>NC_090340.1:33595231-33912231 GCF_035084215.1 Heptranchias perlo | reverse complement strand
CACTCAAGAAGCTCGACACCATCCAGGACAAAGCAGTCCGCTTGACTGGCACCCCATCCACCACCCTAAACATTCACTCCTTTCACCACCAGCGCACATTGGCTGCAGTGTGTACCATCCACAGGATGCACTGCAGCAACTCGCCAAGGCTTCTTCGACAGCACCTCCCAAACCCGCGACCTCTACCACCTAGAAGGATAAGAGCAGCAGGTACATGGGAACAACACCACCTGCACGTTCCCCTCCAAGTCACACACCACCCCGACTTGGAAATATATCGCCGTTCCTTCATCGTCGCTGGGTCAAAATCCTGGAACTCCCTTCCTAACAGCACTGTGAGAGAACCTTCACCGCACAGACTGCAGCGGTTCAAGAAGGCGGCTCACCACCACCTTCTCAAGGGCAATTAGGGATGGGCAATAAATGCCGGCCTCGCCAGCAACGCCCACATCCCATGAACGAATAAAAAAAAAATTGTCAGCTCCCAGCATGCAATCCGCCAGTCGCTAGGAGGTTGCATGTTCGGTGTGAGGTATCGGACACTGGTACATCTATTTTGAAGGGAAGGGACTTTTAGGAAGAACCTGTTTACAGATCTAGCAGTTGCCCAACAAGCAGATGCAATCTCCATCGTCCAGAGGTGGGAATGCCAAATTAGGAAGACATTTTTGGACCTAAAAGAAATCAGCCTAGGTAGTATTACTCATTAGTATGTAATAGCAAGTAGATGGGTAAAGTATTCATATCACAAAAAAAGTGTCTCCTCACACCCTGTTACACTTTGATCGCTGCATCATGCAAAGCAATTGGAGTGCCCAACAGCCCTTTGAATGCTCATCACGCAGGCGCATATTGTAGCACGACACAAACTCCAGCTGAATTTATCACTGAAACATTACACAGACATCTTGAACAGACATCATACAATACATCTTTCTGACTAAATCTAGCTGCACGATTCTTGTTCTTGTGCTCACACAGGATGGTGTCACTTTATGGGATAGATTTTCCTGGTCGTGCACTTGGGCATACTGAATCGGCTAGGCGTAGAAAATCTCAAAAAATCAGGCAAGAAGGAGTGCCGCCCAGAAGGGAGTCTGACCAATTTTTGTCCATTTAAATTGATGAACAGAACATCAGGTGGGCTCCTACCTTATATGCTGTTCATACTAAGTCCCTAAAACTTTTATTTTGTGCACCGTCTTGTTCTGCAAATTATTTACTATTCATAACGGTAAAGTAACCAACAATAACAACATGCATTTATATAGCAACTTTAAAGTAGTAAAACATCCTAACGCGCTTCACAGGAGCATCATCAAACAAATTTTGACACAAGCCACATAAGGGCAGGTGACCAAAAGTTTGGTCAAAGAGGTAGGTTTTAAGGAGCGTCTTAATGGAAGAGGGGGTTTTAGGGCAGTGGTGAGGTTTAGGGAAGGAATTCCAGATCTTAGGGCCTGGGCAGCTGAAATTGGGGATGTGCAAGAGGCCAGAAGTGGAGAAGTGCAAACATCTCGGAGGGCCGTAGGAGGTTATAGAGGTAGGGAGGGGTGAGGCCATGGAGGGATTCGAAAACAAGGATGAGAATTTTAAAATCGAGGTGTTGCCGGACCGGGAGGCAATGTAGGTCAGTGAGTAAAGGGGTGAACGGGAGAACAGGACTTGGTGCAAGTTAGGATATGGGTAACAGAGTTTTGGATGAGCTCAAGTTTACGGAGGATGCAAGGTGGGAGGCTGACGAGGAGAGCATTGGAATAGTCGAGTCTCGAGGTAATAACGGCATGGACGAGGGTTTCAACAGTAGATGACAATTTCAAAAGGGAAAATTTATCCTCATATTGCAATAGGAAGTTGAAACTTTCTAGAGATGGGTGTGAGGAAGGAAATTGGCAGAATAAGGAACTGTCGCTAACTTCAGGAAAGGTAGGGAAAAATGGGGGCAAAAAAAAATTTAAAAGTCTACAATAAAGCCGATATCCAAATCAGATCAGTGAATTAGATTAACCTCCCTTCTAATAATGCCAAACTGAGGAATTATTAAAGTAACAACATTGAAATTAATAAATTGATGCAATATTATCAAGGATCTTAGTCATTCTAATACAGAAGTTGAACCAGTACTGTTGGTCAGAAATGCATTGCCTCATGCTGATGAGAATAGTGAGGTTGTCCATTCTATAGACTATATCAAGCTGCAACTCGTTGGGGTAGGTCTTGACTTTGTGTGATAATGGAAAATGGGTGATAACAAGTCTGCAGCCCATCTTACATCTCTCCTGATTTTTATTTCCAAGTTTTTATTTCTCAAAATCAAGATCTACCCAATTGGATTTTATGGTGAATCAACCGAAGAAATTGCTGATAACAGCAAATATTTAAAAATATTCTGTTCCATTGTAAGAAAACTGATTTGCCATGGGTTGAGCCTATTAATACCACTAACTCTTATTCTACAATTAGAGCTAAAGCATTTTAATTTATAGCACTTGATTTATCCATGCTGCATAATTGTGAAAACTGATCACCGAAGATAAAGATGACCTTCATTTTCAGTTTCTTTGTTGCTATCAAACCTGGCTGCCAGGCCACCTCTCCTTCCATAACAAACCTGCCACTAAAATCTGTTATCAATCCACACGACTGGACACCGATGAAGTATCCATTTTTCTTCTATGTCCGATTTAAAAGGATTTATTTCAGTGTTAGTCCTGGAAAGAACACTTTGCGACAAGAATCTAAATGAGAAACAGATCTTAAATCCAGACAATTAACTTTATACCATGCCATTCTCCAGAATCTCCATTATTAGAATTTAGATTCAATATTTCAATCCCTTGACAAAAATAAATCTTTACTAAAGCATTCTTCACAATCTGAAAGCAAAACATTTGACAGTGATTTTTACAGTCTTCTGTAACTGTCCTTAGAAATGATGGTTTTAATAATGTGGTGGTATAGTAACTCATTTCATACTCAACTGGCTGGGGACTGAGCTAGACTTTGGAGATATTGGGATTGAGAAGCCACAGGGATCAATGCTTGGACACTTTGTTTATTTTAATTAACTCCCATTCTGTAGTAGGTTCTCAGATGTTCATATGCATCCCAATGACCTCTTCATCTACGACTCTCTTTCAGTTGCTGGTATAGCATTTCTAGTGTTCTTAGTAATAAGATGTTCTGGACTGCAAGCTGGTGTCTACAAATCAGCTGTCCTTAGTGTTCTTTGGTTTTCATGTTCAGTTAAAGAAACATTTTCTTTTAATTGTCCTGTTGGATTAAATATTGTGCCTCTAACTTGCATATGTCCCTTTAAATGTCTGATGGTGATTATAGACCCGCTTTTGTACAAAGAGCGGTGTGTCAAAGTAAATGATCATATTTAATCTATTTGGCATATATTATCAAATCTAGTTTTATTTCTGAAAAATCTAGTCTTCATATTCAGCTCTTCAATTGTTCTGGGTTTTTTTTTATTGGCAAGATGCTATTTGCTCCAAAACCTCCAAATTTTACAATGCATTAGAACTGTAGAGCTTCCAGAATTACAGATAAAGCCATAGATAAAGAATTAGACTATCATTGCATTTTGTCCAGGAAAGTTCCTGAGACTTGAGGATGGCTGGGCACTCTTATTTCTAATAGAAGGAGCTCAATCTCAAAATCAGAATAAAAAAATTGGCCCAAACAAATTGGCACATTCAGATCCTGCCCCCCAGCAGATAATCACAGAATACTTTTGGTGACAACCATAGGGAAGATTGCAGCCTAGACTGTCACATTGTACCAGAGGAGGAGGATTGAGTGGGTACACAAGGAACCCACGTGAGAAAAGTAGAGCAAAACGAGGAACGAGCAATGAATTTAAAGTGCTTTAAAAGACAACAATAAAGCATTGTATGATAAATAATACTCCACAGAGGCACAATTTGTCTTTAAATTTGAATGTTGTCAAAATAAAATACTACTTGCTTTGCAGATTCTGGAGCACTTTTGAAAAGTCATTTAACAGAGAAAACAATTTTCCCCCCAAAACTGTATGTCTAGCTGTTAAATTCTGCAATAAATCTCACACTTTCATGATGCTGTAATTGGGTTATCAAAGTATTGGGCATGCAAGGCATCAGATTAACAATCTAAAGATTACTGAGGCATTTCTGCATCTTGTTCATGAAAAGACAATAATCAACAAAAGATTTATGTGTTTTTATATTTTCCCATCTTTTTTTTATCATATCTGTCATGATCATTTTACAAAGTAGTATTTTAGAGTTTGTCACATTATAGAAACCATTCTGTGTTACAAGAGAACAAATCTGGTAGTTGGAGTAAGCAGTTGAACATGCAAAGATTTTTTATATTGTCAGTGATATAATCGGAAGAATCGGAGGTCAGTAGATTTTTGTAGGAAGAAACTATTTCAGATTATAGTTAATGTGATTTCAGAGTTTTGGATGAGCTCAAGTTTACGGAGGGTAGTGGGTGGGAGGCTGGCCAGGAGAGAATTGGAATAGTCGAATCTGGAGGTAACAAAGGCATGGATGAGGCAGGGGCGGAGATAGGCGATGTTAGGGAGGTGGAAGTAGGCAGTGGTGGTGATGGAGAGGATATGGAGTCAGAAGCTCATCTCAGGGTCAAATCCCAACCAGCTGTGCATTCTACATTAACGAGACAAAATTGCTCACTGTTGCACCTGTTCTGGTCCCTGGCTCCTGGCAGCCCAAAGACAACCAGGAGGTTTCTTGGATTGAAGGTAAATTGATTTAATGATTTTAAATAAATATAAAAATAATTTATTTTTAAGGAGTTTTAGGAGTGATGAGAGTGAGTCAATATCACTGTACAAAATCTTCGCACCAAGTTCTGATGAGAGTCAGATTGAAACATTAACATAGCCCTGAGATTCCTCACCACTTGGGGGCAGATAATTTGCATCATCTGAGCTCATAGGGGAGGAATGTGAAGTGTGACAGTTATGCTGGGATCCACCCCTCTTGTTGATTTTCACTTAAATCTCCAGAATGTGGCAGAGGTAGGACAACATTTTCCATCCATAATCCCACCGGTCCCAGCTCAGTTGCCCCCA
The DNA here is from genome assembly GCF_035084215.1 of Heptranchias perlo. NCBI lineage: Eukaryota > Metazoa > Chordata > Chondrichthyes > Hexanchiformes > Hexanchidae > Heptranchias > Heptranchias perlo. Next base: position 33,907,142 of record NC_090340.1, on the reverse strand, counting down.
ATGTCATGTATGCCTGCATAAAGCAGGTGTACTGACATGCCAGGACGTGATCCGGGGGGGGGGGGGGGGCAAAATAATCTAAAAGGCTGCCTTCCTTGCAGTGATCGATCGCACAGCTATCAACAACACAGTGACTGATTGCCATTGGGGAAACTGCAGTTTGAAATGCTGGCATTTGACCTATCTTTGGTCGATCTTCAGCTGGTCCTTCTACATCATGGAAAGGCGCTGCATCAAAGTCCTTGTCCCCCACCACCACCACCACCACAAGGCAGGCTCCCCACTAGTGCCAAAAACGCCTACGGCCATTATGCTACTTGTCCTGACCCTGTGATTTCGGACATGGTCCGGGGAACATCCAGGCAGAAGTTCCTTCCCGTCCCACGTCCACTCAAGGAAGCCAGAAATGGAATTGCTAGACTTTTAGCGGTTTTCCTTTTAGATGCTGATCAACTTGCCAAGCAGTTCAAACATTTTATGTTTTGAAAACATAAATACGAGCTAGAAATTATTGTTGCCGATAATAATGGACAAATGCTTAACACATTTTTAGGACATGCCTGTCTGCTATTTTAGTGGAGAAATTATGCCATTTAAAATTAACAATTTAATGCCTCTGTTAAAATAGCTAGAGGAATGTCAGAAATGCATTAAACTTTCATCTGTTATTATTGACAACAGCAATTTCTAGCCTATATTGTTGTTCTTTTGACCATATAAAAAAGGTTTTAACAGAAATAGAAGTCATAACAAACTGCAGTGCACGAAAATATGATTTGCAGGAACAGACACAAGGAGCTGAATTTTGTGTTCTTGGGTAGACTGACTGTGCCTCCAGTCTGGAGTTTGCAATTTATAATACTCTTATTGATTATTAATAATCACTCCTCACATTTCCCCATGGACACTGACTGCCCTAATATAGACGGTGTGGACTATGTCCCTGGTTACTGCATGGAAACAAACGGGCCTCCACTACAAGCACAAACAAACTGAACATAGCTTTTTAAGTTACAGAACATAACCAGTCACTACAACTAATCCACAACAAGCTAAAAGGTTTGCATCACACATCACAGTAGCACATCATAGTAAAATAAAAATTATGAGAATCTCTGTATAATTTTTTTTAAAATTAAGTACAACTCAGCATCATTCTAACCCTGCTTTCCTGTTTCATTTTCAAATGAATTTTGCAAATGTAGTGACAGCAATTCTCAAATAAAGCAAATTAATGAATTCATACCTAGGAACAAATTTACAATTTCATACAACCTCGAAGAAAATGAATCTTCACCTAACACAACAGCCAAGCATTCCTTTGAGAAAAGCTGTATTTTAGTACCCGTTTGCAAGAGTCATAGAATGATACAGCACAGAAGGAAGCCATTTGGCCCATTGTGACTGTGCCAGCTCTTTGAAAGAGCTATCAAATTAGTCCCACTCCCCTGCTCTTTCCCCAGGGCCCTGCAATGTTTTCCTTCAAGTATTTATCTAATTCCCTTTTAAAAGTTTCTGTTGCCCTTTCAGGCAGTGCATTCCAGATCATAATTCGCTGCGTTAAAAAATTTCTCGTCTCACCTCTGGTTCTTTTGCAAATTTCCTTAAATCTATGTCCTCTGGTTATTGACCCTCCTGCCATTGGAAACAGTTTCTCCCTATTTACTCTATCAAAACCCCTTATCATTTTGAATACCTCTTTTACACCTCCCCTTAACCTTCTCTGCTGTAAGGAGTACAATCCCAACTTCCCTAGTCTCTGCACATAACTATAGTCCCTCATTCCTCACACCATTCTAGTAAATCTCCTCTGCACCTTATCTAAGGCAGTGACTTCTGTCCTAAAGTGTGGTGCCCAAAATTGAACACATTACTCCAGCTGAAGCCTAACCAATGATTTATAAAGGTGTAGCATAACTTCCTTGCTTTTAATCTCTATCCCTCTATTAACAAAGCCAAGGATCCTGTAGCTTTTTTTTAACTGCCTAATCAACTTCTCCTGTCACCTTCAATGATTTGTGCACATAAGCCCCCAGGTCTCTGTTCCTGTACCCCCTTTATAATTTTACCATTTTGTTTATATTGCCTCTCCTCACTCTTCCTCCCAAAATGCATCACTTCACACTTCTCTGTGTTAAATTTCATCTGCCTTGACTTTGCCCATTTCACCAGTCTGTCTATATCTTCCTGAAGTCTGTTCCTCACTGTTACTACATTTACAAGTTCAGTGTCATCTGCAAACTTTGAATTTATGCCCTGTATACCACTATCTACAAGGCACAAGTCAAGAGTGTGATGGGATACTCTCCACTTGCCTGGATGAGTGCAGCTCCAACAACACTCAAGAAGCTCGACACCATCCAGGACAAAGCAGCCCACTTGATTGGCACCCCATCCACCACCCTAAACATTCATTCCCTTCACCACCGGCACACTGTGGCTGCAGTGTGTACCATCCACAGGATGCACTGCAGCAACTCGCCAAGGCTTCTTCGACAGCACCTCCCAAACCCGCGACCTCTACCACCTAGAAGGACAAGAGCAGCAGGCACACGGGAACAACATCACCTGCACGTTCCCCTCCAAGTCACACACCATCCCAACTTGGAAATATATCGCCGTTCCTTCATCATCGCTGGGTCAAAATCCTGGAACTCCCTTCCTAACAGCACTGTGGTAGAACCTTCACCACACGGACTGCAGCAGTTCATAGAATCATAGAAAATCGGATCTAGAGTAGGCCATTCGGCCCTTCAGGCCTGCACCGCCATTCAAAACAATCATGGCTGATCATCTAACTCAGTACCCTGTTCCCACTTTTTCCCCATATCCCTTGATCCCTTTAGCATTAAGAAATATATCTATTTCCTTCTTGAATATACTTAATGACTCGGCCTCCACTACCTTCTGTGGTAGAGAATTCCACAGGTTCACCACCCACTGAGTGAAGAAATTTCTCCTCATCTCTGTTCTAAATGACATACCCCGTATCCTGAGACTGTGACCCCTGGTTCTGGATTCCCCATCCATCGGGAACATCCTCCCTGCATCTAGTCTGTCTAGTCCTGTTAGAATTTTATATTCTTCTAAAATCTAGTGAATATAGGCCTAGTCGACCCAATCTTTCCTCATACGTCAGTCCTGCCATCCCAGGAATCAGTCTGGTTCAAGAAGGTGGCTCACCACCACCTTCTCAAGGGCAATTAGGGGTGGGCAATAAATGCTGGCCTCGCCAGTGACGCCCACATCCCATGAACGAATAAAAGAGTCCAGGTCGTCAATATATATCAAAACAGCAGTAGTCCTAATACCGACCCCTGGGAGACGACACTGCATACTTCCCTCCTGTCTGAAAAACAACTGTTCACCACGACTCACTGCTTTCTGCCCCTTAGCCAATTTCGTATCCATGCTGCCACTGCCCTTTTAATCTCATGGACTTCAATTTTTCTAACAAGTCTATTATGTGGTACTTTATCAAACGCCTTTTGAAAGTCCATATACACATCATCATCCACATTACTCTTATCAACCCTCTCCGTTACTTCATCAAAGAATTCAATCAAGCGTGTCAGACACGATTTGCTTTTAACAAATCTGTGCTGGCTGTCCTAGTCCACTCACTTTCTCACCACATACAAAAGTCCTATACATCTCCACTTAGTTTTCAACAGCCACTCTCTAATTATTGCCCTCTCTTTCTGCAAGGCAAAAAGTACGTAATGCATGGAGTAGGAGCAAGGCCAGGAACGGAGTGTCCATTATCATTGCCCTCACCCAAGTGGAGCATGATGCCCTGGAGATTAGTGGCCTGGGCAAAGTCATGAGCATAAGTTGGCCCTAGATTTCAAAGAAATTGTGCAGTTCACTACCGATATCCCGCAACTGATTTCCTCACCAAACATCTGTCCAACTCCCACTTAAAATTACTGATGTTATCACCCCTTTGGTGCATTCACTACTCTCTGTGAAAATGATCCTGGGACATCTATGGGTGATGTTGTTTGAATTACTGTAATACTTACATTTACACAACACAACTGTTTCTGACTTTGTAGTTGCACATATTTCAATGCCCCTGCCCCTGGAGAAGACAGCTATAATTTGAAAATCCATCCATCTGTGCTTTCTGTTGCTGCTCATTTGTATTGGGAAAACATAGAAGGCAATCTGCCATGGAAAGCAAAGCAACTATCGACAAGCTTACACCATGCAATATAGTGGCTAGTGGCCAGGCTAAGAACTGCATCGTCACTTATAGGGGCCTGAGATACATCATAAAGATGGAAGATGAGAACAACGGTCACAGGATTACCAGCAGGACTCTGCTAATGGCACAATCTAATTTTTAAGTCTGTTCTCAACTCCTGACAGAGATCAAAAACAGTTTGCTTTGACAATCTGAACCTTTGCACATATTGCAATTTGTCAGATCAAGAATAAATAATTGGAGACAATACATCCACACAGCAGGTTAGCTTCTGTTCGCACATCATCTTTTTCTTCCTGACTCTCAATCACTTCCAAAACAGATAATTACTGCAGTTTCTTTATTGTGGTGTAGATCCTGGTTTACGTATCATTCCTACAAAGGTCTGGTTCAGTCATGGGGAATAGGGCTGATAATTTCCACATAGCATGCAATGTGATGGCTATACCCCCTAATTAATGAATTTGTTGGGTGCAAAGATAGCTAAAATGTTAACAGGTATGCAAAACCAAATCATTGCTTACACAAATGGCAAAATATATCTGCGCATGCACAAGCTATTTTGCATTTCTTGCTAAATGAAAAAAAGAGCCCTCAAAATATCAAAAGAAATACAATGATACCAAAGTATATCAGTGACTCCTAATTTTTTTTTTAGAACCTTCTTCTTTAGCATATACAGAGACCAGATCAGCTGGAACAGGCCATCTCATTGCTTGGGGGAGCAAATATTGTAGAGATCAATGCGCTTCTATACCGACTTCCAGATGCCTCCCATCATTATCTCTGTGCAGCAGTTCCATGACCCTTAATGAGCATATATCCCAATGGGCAAACAGGTGGCCAAGGATACAGCTCGAGCTCCAACTCAAAGAGGGAAAGTAAGCTGGGCAACCCAAACATCAAACATCCAAACACTTAATGACAGAGTTTATCAGCTGCCAAATACTTCATAACACAAAATTAGAAAACACGAAATTAGAAAACCAGTAACTTCTAGTCAGAAGTGTCAAATTCATTTCCTAACCATTGAGGGAAAAAAAAATCACACAGCTGAAAACATTGCCCCATTATAGAGTTCAGCTGTACTTGTTAAGTAAATATTTTAAAATGGCTAAGAATTTTGTATGTATTTCCATAAATTATGTAAATTATCATAATTCTGTCATAAGACCCAAGTTATTCCCATTACAAGGGATTTCAACTGTTCCTACTTGTTAATGCATTTCCAATTTTAATATTCAAAAACATCTGGTACTAACTCTAAAAAGATGGCAATAAAAAATTATATGGATTTTGTGGACAAACTTGATTCCACGTAAAATAAATCCAGTCTCAGTTAAATTTGCATGATTATATAAATATGCACCATAAGTATTCACCAAAAGCTGTTTAGTGATATCCACAAAACTGGTTTTACTCTCAATTATTTTAAGGTATTGTGCAGCAATAGGAATCCACAGCAGGTCACGTGATCAGCCCACTAACCATAAAGTATAAAAGGTAACAGCTATTTCTTACCACATCCTGACCATAGTATCATAGTATGTTACAGCACAGAAGATCATTTGGCCCATCGTGCCTGTGCCGGCTCTTTGACAGAGCTATTCCATTAGTCCCACTCCCCTGTTCTTTCCACATAGCCCTGTAAATGTTTTCCCTTCAAGTACTTATTCAATTCCTTTTTGAAAGTTATTATTCAATCTGCTTCCACCACCCATTCACGCAGTGCAATCCAGATCATAACAACTCTGCTTAAAAAAAGGTTTCCTCATGTCACCTCTGGTTCTTTTGCCAATCGCCTTCAATCCATGTCCTCTGGTTACCGATACTTCTGCCACTGGAAACCGTTTCTCCTTATAAACTCTATCAAAACTGTTTATGATTTTGAACACCTCTATCAAATATTCTCCTAACCTTCTCTGTTCTAAGGAGAACAATGCCAGCTTCTCCAGTCTCTCCACATATCTGAAGTCCCTCATCCCTGGTTCCATTCTAGTAAATCTCTTCTGCACCACCTCCAAGGCCTTGACATCCTTCCTAAAGTGTGGTGCCCAGAATTGAACACAATACTCCAGCTGAGGCCTAACCTGGGCTTTATAAAGGTTTAGCAGAACTTCCGTGCTTTTGTACTCTTATGCCTCCATTAATAAAGTCCAGGATCCCATATCCTTTTTTAACTACCTTCTCAACTTGTCCTGCCACCTTCAAAGATTTGTGTATGTGCAGCCCCAGGTCTCTCTGTTCCTGCACCCACTTTACAATTATATCATTTCGTTTATTTTGCCTCTCCTCATTCTTCCATTCAAAATATATCACTTCACACTTCTCTGCATTAAATTTCATCTGCCATGTGTCTGCATGTTTCACCATCTGTCGATGTCCTCCAGAAGTCTGTTACTATCCTTTACATTGTTTACTACATTCCTGAGTTTCGTGTCATCTGCAAACTTTGAAATTATACCCTGTTTACCAAAGTCCAGGTAATTAATATATATCAAAAAAGAGCAGTGGGGAACACCACTGTCTACTTCCCTCCAGTCTGAAATTTCATCACTACTCTCTATTACTTCATTAAAGAACTCAATCAAGTCAGTCAAACACTATTTTTATTTATGACTTTCATTGATTAGCCCATACTTTTCCGAGCGCCAATTAGTTTTATCCTGGATTATAATCTCAAAGTTTCCTCACCACCGACGATAGGCTGATTGGCCTGTAATTACCCAGTTTATCCCTCTCTCCTTTTATGAACAGTGGTGTAACATTTCCAATCCTCCAGTCCTGGCACCACCCCCATATCTAAGGAGGATTGGAAGATTGTGGCCAGAGTCTCCGCAATTTCTACTCTTACTTCCCTCAGCAACCTAGGATGCATCCCATCTGGACCGTGTGACTTTTTTTTAAGCTTTGAATACTGCCAACCTTTTAAGTAACTCATATTTATCTATTTTTATCCTATCCAATATGGCTACTACATCCTCCTCTACTGTTACATTGGCAGCATCCTCTTCTCTAGTGAAGACTGATACAAAGTATTCATTTAGCACCTCGCCCATATCCTCTGCCTCCACAGAAGATCACCTTTTGTGTCCCGAATCGGCCACACCCTTCCTTTGACTACCCTTTTACTATCGCACTGAGGACACCATCCAATGTGTTGTGTGGCACTATCACCGTACTAAATGGGATAGATTCAGAACAGATCGAGCACCTCAAAACTGGGCATCCATGAGGCACTGTGGGCCATCAGCAGCAGCAGAATTGTATTCCAGCACAATCTGTAACCTCATGGCCCGGCATATTCCTCACTCTACCATTACCAACAAGCCAAGGGATCAACCCTGGTTCAATGAAGAGTGTAGAAGAGCATGCCAGGAGCAGCACCAGACGTACCTAAAAATGAGGTGCCAACTTGGTGAAGCTACAACACAGGACTACATGCATGCTAAACAGCGGAAGCAACATGCTATAGACAGAGCTAAGCGGTTCCACAACCAACGGATCAGATCAAAGCTCTGCGGTCCTGCCACATCCAGTCGTGAATGGTGGTGGACAATTAAATAACTAACGGGAGGAGGAGGCTCTGTAAACATCCCCATTCTCAATGATAGCGGAGTCCAGCACGTGAGTGCAAAAGACAAGGCTGAAGCGTTTGCAACCATCTTCAGCCAGAAGTGCCGAGTGGATGATCCATCTCGGCCTCCTCCCGATGTCCCCACCATTACAGAAGCCAGTCTTCAGCCAATTCGATTCACTCCACGTGATATCAAGAAATGGCTGAGTGCACTGGATACAGCAAAGGCTATGGGCCCCGACAACATCCCGGCTGTAGTGCTGAAGACTTGTGCTCCAGAACTAGCTGCGCCTCTAGCCAAGCTGTTCCAAATTCCAAATATAGCTACAACACTGGCACCTACCCGACAGTGTGGAAAATTGCCCAGGTATGTCCTGTCCAAAAAAAGCAGGACAAATCCAAACCGGCCAATTACCGCCCCATCAGTCTACTCTCAATCATCAGCAAAGTGATGGAAGGTGTCGTCGACAGTGCTATCAAGCTCCAAAAACCTGCACACCAACGCTCAGTTGGGTTCCGCCAGGAGCATTCGGCTCCAGACCTCATTACAGCCTTGGTCCAAACATGGACAAAAGAGCTGAATTCCAGAGGTGAGGTAAGAGTGACTGCCCTTGACATCAAGACAGCATTTAACAGAGTGTGGCACCAAGAAGCCCTACTAAAATTGAAGTCAATGGGAATCAGGGGGAAAACTCTCCAGTGGCTGGAGTCATACCTAGCACAAAGGAAGATGGTAGTGGTTGTTGGAGGCCAATCATCTCAGCCCCAGGGCATTGCTGCAGGAGTTCCTCAGGGCAGTGTCCGAGGCCCAACCATCTTCAGCTGCTTCATCAATGAACTTCCCTCTATCATAGGGTCAGAAATGGGGATGTTCGCTGATGATTGCACAGTGTTCAGTTCCATTCGCAACCCCTCAAATAATGAAGCAGTCCAAGCCCGCATGCAGCAAGACTGGGCTCATATGTGGCAAGTAACATTCGCGCCAGACAAGTGACAGGCAATGACCATCTCCAACAAGAGAGAGTCTAACCACCTCCCCTTGACATTCAACAGCATTACCATCGCCAAATCCCCCACCATCAACATCCTGGGGGTCACCATTGACCAGAAACTTAACTGGACCAGTCATATAAATAATGTGGCTACAACAGCAGGTCAGAGGCTGGGTTCTGCGACAAGTGACTCACTTCCTGACTCCCCAAAGCCTTTCCACCATCTACAAGGCACAAGTCAGGAGTGTGATGGAATACTCTCCACTTGCCTGGATGAGTGCAGCTCCAACAACATTCAAGAAGCTCGACACCATCCAGGGCAAAGCAGCCCGCTTGATTGGCACCCCGTCCACCACCCTAAACATTCACTCCCTTCACCACCGGCACACTGTGGCTGCAGTGTGCACCATCCACAGGATGCACTGCAGCAACTCGCCAAGGCTTCTTCGACAGCACCTCCCAAACCCACGACCTCTACCACCTAGAAGGATAAGAGCAGCAGGTACATGGGAACAACACCACCTGCACGTTCCCCTCCAAGTCTCACACCATCCCGACTTGGAAATATATCGCCGTTCCTTCATTGTCGCTGGGTCAAAATCCTGGAACTCCCTTCCTAACAGCACTGTGCGAGAACAGTCACCACACGGACTGCAACGGTTCAAGGTGGCGGCTCACCACCACCTTCTCAAGGGCAATTAGGGATGGGCAATAAATGTCGGCCTCGCCAGCGACACCAGCATCCCATGAACGAATAAAAAAAATTTTATAAAAGACCTTTGGGTTCCCTTTTATGTTAGCCGCTAATCTAGTCTCATACTCTCTCTTTGCTCCTCTTATTCCCTTTTTTAGATCTCTTCTGTACTTTCTGTATTTAGCTTAGTTCTCTACTGTTTTATGAACCTTACATTTGTTACAAGGCTCCTTTTTCTGTTTCATTTTAATCTCTATATCTTGAGTCATCCAGGGAGCTCTAACTTTGGATGTCCTTCCTTGCCCCCTCATGGGAATATGTCTACTCTGTATCTGAACCATCTCCTCCTTGAAGACCTCCCATTGTTCAATTACTGTTTTGCCTACAAATTTTTGATTCCAATCCACCATGGCAAGATCCCTTTTTCGCTCACTGAAATTAGCCCTTCTCCAGTTAAGTATTTTTACGCTTGATTGTTCCTTGTCCTTTTCCATAACTATTCTAAACCTGATGATATTATGATCACTGTTCCCCAAATGCTCCTCCACTGAAACATGCTCCACCTGCCCCACTTCATTCCCCAGAACTAGATCCTGCACTGCTTCCTTCCTCATTGGTCTGGAAACACACTGATCAAGAAAATTCTCTTGTATACATTTCAGGAATTCCTCCCCCTCTTTGCCCTTTACATTGTTACTAACTGGATACAAGGGAAAGAAGAAAACAGGATCCAACATCCAAAAGCAAGTGTATGAAACATACCAGCAGGGTGAAAGTAAAAGGGGTACTATGTTGGGATAATTGAAGTCCCCCATTATCACTGCTCTGTAGTTCTTGTATCTTTCTGTAATTTGCCTGCAAATTTGCTCCTCTATCTCCTTCCCACTATTTGGTGGTCTATAATAAATACCAAGCAGCATAATAGCTCCTCTATTGTTCCTTAATTCTAACCAAATAGATTCTGTCTTTGACCCCTCAGCTACATCAACCCTTTCCAGTGCTACAATAGTTTCCTTGATCAAAACTGCCACCCCTACCCCTCCTTTCTTTCCTTCCCACCCTATCTTTCATGAATACCTTGTTGCCAGGAATATTAAGTACCCAATCCTCCCTTTCTTTGAGCCACCATACCAATGTCCCATGTGGTGAATTGTGCTTACAGCTCACCAACCTTATTTACCACACTACATACATTTATGCACATGCATTCCAAACTCACCTTAGGCTGCTTCTCATCTGCCCCCTGTTTGATCCCTCCTATTTCTGAACTGTTCTTTACTTTAGTGCTATTTGTCTCTCCAAGTCCTCTATGCAGCTTGTTTCTCCTCTCTAATGTGGTACCCACCCCCCTACCAAATTAGTTTAAACTCTCCCCCACAGCACTAGTTAACCTCCCACAAGTACATTGGTCCCAACTCTGTTGAGGTGCAACCCGACCAAAAGCTGAAGTGTGTCTAAAGACATAGGGGAGGCAGGAAACACAGGGATTACCTGAAAAATCTATCATTTGGCTTATGTACAAAACTGGATACAAGGGAAAGAAGAAAACAGGATCCAACCTCCAAAAGGAAGTGTATGAAACATACCAGTAAAGTGAAAGTAAATGTGTATACGAAGGATACTCTGTGGTGTCTTTTGGGTCCAATTTATATAAAGTCCTGAGTGAGTTATGGTCAGTGCCACTTATGGGATATAAATGATACCTCATGAATCTTTGTAATGTATTATGTTCGTACCATACATTAAAAGTTAATTAAGTAAAGATGAAAAAAAAGAGATGGTTTTAATGTGCATTGCAATCCTTTGTGGTTTGGTTTCTTTGCAGCTGGAGGCAATATGAGTACTAATTATACTATTGTTGTGTGATGTGGGTTAAGAACATTTATGGTTTGAAACATTATTTTCAAATGAATTTTTAAAGAAAAACAACGTTCCACTAATTCAAATGTGCAGCGATGTCATCTGCGAAATATGAAAAATATTTCCTGAAATGATGTGAGCACATATGGCATGATAATACTTTAGGGTACAAAGTGCCATGAATTATTAAGCACATTTATACTTTAAACAAAAGACACCCCCCACCCCCCACACCCCCCCCCCCACTCCAAAACCACTATTACTGATCTAGATAAAAGCATCCTTGTAAGAGATACCTAGCGTGTACAAAATTACAAATACAATTCACAAGGCACACACAAAAACAAGTGCAGATCAAGAAAAGGCTGCTCAGCCCATCAAGCTCACTTGCTCCAACAGACCACACACATTTAAATTGCCACAGACCAGCTCTAATATATCAAGCAGTTTAATATGTTTGCATAAAATTCCTTTGTGGGCTATTAAATTGCAATCTATTTTATACAATTTTAAACTGGTTAGCGACTGTGTTGCAAAAGAGCCCAAAGGAAAGTTATGTAAAAGCGTTAGTCAATGAACATCAGTAGTAATTAAAGCTTTATTCTCCTGATGGAGTTAAATAACTATAAGTATGTCAATTTGAGTAGAAATGGATTTGAATTAACCATTATCTATCGGATAAGAGAAAAGAATTGCAACATATCCCTACAAAAGAGAGTAAAAGATAGGGAATAAAAGGTAAATAGTCAAAGAGGAAATACCAAATTTCTCTAGGGATCAAAATGGAGCTACAAAGTCTTCCCATCCCAAAAACATACACAAGAAAGAAGAAGACATAGATATCAGCCATCTCCTCTACAGCTCCTCCATTGGTTCAACTCTGTGCCTAAATCCTCTTGCCTTGCTATTCTCTCCTTGCCTTTAAAAACTTCCTCGAAAGCCATCGTTATCTTGTTTGCTGTTTGTGTGATCTTGCTGTGTTTGCACTTCAGAAGTAATTATTTATACATATAGGTAGATGCCCCAAAATGCTACCTGCACTTCATTGTTTTTACCATATGTAATTAGTTTTATTTCCATCACAAGAAAATGAACCTTTTGACAGGGTCAAATTAAAACAATGGTCATGGCTAGAATTCTCTGGCACATAAAGACCAATTTCTTCAGCAACCCTAACTGAATTCTTTTGCATGAGTATCTGGATTCTGTGGTGTATGTTCAGGGTTTGGGGTTAGCTCAATGTAGTATATCTTTTGTGAATGCCATGATTGGCATTCCAAGATACCATATCCAGAGGACGGCAGTGCAACTTGATATGTTCCTATGTTCCTAACATGCCTGGCAGGAGGTTGTGGGTGGGGTCAATGCTGCCTCAGTTTTTGCATGACCTGGGAACAGATGCAGATGAAGATGGTACATCTTCAAGAAGCTTCCAAGATAAGACTACCCCAAATTACCATTTATCAGGTAGGTGACCCAAGTATGCATGCCATAAAATGTTGCTTGGCTTGGTTTCACTTTTACTGCTGGCTCATGCCAACAGAGTCTTACACAGCTCTTTCATTGCTCATCATGCATTCTCACACTCCAGCAGGGCGCACATTCAAGCTACAACTTACAAATTATACCATACTACATTCACATCTTCAATAGGCTTCACAAATAAAATCTTTGTAATACAAACATGGTCACTTTCTGACACACAGGATGGGGTATAGGATAGCAAAATGGTTGGAATCTGTGATGAATAGTGAGTTTCATTACATTTAAGTCATATAAAGTCTATATATTTTTAATATTTATGAGGGGTGGCTGGTCACTTTAAATTGGACTTACTTCAATTACTAGTCTGGCTGAATATCAAACATCATCAAGAAGCTCAAACTAGCTGTGATGAGATGAAATCTTGGTATGTTAATGTATTAATTGCAACCTTGTCAATTTGTTTTCTTCTGTGAATGATCATTTAAAACAGAAGGGGTCTAGAAGAACTTAATATGATAATACATTTTAATTACAAAACCATCTGCATTGATCAAAGAACTTCCTGATAACCTTCTGCTCAGCTACTTCAGGAAACCATTCCTGCTCTATAGCTGTACTTATATCTGTCAAACACCATCTGGTCTTGAGATCAAAGTGTTAAGGGTTAATTTTATGAGGCTCCATTGGTGACATGAACCTCGCTGACAAGGAGTGAATCAGGAACATAGGAACGGGAATAGGCCATTTAGCCCCTCGAGTCTGTTCCTCCATTCAATGAGATCATGGCTGATCTGTGACTTAACTCCATATACCTGCCTTAGTGCCATATCCCTTAATACCTTTGGTTAACAAAAATCTATCAATCTCAGATTTAAAATTAATTGAGCTAGCATCAATTGCTGCATGTGGAAGAGAGTTCCAAACTTCTACCACCCTTTGCGTGTAGAAGTGTTTCCTAAATTCACTCCTGAAAGTCCTGGATCTAATTTTTAGGCTGTATCCCCCAGTCCTAGATGCCCCAACCAGCGGACATAGTTTCTCTCTATCTACCGTAGGAGTTCCCCTTAATATCTTGAAAAAAAGCATTTTAAAAATTAATACATAATTTGCAACAAATATATATTCCTTTGAGGCACAAAAACACAATAGGAAAAGTGGTCCAACTGTGGCCAACAAGAGAAAGTAAAGATAATATTAAATCAAAGGAAGAGGCATATAAAGTTGCCAGAAAAAGCAATAAGCCTGAGGATTGGGAGCATTTTAGAATTCAGCAAAGGAGGACCAAGAAATTGATAAAGAAAGGGAAAATAGAATATGAGCATAAACTAGCAAGAAACATAAAAACAGACTGTAAAAGCTTCTATAGATATGTAAAAAGGAAAAGACTGGCAAAGGCAAATGTGGGTCCCTTACAGACAGAGACGGGAGAATTTATAATGGGGAATAAGGAAATGGCAGAGAAATTAAACAAATACTTTGGGCTCGATATTACCATGGCGGCGGATTCTCAGCGGGGGGTCGACTGGGCGCGTGGGAAACGCGCCCGGTGAAATCAGTCTGCTCCGCACGGAATCGCAGGCTAATTGGAGCCACTTACCTGTGCTTCTGGGTTTCCCGCTGGAAAGCTGTGCAGCGGGCGGACTGCGCATGCGCAGCAATGTCTGTCAGCTGGAGGAGCCCTATTTAAAGGGGCAGTCCTCCACTGACTGATGCTGCAGAAAATAGGAAAAATTACAGCATGGAGCAGCCCAGGGGGAAGGCTGCTCCCAGGTTTAATGATGCCTCACTCCAGGTATCATTGGATGGGGTGAGGAGAAGCGAGAGGATAGAGCTCTTCCCCCCCGGCGGGCGGGAGGAAGCAGCCTATCTCTGCCACCACGAAGGCCTGGCTCGAGGTGGCAGAGGAGGTCACCAGCACCACCAACATATCGTGCACCTGCATACAGTGCAGGAGACCCTGCAATGACCTAAGTAGGTCAGCCGAAGTGAGTACACTTACTCATTCCCCCACACTCCGTCTGCCACATCACTGCCCCCCACCCCCACATCTCCTTCTGCACTGCCAACACTACTCTGTCACATCACCCCTCACACCCACTCAAAGCTCATCCTCATCTTACCTACACTTACTCACCTTGCCAGTACTCATCCCGCCACTACCACTCAACCCAATCCTCATACAATCTCATGGTTCTCTCTCATACTCACCCTCTCATGCATCTCTTTCACGGTCAGCCTCACTCAACCTGCCACTACCTGTGCTGCAGCCACAGAGCATGCATCACATATGTGCAGTAGGAAGCGTAAGGCAAACGTGTCGTGAGCATGAAGGGGATGCACAAGGGTGTTTGAGGGTTTGTCATGGTGTTTACCTATATTTAATTTCTGATCAACTCACATAACATATTATATTGTCACCACTTCTGCCACATCTTTGCGAATCTTGTCTGGTTTGTGCAATGATGCTCTTTCGTGAGAATCACAATGAAGTCCCAAAACTGCTGCCACCCATTGTGCCACTGCAGAGTGGGTGTAGGTGTAATTGCAGGGCTTTTCTGTGCAGACGACTGAGAGACGTCGGCGATGTCCCCGGTGGCACCCTGGAAGGATGCGGAGGAGAAGTTGTTGAGGGCAGTGGTGACTTTGACAGCGACAGGTAAGAAGATGGTGCTCGGGCCAGACGGGAGCAGCTCGGCATGAAGGAGGCTGCAGATGTCCACGACTACATGTCGAGTGACTCTGATCCTCCGTGTGCACTGCTGCTCAGAGAGGTCCAGGAAGCTGAGCCTTGGTCCGTGGACCCTGTGGCGAGGGTGGTGCCCTCTGCGATGCATTTCTCTCTGCCTTTGTCCTCCCTCCTGCTGTGCAGGTGGATGTGTCACAGCACTGTGTTGTGGAGCTCCACGTGTCAGAGGTGGACGGCGTGGCCGGCGAGGCTGGTGATGCTGTTCGCCCTCCAAGGAGGTCATGACTGCAGCTTCGGCGGCCCCCATCCGGAAGATGACCATCTGAGGGGGTCCGCAAGGTAGGTAAATGTGTCTGGACACCGGGGTTGAGGTTCCAAGTTGGTGAATTTTGTTGTTAGGAGGAGGGTGGTGGAGGCCAAACTTTGTCCAAAGTGACAGAATGGCCTCCTGCAATGAGTGAGGGTCTCCCCCACCCCCTGCCCCCAGCTGTCAAATGGACCTTTGCAGCTGCCACAGGCTGGTGGCTGCAACACGTCCATTTCAACTGGGAGTGTTTCCCCCAGTACGGGAAACAGTCTCAGTTCATTGCAAAATCCCACCCCTCCTAAAATATCAGGTCAATCTGGTCTGCAAACGACCTGAAGTACCTGTTTAAGTACTTTAAGTGGCACCCCGCCGGCTTTAATTGCCGGCGGGAGTCCCACATGCGGGGGCTGCGTGCGCATGTCAGCGCGTCACTGGGGAACCCGGAAGTGGGTGGGTTGGAGCCGGGAATCCCCGATTTGCGCAGCCCCCCCGCGCCACGAACGCACCCGATCCTTTGTGTCTGTCTGCATTGAAGAAAACACAAAAAACCTCCCAGAAATACTAGAGAACCAATGGTCTGGCGAGAATAAGGAACTGAAAGAAATTAGTATTAGTAAAAAAATAGTATTGGATAAATTAGTGGGTCTGAAAGTCGATAAATCCCAAGGACCTGATGATCTACATCCCAGGGTTTTGAAAGAGGTGGCTTTTGAGATAATGGATGCATTGGTTGTCATCTTCCAAAATTCTATAGATTCTGGAATGGTTCCTGCAGATTGGAGGGTAGCAAATGTAACTCCACTATTCAAGAAAGGAGGGAGAGAGAAAACAGGGAACTACAGGCCTGTTAGCCTGACATCAGTCGTAGGGAAAATGCCAGAATCTATTATTAAGGATAACAGGACACTAAGAAAATCATAATAGGATTTGGCAGAGTCAACATGGATTTATGAAAGGGAAATCTCATTTGGCAAATCTATTGGAGTTCTTTGAGGATGTAACTAGCAGAACAGATAAGGGGGAACCAGTGGATGTGGTGTATTTGGATTTTCAGAAGGCTTTCAATAAGGTCCCACCACAGGAGGATGGTGAACAAAGTTAGAGCACATGGAATAGGGAGTAATATACTGGCATGGATTGAGAATCGGTTAACAGACAAAAAACAGAGAGTAGGAATAAAAGGGTCTTTTTCAGGTTGGCAGATAATGACTAATGGGGTGCCGCAGGGATCGGTGCTTGGGCCCCAGCTATTCACAATCTATATCAATGATTTGGATGAGAGGACCAAATGTAATATTTCCAAGCTTGCTGATGACACAAAACTAGATGGGAATGTGAGTTGTGAGGAGGATGCAAAGAGGCTTCAAGAGGATATAGACAGGTTAAGTGAGTGGGCAGATGGAACATAATGTGGAAAAATATGAAGTTATTCACTTTGGTACGAAAAACACAAATGCAGAGTATTTTTTAAATGGTGAAAGATTGGGAAATGTTGATGTTCAAAGGGACCTGGGTGTCCTTGTACATGAGTCACTGAAAGCTAACATGCAGGTGCAGCAAGCAATTAGGAAGGCAAACGGCGTGTTGGCCTTTATTACAAGAGGATTTGAGTACAGGAGTAAAGATGTCTTACTGCAATTATATAGGACGGGGTGTACAATTTTGGTCTTCTTACCTAAGAAAGGATATACTTGCCCTCGAGGGAGTGCAACAAAGGTTTACCAGACTGATTCCTGGGATGGCAGGATTGTCGTATGAGGAGAGATTGAGTAGACTAGGCCTGTATTCTCTAGAGTTTAGAAGAATGAGAGGTGATCTCATTGAAACATACAAAATTCTTACAGGGCTCGACAGGGTAGATGCAGGGAGGATGTTTCCCCTGGCTGGGGAGTCTAGAACCAGGGGTCACAGTCTCAGAATAAGGGGTAGGCCATTTAGGACTGAGATGAGGAGAAATTTCTTCACTCAGAGGGTGGTGAATCTTTGAAATTCTCTACCCCAGAGGGCTGTGGAGGCTCAGTCACTGGGTACATTCAAAACAGAGATTGATAGATTTCTAGATATTAAAGGCATCAAGGGATACGGGGATAGTGCAGGAAAACGGCGTTGAGGTAGAAGATCAGCCATGATCTGGTTGAATGGCGGAGCAGGCTCATGGGGCCAGATGGCCTACTCCTGCTCCTATTTCTTATGTTCTTATGTTAACTTCAATCAAATTGCAAAGTCTTACTTTTGCTTATTTATATTGTTTTATCTGCATTCTTATTGGTGAATGCATTTTTTGTTGTTTAGTCCTGACCTTTTGAATTGGAAGATTTACTTCCAACTCTGTCTCTTGTAATCGCTTTGCTTCCAGCTGCAATTTACTTGCAGCAACCAAAGTAGCCAGGATGAAAACTCCTTTGAGGATTCCTATGATTTGAAGGAGGAAAAGCAGTTCCTGAAAGGACTATAAATTTCACGAGGCATGTTCGCAGCTATCCTTAACCCAGCATTTACTGCCAAAACAGTCTTTCTTGGGGATGTCAGAGGCCACCAATCTTTGGTACCTTTGCTTTATAAAAAGGGGACTCCCACATAGTTATGCTATCACTTGGATCCAGTTATATGAACTTGAGCCAGATTTTCTAGTCCTCTGGCACCTGTTCCACTCCTGCTCCAACAGCCTTAGCGACTGGAAATTTTGCCCTCATAAACCATGAAAGTGAAGTTCAAGTTTTTTATGGGAATCACCTAATGCAGAGATTATAGTTTATGCTTTGATGGTGACTGGACAACTTGATAAGGCTGTTAAAAAAAGCATACTGGATCCTGGGCTTTATAATTAGAGGAATAAAGTACAAAAGCAAGAAAACTTATGCTAAACCTTTATAAATCACTGGCTAGGCCTAGGCTGGAGTATTGGGGTCAATTCTGAGCACCAAACTTTGAGAAGGATGTCAAAGCCTTGGAGACGGTGCATAAGAGATTTACCAGAATGATACCAGGGATGAGGGATTTAATTTATGTGGAGAAACTGGTGAAGCTGGGATTGTTTTCTTTGGAGCAGAGAAAGTTACTACAAAGAATTACATAGAATGTACAACACAGAAATAGGCCATTCAGCCCAACTGGTCCATGCTGATGTTAATGCTCCACACGAGCCTCCTCCCACTCCTCTTCATCTAACCCTATTAGCATAACCCTCTATTCTTTTCTCCCTCATGTTTATCTAACTTCCCTTTAAATGCATCAACTACTCCTTGTGGTAGCAAGTTGTGCATCCTAAGCACTCATTGGGCAAAGACGTTTCTCCTGAATTCCCTATTAGGTTTATTAGTGACTATCTTATATTTATGGCCCATAGTTTTGGTCTCCCCCACAAGTGTTAACATCTTCTCTACATCTACCCTATCAAACCCGTTCATAATCTTGATGACCTCTATCAGTTCACCCCTCAACCCTCTCTTTTCTAGAGAAAAGAGCCCCAACATGTTTAATCTTTCCTGATAGAAGAACCTTGTTAATGCTCCACACGAGCCTCGTAAATCTTTTTTGCACCTCCCACAGTGCCTCGATATACTTTTTATAATATGGAGATCAGAACTGTGCACAATACTCTAAGTGTGGTCTAGCCAAGGTTCTATACAAGTTTAACATAACTTCTCTGCTTTTCAATTCTAAACCCCAGTGCTTTGTTTGCTTCTTTTATGGCCTTATTAACCTGCGTCGCTACTTTTAGTGATTTATGTATCTGCACCCCTACATCCCTTTGCTCCTCTACCCCATCTAGACTCTGAGGGCTCGATAATAGGAGAGAGGCGGGTTAGCAGCGGGGGCTCGACTGGGCACATGGGTAACGTGCCCAGTGAATTCGGGGTGCTCAGCACGGGATTGCAGCCTAATTGAAGGCACTTATCTTGGCTTCCGGGTTTCAAGCTGGAAAGCTGCGCAACAGGCGGACTGCACACCCGCATCATAGGCTGTCAGCTGGAGGAGCCCTATTTAAAGGGGCAGTCCTGCACTAACTGATGCTGCAGAAAATAGGCAAAATTACAGCATGGAGCAGCCCAGGGGGAAGGCTGCTCCCAGATTTAATGATGCCTCACTCCAGGTCCTACTGGATGGGGTGAGGGGGAGGACAGAGATCTTCTCCCCTGCGGATGGGAGGAAGTGGCCTGGCTCGAGGTGGCAGAGGAGGTCACCAGCACCACCAACATATCGCGCACCAGCATACAGTGCAGGAGGCGCTTCAATGACCCAAGTAGGTCAGCCGAAGTGAGTACACTTACTCATTCCCCTACACTCCGTCTGCCACATCACTGCCCCCACCCCACATCTCCTTCTGCACTGCCAACACTACTCTATCACATCACTCCTCACACCCACTCAAAGCTCATCCTCATCTTACCTGCCCTTACTCACCTCGCCAGTACTCATCCCACCACTACCATTCAACCCAATCCTCATACAATCTCATGGCTCTATCTCATACTCACCCTCTCCTGCATCTCTTTCACAGTCAGCCTCACTCAACCTGCCACTACCTGTGCTGCAGCCACAGGGCATGCATCACATATGTGCAGTAGGCAGCGTAAGGCAAACGTGTCGTGAGCATGAAGGGGATGCACAAGGGTGTTTGAGGGTTTGTCATGATTTCTGATCAACTTACATTCCATATTATATTGTCACCACTACTGCCATGTCTTTGCAAATCTTGTCTGGTTTATGCAATAATGCCCTTTCCTGAGGGTCACCATTAAGACCCACAACTGATGCCACCCATTATGTCACTGCAGTGGGGTATAGGTGTATTTGCAGGGCTCTTTTGTGCAGACGACTGAGACGTCGGCGATGTCCCCGGTGGCACCCTGGAAGGATGCAGAGGAGAAGTTGTGAGGGCAGTGGTGACTTTAACAGCGACAGGTAAGAAGATGGTGCTCGGGCCAGCCGGGAGCAGCTCGGCATAAAGGAGGCTGCAGATGTCCACGACTACATGTCAAGTGACTCTGAGCCTCCGTGTGCACTGCTGCTCAGAGAGGTCCAGGAAGCTGAGCCTCGGTCTGTAGACCCTGTGGCGAGGGTAGTGCCTTCTGCGACACATCTCTCTCTGCGGTTGCCCTCCCTCCTGCTGTGCAGAAGGATGTGTCACAGCACTGTGTTGTGGAGCTCCACGTGTCAGAGGTGGACGGCGTGGCCGGCGAGGCTGGCGATGCTCTTCGTCCTCCATGGAGGCCATGACTGCAGGCCCCCATCCGGAAGATGTACTTTTGAGGGGGTCCGCAAGGTAGGTAAATGTGTCTGCACACCGGGGTTGAGGTTGCAAGTTTGTGAATTTTATTGTTAGGAGGAGGGTGGTGGAGGCCAAACTTTGTCCAAAGTGACAGACAGAGTGGCCTCCTGCAATGAGTGAGGGTCTCAACCCCAACCTGTCAAATGGACCTTTGCAGCTGCCACATGCTGGTGGCTGCAACATGTCCATTTTGACTGGGAGTGTTTCCCCCAGTAGGGGAAACACTCTCAGTTGAGATGAAAATCCCACCCCTCCTAAAATATCCTACAAATCAGGTCTGCTAACGACCTGAACTATCAAATTAATTGGTTTAAGTGGGATCCCGCCGGTTTTAATTGCCGGTGGGAGTCCCGCATGCGGGGGCGGCACGGGCTTCTAAGCGCATCATTGGGGAACCCGGAAGTGGGCGGGTTGGAGCCGGGCTCCAGACCCGCCCCGGGAATCCCCAATTTTCGGAGCCCCCCCCCGCTGCGAAGGTCCAAAAATCAAGCCCTTATTTTCCAAGGAGAATGTGGCCTCCTTATTCTTCCTACCAAAGTGCACCACCTCACACTTATCTATATTGAAATTTATTTGCCAATTACATAGTATCATAGTAGGTACAGCACAGGAGGAGGCCATTCGGCCCATCACACCTGTGCCGGCTCTTTTAAAGAGCTATCAAATTAGTCCCATTCCCCTGCTCTTTCCCCATAGCCCTATAAATTTTTCCCTTCAAGTATTTATCTAATTCCCTTTCAAAAGTTACTATTGAATCTGCTTTCAGGCACCATCCTTTCAGGCAGCGCAAACAAGATCATTACAACTCACAGCGTGAAAAAATGTTACCTCATGTCGCCTCTGGCTCTTTTGCCAATCGCTTTAAATCTGGATCCTCTGGTTACTGACCCTTCTGCCACTGGAAACAGTTTCTCCTTATTTACTCTGTCAAAACTGTTCCTGATCTTGAGCACCTATATCAAATCTCCCCTTAACCTTCTCTGTTCTAAGGAGAACCACCCCAGCTTCTCCAGTCTCTCCACATAACTGAAGTTCCTCATCCCTGGTACCATTCTAGTAAATCTCTTCTGCCCCCTCTTCTGGTCCTAATACTGACCCCCGGGGAACATCATTGTATATTTCCCTCCAATCTGTAAAACAACTGTTCACCATTACACTCTGCTTTCTGTCCCCTAGCCAATTTTGCATCCACACTGCCATTGTCCCCTTAATCCCATAGGCTTTAATCTTGCTAAAAAGTCAATTATGTGGTACTTTATCAAATGTCTTTTGAAAGTCCATATGTACCATCAACCACGCTACCCTCATCAGCCCTCTGCAAGTTTATTAATATCTTCTTGTATTTTGTCGCAGCCTTCCTCAGTATTAACTACACCCCCCCCCCTCCCAACATGTAGGTCATCAAGGATAGGGGAGATTGGAGAACAGGACTTGATGCAGGATAGGATATGGACAGTGGAGTTTTGGATGTGCTGAAGTTTACAGAGGGTGGAGGACGGAAGGGTGACCAGGAGAGAATGGAGTAACTGTCTGGGAGATTTAAGAGGTCTTCAAAATGATGAAGGGTTTTGATAGAGTAAATAAGGAGAAACTGTTCTACTGGCAGCAGGGTCGGTTAGCAGAGGATACATATTTAAGTTAATTGGCAAAAGAACCAGAGGGGAGATTCTGAGAAATTTTTTTGAGCAGTGAAATGTTATGATCTGTAATGTACTGCTTGAAAGGGTAGTGGAAGCAGTTTGAATTGTAACTTTCAAAAGAGAATTGGATATATACTTGAAAAAGAAAAAATTGCAGGGTTATGGGCAAAGAGCAGAGGTATGGGATTAATTGGATAGTGTTGAGACATGGATGAGGGGGAAGGAAAACAGTGAGAGACTGATAGGGTTGAATAGCCACCCCATTAAAGGGAAGTGAGACAGATGGTCGATACAAATTATAGGGAGTTCCTCGGAGCAAAGAAGTCGAAACATGTCAATTGACTGGTATTGTGTAGATGCAAATTGGGTATCACTCAAGACCGGGAAAAACATACATAAGAAGAAAATAGTCCCGTTGACTGTTAAATTAGTTCTGACCTTGTTACTTGCAAAGACAATTAGAACAATCAAGTAAAAGGGGAAGGAAACAAGGACACAGTAATCTATGTAAGATCAGGTTTGATGGGAGAAATATCACACATAATTTAAGTAAACAAAGACACAGCAATCTTTGTAAGGAAATAGCCATTTCAAAGTCAGTTGTTTTTAAATAGTGTTTGAGTGATGAACAGAGATGTTCATTCTATGTACATTAAATAGGTTTCAGTAGGCATGTCCAAGTACAAGGAAAGGTGACATGAAAAGACCATGGTTTGCTGTTATTTTGTAGTACAATGCTGAAGGTGATGTTTCTACTGTACCCAGAGACAGACTGGAATTAAAGAACGCATATCTCCGTTTGATTGTACTCTGCTTGTTCAACTGATCTTCACGCCAAACTTAATAAAGGAGTTTAAGCCAAAAGACGAACTCACTCTTTGACAAACAATTATTTTCGGTATTTAAGAAGATTCTTGTACATGTGTTCTTTAACGGATAGCCAGAGCCAGCACAGACATGATGAGCTGAATGGCCTCTTTCTGTGTTCACTCTCTGCATTGACCTTTTATTTTTTTAATATTTCCATAGTCTCAATGAAATGAGAATAATATAGTGAAAAGTAGAGCATAACAACGCAAATGAACATTTAGAGAAATGTAATAACGAAGGAACAATATCACAGGATTGACAGGGCACCGCAATTGTTTGGCAGTTCTAAAAAAAAGATGAGGCCAGTTTTTGGTGTGCTTAGGCAAGTAATGACCAAGAAATCCAATGGAAATCAGTTCCTCCAGATTCCTACTGGTTTTGGGCACTACACTGTCTTCAGGTTGAACCCAGGCTGGACTCCCTATTCAAAAAGGTGGGGGGGGGGGGGGTGGGGTGGGGGGACAAGGAACTCTATTTCCAGGCTTGAGGCTATGCTGGATGCCATGTGCCCAGCACACCCATGGAATCCTGGCAGGAAAGGGACCTCAACTCAACCTACAGGCAGAAAGGCCTTTTAAAAGGCCTGCAGATATTACACGTAAATGTTTCAGGCATTTTAAAAGGCCCTTATAATTTTTTTCTCTGCTGCACTTAGGCTTTCATGAGTCTGTGCACCGTTATCATTGGTGTATTTGTTGGTCTCCGCTCCCTCTATTGGCACCAAAGGGTTTGCCAATTGGGTCCTCGGTGGGAGAGGAGCTTCGTCCTGGATGGCATTGAGCTTCTTGAGTATTGTTGCAACTGCACCCATCCAGGCAAGTGGAGAGTGTTCCATCACACTCCTGACTGGTGCCTTGTAAGTGGTGGAGAGGCGTTGGGGTGTCAGGAGGTGAGTCACTTGCCGCAGAATACCCAGCCTCTGACCTGCTTTAGCAGTCACGACATTTATGTGGCTGGTCCAGTTGAGTTTGTGGTCAATCGCAACCCCAGGATGTTGACGGTGGAAGATATGGCGATGGTGATGCAATTGAATATCAAGGGGAGGTGGTTGGACTCTCTCTTGTTGGAGATTATCATTGCCTGGCACTTGTGTAGCACAAATGCCACTCATCAGCTCAAGCCTGGATATTGTCCAGGTCTTGTTGCATGGACTGCTTCATTATCTGAGGAATTGCGAATGGAGCTGAACACT
Source organism: Heptranchias perlo (assembly GCF_035084215.1). NCBI lineage: Eukaryota > Metazoa > Chordata > Chondrichthyes > Hexanchiformes > Hexanchidae > Heptranchias > Heptranchias perlo. Next base: position 33,882,357 of record NC_090340.1, on the reverse strand, counting down.
ATGCAATTATTAAGATTTAGGTGGGTATTAAAGCATTATTAATCAAATTAGTGTTGACTTACACCTGATGACAAAAATCAGCCCCTAATTGTCTAGTGTATATTGCATCTTTAACATCATCATTCCATTCAGTCTCAATTGTTTATATGTCATTATTAACTAATGAGACAAAGACTAACATTTCCAAACTGAACATAATTAAAGATAAGGTCACACCAATCACTAAGCTAAATCTTATTTAGCATAATTCATACGTGATTTCAGCAGTGGGATCATAAGTCTTGAAGTGAAAGTACATAGTCATATAATTCACAAGGTTTTCTGGCAATCAGAAACAAATTTCTCCCAACGTTATGTAACAAATCACTATACCCAAAAACAAAATAATAAGCCTTCTCAACCTTACAAACAAGATGTTCTTCGAGGTCATTCACAGCTGAATCTAGGCACACCTGACTTCCAATATCAGAACAAATTGGCTCTTGGCTAGGTGCAATGCTTTGACCTTTAACCATATTGCCGGAACTAGATTTCTTAATTAATAATGGGCCGGAAATTGATTTAAAAAGAACGGTGAGCTCAACAGGACACTGTTGTCAGTGGCCAAACGAAAGAGCAAGTTCCGGCGTCCGCACATGCGCAAACCCAGAAATCGGGAACTTGCTCTTCCTGGTTCGCCAGCGATCTGACAGGTTCGCATTAAAGGGATATCGTCGGCTGCAATCAACAGAATCAATGGACCAGCTCCAACTTGCTCTTCTGCCCAGCTGCAAACTAACTAATATCGCCATAAAACAGGTATGCTTAAATATACCAGGACTAAACTAAGTTTTAACAGCACAGTAAGTCTTAATGACTGCCAAACAACTAAAAATGTGGAGTCTCATTACTTCTTATTTTAATAGTTTTTGGTCATAAAAAAAGTTTTAATTTAAAAAAAATGTAAAAAAACTTTCTCATTCTGTCTCTTTTATTTAATTCAATTATTTCTTACCTTTTTTTCGCTGTCTATAACTGTTTTTACAAATGATTTTATTGTTGTTTTTCACTCCTTGGTTTTTACGTTGCAGTTTGTACTCCAAGGTTTTGACTCTTCACGACTTTTCACGGATGCTGTAATCTGATTGGTCGAGGGGAGAGACCAATCCTCTCGCTTCTTCCATGGATCCTAGCTTCACTGGAATTAACGCTGGGCTCTTCTCAGCTTCCTATTAGAGGAAGTGCCCGCTGTACAGACAGTGGTAAGTTAGCGGGTGAGTATAAATCTACGGAGTGGGGAGTGCCGTTCGTTCACCGCTCGGAGCAATTTACCGGCCATTATATCTGTGATGTTAAATTCAGCATTTTGTCTCAACAATAAACTGGCAGGGCTGAACACTGGCTGTTTAATTTGGGATGTTAATTAGTAAACAAGGGAAATATTGTTGTGTACAATCTCATGCATTTCATGATGAAATGCTTCCCTTGCAATACCCAAGTCCTCAAGTGTTGCACCATTCAATTCACACAGTAGCAGACTTAGCTAAGACAGCAATTTGGGGGCCCTGTGTTCCCACATAGAAAAGGATGCATTAAATCAGGTTTGTGACTTTGATTAATGGCTCAGTGGGCCAAACCTCTGTCCTCACAAATTTAAGAGTCTCCCTAGCTCCATGTTCTCGACACTATAGTGAGCTGTGTCTTGATGGCTTCTATAAGCTGCCAATTGCATTTTAAAAGCTAGCTTGAGCGAACTAGCTAAAAATGGTGGGCCTGTGTTCAAAAGTTAGCAGTTGTGTCTTTATTATTTTTCATAAACCAAGGAGTATAGAAAATAGACTGTTTCCACTTTGAAAATAGTATTCTGTTCATTCATGTAGTTTACATAAAATAAACCAGTTTGATGTTTACAGGGTTTCATTTATATTACAGCTGTAGCATCAGTACAAAACGGTTTTGCTTTGTACCGATGTTTCAGTTTTTGAGCAAAAACAGCCTGTTAGTCTGAATGAAGGAATCAAAGACATCGCTGTACTATTGTGCTACTGCCAACACAGCTCAAACCTATGTTCTGAAATTGGTAGACAGGAAATGCAAAGAGCTTCACAATATTGTAAATGACTGGACAAAATAAGTTGACCAAGGCTGCACTGAAGCCTCTTTAAAATTTTACCATTAAAAAACATTCCAGCCAAACTCATCAACACAACAAAAGCTTGTATTTATATAGCACCTTTAACATAGTAAAATGTCCTAAGACGCTTCACAGGAGCGTAATCAGACAAAAATTGATGCTGAGCCAAAGAAGACAACATTAGAACAAGCTTTGTCAAAGAGGTATATTTCAAAGAGCGTCTTAAGGGGAGAGAGAGAGGTGGAGATATTTAGGGAGGGAATTTCAGAGGTTAGGGCCTAGACATCTGAAGGCATGGTCACATGATCCAGAACATCACTAATTAAACCAAGAGTTCAGCAAAGATCAATGAGGAATTCAAATGTTGGTTCAGAACATCCAAGGCAAGATTGTCTCTCATCACCCTGATTTTTTTTAAAAATTGTCCCTGAACATATGCAGAAAGAACTGGCAGAATACCGTTAAGTGGGATGCACATTAATGGGAAGCAGTTAATAAAGTTGAGATTTGCTAATGACTTTTTTTCTCATAAGAATGCCAGTACATATTGACAAAAATGCTCCAGCCAGCAAAATGTTTGGCATTGAAATAACTGCCGACAAGACTAAATACTTCTTTGCCTCTATTCTGCTGTAGCTCATGAAGATCAAACGAAAAGAAAGAACATTTTACGCACTTACGTTCCATTATCACTGCTGACAACTGAAACTCACAAGCTATAGAAAGAACTGCACAGGCTTTAAACACTGCTGGAAAACTAAAGATGTGAAAGGACTGAAAACTCCACATACTAAAGTCATGCTGAAGTACTTGCATTCCTCAGTCTCATTTCTGTAAGTAGCAGTGGGCTGCTGCTCAACACTGATTAAAGATGACTCAAAGCTGTTTGGCACAACAAATACTAAAAGCTGACACACATCTCCTGGGAAGAGCATATGATTTTTGCCAGTATAGCCACAAGGCTGAATCTACAGGAAGGTCTCGTCAACAGCTCAAAAACAATAATGGCTGGGTCATATTCTTGAGCAATTGATGCTTGTGTTAAAAGGTACAGTTGTGGGCACACAATGCCAAGGCAACAAGCAGCTTTTTGAGGGCAGTAGTTTTATGCTTGGCTGCACAGCATCTAGGAGCAAAACAGAGATGGTGTCATCACACTTGAAGTCTACAGTCAATAAAGATAAATAGCCAAGAGTGAGAACAAGCATATCATTATATCTAGTAATAAATAACTGAGTGAATTCAGAGTACAACATTAAACTAAATACAAACTCACCACATCCTAATATTAGATTACACCCTTCAAATTTAGTCTCTGGCTAAAACTCATGCTGAACAATGTTCACGCAAGGTAACAGAATCCATTACTGAAGATTACCTCATTCAGTAGAGTATGACACTACTGTGCACTATATAATTAAACAAACAAGCAACATTTATATCTTACAGGTGGTCCAAGAAGTTTCCATATCTAAAAAAGCACAAATTTCTTTAAAAATCATACTTCTACTTCAAACAAAGAATCAGAGAATCATACAGCAGTGAAGGAGGCCAATTTGGCCCATCGTGCCTGTGTCAGCTCTCTGAAAGAGCTACCAATTAGTCCCACTCCCCTGCTCTTTTCCCCCATAGCCCTACAAATGTTTTCTTTGTAAGTACATATCCAATTCCCTTTTGAAAGTTACGATTGAATACATGTGGAATAATCTGTGTCTTGGCTAGCTACAGGATATAATTGTTTCTCAGCGTTTCATTGTTTCAATAGTGTACTGAGTTCGATGGATATTTGGGCACTAAGGGAATCAAATGATATGGGAATAGGGCGGGAGAGTGGAGTTGAGGTCGAAGATCAGCTATGATCTTATTGAATGGCGGAGCAGGCTCAAGAAGCCGTATGGCCTATTCCTGCTCCTATTTCTTATGTACCAGTTTGCATCGGAGCTGTTTCTTCAACCAGTTAAAAAACACATTGGGGGCAATTTTGATGTGGAGCGTACACCAGGCAGGCAGTGGGAGGAGCAATCCCAATACCCACCTAATGTAGGTTGCCAGAAGCCCAAACCATTTTCACGGTAGGGCCTCATTTAAGTGAAAGTGGCGAGCTGCCACCGCTAAATGAGCACTTATTGGCAACTTGTTAATTAGGTGGGGTGGGGGAGAGGGGTGCGGGGAAATCTGGCAGCCCATTCATGGAACTGGTTTGGCCACTTACCACTCGGGATCAGTAGGCAGGGCCGGGTGCCACGCATTTTAGTTCAAAAATAGCATAGTCTGATGATAGCACGTGGTAATGAAGCTCCCGCCTGCTTCCGAGGAGGGGTGGGGGTGAAAGAGATCTGACCACTTATTTTGAGGCCTCCTCAAAAATGGCAGTGGGCAGCCCCCACGCAGGATGATGGTGGTAGAGAGACCAAAACTTCCCCTAGTGAGGTCAGGTCAATTGTAGAATTGTAGAAAAAAAAAATTGGCCTTGGTCTTCCATGGGGCCATTAACGCCAGCTTTGTACCCAAGCCAGACTTCAGACCGCCAGTCCTCTCTAGGGCTGACCTCCGCCGTAATTTAAGGGGTCAGCTCATTTAAATAGCCAATGGTAGTTCAGTAGCACAAATCCCATGTCAAACGGGAGTACTGGTCCGTAGAGGGGGGCTTGAAAATCAGAGTTAAGCCTTTAGAAAGGTAAGATGGGTTGAAGATTACAGAAGCAGGGTAGCAGGAAGGTGTTTGACTTAATGAGCCGATTGTCAGGTATACTAGATGGCTCATATGCTTTGAAAGTGGCACAAAATCACTTATCATCTGCTGGAGAATCTGGCAAGTGTAACCAAAGGGAGACAGGCATTGCGAAGAGGCAGAGGAGCACACAATTTTAATGAGGCTGATTTAAAAACCCTCCTGGATGAGATGCAGCAAAGGAGAGAAAAAAGCCTGCTGGGTGGCCATGTCAGGAAGCTGCCAAAAGGTATCTTGCATGCCATATTTAGGGAGGTGGTAGTGGCACTGATATTCCCACCAGCCACTGTCATTTTCTTCCTCTAACAGCTTTACAACCCCGTCCTCCAATTTAACAGGGTGATACCAGCTGGCCGATGCCACCAGGGAAACGTCCTTCAATTGCCCTTCAAATATCCTTCACCTAATTCATTTGGTTTTGTTGCAGGAGAGACTTGTGCACAACGTTCTTGAGAGGCAGGGGACCAGAGGGGACATTTGAGACCCATGAACAGCCGGCCATGGAAACACACTGCTCTAACTGTGGGAAATAGCGAGATTAGTCGGACAATGCAGGTGGTTGGTTAGTGGGTGCAAACCCAGACAGTCATCATGGCATCCCTGTGGAGCAATACGCATTCGCAAGCTTCCACACTCTTCTCTGTCTCCTTAATATCATGATGTGGAGATGCCGGTGATGGACTGGGGTGGACAAATGTAAGGAGTCGTACAACACCAGGTTATAGTCTAACAGCTTTATTTGAAATCACAAGCTTTTGGAGCTTTCCTCCTTCGTCAGGTGACAAAGGAGGAAAGCTCCGAAAGCTTGTGATTTCAAATAAAGCTGTTGGACTATAACCTGGTGTTGTACAACTCCTTAATATCAAGGGAGTTTAGCTCAAACATTCTTAGCTTATCCTTCCGTTCCTGCAGATCCATAACAGCAAAGCGGAGGGACGGAAGACGATGACGAGGGAAGCTGATGAGGCAGAGGAGCTTTCCTCCATCTCGACGATAAGAAGAGGATGTTGAGGACAAGTCTGCATAGGAGTCCGAGGAGCAAGATCCGGCCCCATTTTCCTTTGCTACAAACTCCACAATCCCACCACCTGCGTTATTTGTTTTTTCACTGCACCACCTCGGATGCTTTCAGCAGAGGGTGGGAACTAGTGAAAACATGGCACCTCGTAATTTACAGAGCACATGGAATCAGAGGAATGGGGAGTAGGTGAGGATGCACCACCTTTCAAGCGGAGACAGAGAAGATCGCTGCTGAAGGCTTCAGAGTCATGGGCCCCAGATCTCTAAAAAGACTGTTTGAAGAACATCACACTTACACACAGGATCTACAGAGAATGTGAGATAACTGGCAAGTGTGATAATGAAGCCCACAACACTCATTAGCGGGAACATCAGGGATGCTTTTTCTTCATTGCAGGAAGCTTCTTTGGAATCTGCAGCAGACCCCCACCCAAGAAGCAGCCAGGGGCCAGTCGATGTCTTCACCTCTATGGAAGCACAGACTGCTGCCCTGGTATCAGTAGGGAACCCATTAGACAGCATCCTGTGTACCAACTTCCAGACCCAGGCAGCCAGGATGCAGTTTGCTCACGGCTCTGTTATTCCTTTCTTTAATGGATAGATTCAGACTTAATCCATCTCTCCTAGAAAAAGATGAGTGAAACAATTGAAACATTTTCAATCCCTCGACTAGGCAGGGACAAGGCGGCAGTGCAATAAAAATAGCAGAGCAGCATTTACTGCTCCATTCCCACCAACTGGCTTGCCACCATTTTGGTTGGGGCTATGAAATGGGTGGCCCAGGTACCTGCCAGAAACAAGTGAGTGCCTCATTAGCCCATGCAAATCAGGATCCTATGATGTCAATAGCACCCTGGTGCAATTTTTAAGTACCAATGGGTGGAGCATGAAAAACGGTCCAGGCTTCAGGCCACTTCCATTAGGCTCCGCAAGCCTCCTACCCATTGGAAGCAGACACAGAAAAATCCACCCCGTAGCTTCATTCATCTCTCTGTATATTTCTCTGTTTTGCTAAGAAGTAAAACCGTAGCACATCAAATGGAAATGTGTTTAAACTAGGAGAACAAATCACTCATTCCAATTTGAATAAATCCTTATTTGATACATCTGAAATGTGGATAAGCAGCCAAGCTATTTTAAATCTTGAGAACAGGTACTAAATTCATTGACGAATTGTGCACTGAGGCAGAAATGGATCTCAGAGAGCCGAGATGATTTTATTGACACATTTATGTTCATCACTCTAACTTGAACTATACTTTTAGCAGTTTCTGCAAAATTTGTTTTACCAGTGTATTTATTTATTGAAGAAAAAACTTCCGGCGTAGGGTCTATAATAAGTACACGAAAACATGTTAGCAGTGTTTGACTGGGAGGGGAATCTTAATACATCCACTCCTCACCCAAATGAGGTCAATTTTGGAGAAAGGCCTACACTAACACAAGGAAGGCAAAAATTAAATGTTTTCATCTTAAGATCCTACATTATTGGAGCTTCAGCATAGCTAGAGGGCTCCACTTCCTGTAGGGTAATTATATGCAATAAAAAGGATTGAATAAATATAGTTAAGATCCTGTGGCCTTGTACAAGAAACAGCAAATTTTGATGGTGTATTATTAAACTAGGAAAGTTTTTTTTCTCTCTACAGGAAGTTATGCGAGGTGAACACACCTCGGGTGCAAATTTACAGCTCAGTTGGCAGCGGGCACTTTAAACGGAAATGCTATCTGCCTCTGGCACACTCCAGGCCGCTCTCTGAACTGCACACTACACTTACAACTAACTGGTCAACCCTAAACAAAGAGTTTCCGGCAGCTGCAGCAATTTTATAGACATGCATGACTTTGCATCTTTATATATACATAAATATTTATGAATGGAAAATGCTTAACAGTAATAATGTGCTCAAAATACAAACAGTTGCCAACCTATTCTGTACGTCTTATATCCAGTGGTCTGTGTGCTCTCTTTAAAACTGATGTATCGGCATAATTCCACAAATATATGTGCATACTATATCCAAGATAGGAATTTGATCAAAGAGCGTCAATTCTTGTAAATCCAGCTAGTGTCTTGCTGTTGAGAGACAGGATATAATGCATTTAATTTTCTTGAATTTAAAATCTTTACATTTTCACATGCAAAAAGAATTATAATTCAGTACTGCCAATAAGACCACCTCAAATGGTGAATAATTGGTTCTGGTTAACACTGGAGACAGTAGCTTCTAAATAAGTTCAAACATTTACATCAAAAGCTGTGTCATAGGGACCAAAGACTTGGGTCCCAGAAATTCAGAATCTCCCGATCTGCCACCATTGTGCAGGGCTTTTGCCCACCCAATTGGCCTAAAATTGGTCCCATCAGAAATCCTAGGTCAGCTATATTTCAATATTATTGGATGGGACAAAAGATGTGAACCATGCCAGCAATTGGCCCAGAAAGCCTGAAAAACATGTTACATCATTGAGTTAACAGCATAGAAACAGGCCATTCAGCTCAACTGATCTATGCCGGCGTTTATGCTTCACACAAGCCTCCTCCCACCCCTGTTCGTCTAACCCTATCAGCACACCCTTCAACTCCTTTCTCCCTCATGTGCATATCTAGCTTCTCCTTAAATAAATCTGTTATTCGCCTCAACTACTCCTTGTGATAGTGAGTTCCAAGTTCTTACCACTCTTTGGGTAAAGAAGGTTCTCCTGAATACCCTATTGGATTTATTAGTGACTATCTTATATTTATGACCCCTTGTTTTGGGCTCCCCCATAAGTGGAAACATTTTCTCTCCGTCTACCCTTTCCAACCCTATTATCTTGAAGACCGCTATCAGGTCACCCCTCAGCCTTCTCTTTTCTAGAGAAAAGAGCACCAGCCTGTTCAGCCTTTCCTGATAAGTATAACCTCTCATTTCTGGTATCATCCTTGTGAATCTTTTTTGCACCCTCTCCAATGCCTCTATATCCTTTTTATAATATGCAGATCAGAACTAAGTGTGGTCTAATCAAGGTGCTATACAAGTTTAACATAACTTCTCTGCTTTTCAATTCTATCCCTCTAGAAATGAACCCCAGTGCTTGGCTTGCTTTTTTTAATGGCCTTATTAACCTGCATCGCTACTTTTAGTGATGTGGATCTGAACCCTTAGATCCCTTTGCTCCTCTACCCCATTTAGACTCTTATTATCCAAGGAGTATGTGGCCTCTTTATTCTTCCTAAATGCACCACCTCACACTTATCTATATTGAAATTGGTTAATTACACACCTATTCTACAAGTGTATTAATGTCATCTTATATTTTGTCACATTTGTCCTTTGTATTAACTACACCTCCCAATCTGGTGTCATCCACAAATTAACGGTGCTCATTTTTTACAGCAGATGAATGGTGCAGTCACAAAGTAACTTTCTTTCTTAACAATATAGAAGTAATTAAACTGATGTGACTGGGGTGAAATAGTTGGTTCAAATTAAAAACAGAAGTTATTCAAACAGATGTTCCTTGAAGTTAAAATGTGTATTCTTGAGGATTTTGTTTCTAACATTGTCAACAAATTATTTAGGGATTTCAGTTGTTAAATGAAAAAAAAAGGAATGCCTAATGTCAAAGAGATCATGCAACACTAGAATTTCAGCTGATAGGAAATAAAAATTGTCATTCTAAAGAAAACCCTTTATTGTGAATCTAACCAACTGTAAAGTGTGGTTATGTTTTACTTTAGACTATATTAGGGTAGCTACAAATCAAATCTAGAAACACAGCAGTTCAGAGAAGGTTCACTCGACTGATTCCTGGGATGAGGAGGTTATCTTATGAGGAAAGGTTGGTCAAGTAGGGCCTGTATACACTGGAGTTTAGAAGAATGAGAGGTGATCTTATTGAAACATATAAGATCCTGAGGGGATTAGAAGGGGTAGATGCTGAGGGAATGTTTCCCCTTGTGGGAGTGACTAGAACTAGGGGCCACAGTTTAAAAATAAGGGGTCTCCCATTTAAGATGGAGATGAGGAGAAATTTTTCCTCTGAGGGTCGTGAGTCTGTGGAACTCCCTTCCCCAGAGAGCAGTGGAGGCAGGGTCAATTAATATTTTTAAGACTAAGTTGGATAGATTCCTGATTAACAAGGGAGTCAAAAGTTATAGTAGGTAGACGTGAAAGTAGGGCTGAGGTCACAATCAGATCAGCCATGCCCTTATCAAATGGCAGAGCAGGCTCCAGGGGCCAAATGGCCTACTCCTGCTCTTAATTTGTATGTTCGTACGTCAACCATGCCTGGCTCAGATATTATATATTGCAATGGGTTTAGCCAGAGCTTTGAATAATCTTACACATTTTACTTCTGTTGTATTGATCAATGCAGTTAGAAATACATTTAATTAGGAAAGAAGAATAAGAGAAACTATGAGGCCATTGGGCAAAAAAAAACAAAATGCATAAGCAAAATTTAAATTAACTGGTTTTATTTAGATGCAGTCTGGAGGGTGTTCCAATGTTGACATTGTAACCCACAACAACAAAGCTCAAATTAGTGTTTTTTTAAAAATCAATATAATCTGAACTATGAGAGGTCTAATCATCTTGAAACAAATGCCAGCCTGCATCATTAAAACATACACAGGTGTGGCTTAGGGTGGTTTCATTTAATTTTTGGTAAGGTTTTTCTTTTGCCAGTAGCAGTTCTCATGACAGACAGTAGCAGATTGTAAGCTTGCAGAATTAAGGTATGTGGCTTAAACTGAAGTGCTATTGAGCTTAGAACTTGATGAGCTGAGTTATTCTGCTGCATGTTACATGGCAGTAGACTATCAAGCTTTTATTATACACAGAATAAACCTATTATCGGTTGGGTTTTAAGAGAGTTTGATGGCATGTCTAAGATGTAGTAAATAACTGAACAAAGTGTAGAGCTGAATAGACTAAGCAAATAAATACAGTGACCATTGAAGAATGAAACTCTGAACATTGTCAGAAGATGAGAGTTGTAAGTTAATTCTCGTATAAGATGAAGAAAAGTATAAGTATATAGGAATATACATTACACTTTACCATTTTTATACATTGAAGCCCAAATAAGCAAGACCAGCAAGGAATCAATGACAATTTACTGACCATTTGGTACAGTTTACAGATTTTGATTAAATTTAATATGCAATACTTACAAACCAGTGAATTTTCTTTCAATTCACTGTACAAATATTGTAGAAATACAACTGATTTAACATCCTTCAACTGATGACACACTTTATGGGCCCAAGATTCCATGGGACGTCATTCCAGCAGTTACTCCAACATTGTGCCCGCTGGTGCCCTCCAACACTTAACCCTACAGACTTTGCAGGGTCAATGGGAGGGCATCTAATAAGCAGGTGGGCACATCTCCAGAGACCACCTGCCCATTGCTTCTGGAAGCTTGGCTATATGTTGCCTACCATTTCCTGTGTATCCTAGGCTGCAAAAAAAGTAACAGAAATTTAAACGTCTGTAAAAATCCCTTAATACCATGCAATAAAAGCAGAATTTGAATTACTGATTATCCTGAGGACCATTGAAGTGTGCACTACGTGTGGGCAGCACACTAGAATAGTACTGCACTTCACATCACTTCTCTGTGCCCCAGATTCCTTTCGGGGCTGATTTGCATGTCGTGGTCATTACATGGGCAGGTGCTAAGGCTTCCTACTGGATGCAGTCATGAGGGTACAAGAAAATTAAGTGCCACTGCAGGCCTTTGGCTGCTCAAAGGGGAGCATTCTGAAGCCATGGGAAAGGCTGTGGAGGGGAAATGGAAGCCTCAGTCTGGGTGAGCAGTGTAGAAGCCTACAGCTTGCAGAAAAATACCTTTAAGCGCATCTGAGAAATGATCTTTCCTGAGGATAATTGTTGAATTAGTAGTGCAAAGGAGCAAGAGTTTGTGGCAGCCGTAAAAGAAATAGTTTGCAATCCAACAGCATGCCAGTAAAGAGATCACACAAGGGCACCCTGTTTTAATGACAGAGCCTTTAAGCAGCAATTGCGAGAAGTAGAGCAGATGAAGGATGACGTGATTCCCTGCCATGGAAAGAAGGTCATGATGGTGTTGGCATGCAGGGCATGGAAGAGGTGACTGAGGCCATCAATAGTAACAGCACTGTGCCAAAGACATGGGTGTAATGCTGCAAGAAATTCATCAGGAAAGAGAAAGTAAGTATGAACCTTTACAAAGATTTTAAAATATTTTTGAGCCATGTGAAATACTTAGTATTTCCTATCACTTAATGTAATGATCTTGTTAAAACAGCATCACGTAAGGGTGGTGCACAATAAGGATTGACTCAGTAGTTAGAAGTCATAGTCATCCTTTAAGTATCTACAAGGATCTAATCCATTGAGGATCAATAAAGCAGCACCACTTTCAAAGTAACCAACTATTTCTGAATGCAAAAGGAAAAAGCATTATTAACGTTGCAGTCATGATGCTGCCGTAAATCATGGCATCTTACATATCTCTGCAGGAGGCAGCGTTTAACAGAAGGCAGGCCACAGCTACTGAAGGAGGACCTGCTACAGTTCAGTCTTAAGTTCTCTCCTGATTGTTCAGACTGCAGCAATACAGGCCCACAGTCACAAAAGAGATATCTCAAAGGAGGAGGGAAAGTATCTCCATCATGCACCCTAACAATCTGGTCATGGGGTCTGATGACCCTCAGACCTACAGGCAGCATTGCAGAGAGGCCAGGAAAAGGGGAAGATTAGAACAAACCATGATTGTTGATGCTGTCTCTCCAGGTAGCTCCATTTCCACAGTTAGTAGTGTCACCTCCATGACTCCACTGGGGTCTGAAAGCATCAAGGACTAGGCTGCCCTCACAGCAACAGAGATGCTGCAGCCTGAAGCCAGCAGCGTCTGGTGTGTACGCTCACAAATATTGAGAGCCAGCTTGGGCCCCAGAGCCGGACAGTGAGACACAGCCATAGTCATCCTGCCCTCTTCCTGCCTCAGGGAAACTACTCACATGAAGTACCAGATTATTTAGCTGTGCACAAAAAACACTGACTATTAGGAAAAGGAAAGCACTGTGGTGGAAAGAGCTAGAATAATGACAGGAATTCTGTGAAATACATGTTTTGGATTCAACTGATGCCTTGTGCATAATATTTTGTTCTAAATATCAGGGAGGTCAGGTTTCTGTAGTATATATAATGTTGGTAATAAGAAACGTAAGAAATTGGAACAGGAGTAGGCCATACGGCCCCTCCAGCCTGCTCCGCCATTCAATAAGATCATGGCTGATCTTCGACCTCAACTCCACTTTCCCGCCCGATCTCCATATCCCTAGATTCCCTTAGAGTCCAAAAATCTATTGATCTCAGCCTTAAATATACTCAATGACTCAGCATCCACAGCTCTCTGGGTTAGAGAATTGTAAAGATTCACAACCCTCAGGACAAATTTCTCCTCATGTCAGTCTTAAATGGCCGACCCATTATCCTGAGATTATGATCCCTAGTTCTAGACTCTCCAACCAGGGGAAACAGCCTCTCAGAATCTTATACATTTCAATGAGATCACCTCTCATTCTTCTAAACTCCAGAGAATATAGGCCCATTCTACTAAATCTCTCCTCATAAGACAACCCTCTCATCCCAGGAATTACTCTCTACACAGTACTCCAGGTGTGATCTCACCATAGCCCTATACAATTGCAGCAAGACTTCTTTACTCTTGTACTCCAACCCCTTGCAATAAAGGCCAACATAGCAGTTGCTTTCCTAATTGCTTGCTGTACCTGCACGTTAACTTTCTGTGTTTCGTAGACAAGGACGCCCAAATATCTCTCAACACCAACATTTAATAGTTTCTCAACATTGAAAAACAGAATATTTTTTATATTCTTCCTACCAATATGAATAATTTCACATTTCCCCACATTATACTCCATCTGCCACCTTTTTGCCCACTCACTTAACCTGTCTATATCAGTTTTCAGACTTTTTGCGTCCTCCTTACAGCTTACTTTCCCACCTAGCTTTGTATTGTCAGCAAACTTGGATACATTACACTCTAAAGGATCTATGGCTAGAGAAGAGCTTGACTTCTCATGGATGTTTTTGTTATATATGGTATTTAAGATGAGAGGAATGCAAAGGGTGTGTAACAATGGCTGAAATGGTCAGGTTTCTACAGATGGTTCTACCTGTAAGAGCTTTGCTGCCTTCTGCCCGGTCTGCCTCCACATCCAGCAAGTCATCCTGCTCCTCCTCTACCTTCGCCAGATGATTCTCCCGTCAAACACACAGGACATGATGATCCTGAGCAGTTGTGCGGGATTATACTGCAGGACTTCCCCAAATGAACCAGACTCGGCAGCCTGCGTATCTGTATGGTGATGGGGTGTTCCACAGTGACTTTGGTGGAAGCATGAGCATTGTTGTACTTTACTCCACTGCAGTGGATAGTGAACACAGGGGGTAATCATGAGCCACAGCAACAGTGGGTGGCCAAGGTCCTCTAGTAGCCAGCCCTTGGATCTTTGCCCTGCCTCAAACAATGATGGAATGCTAGATTGGCAAAGAATAAAGGCTTCATGTGAGCTGCCAAGGAACTTGGCATTCACCTGCATTATTTTGTACAAGCGATCACACTATGTAGAAATTCATGTAAGGGGACCTCTTACTGCCATCAATTATACCCTACAGTTTCTGGGTAAACCAGCAAAATGGCAAAAAACAAGAGTATGTGCTTGCTGCGCCCATGGAAAAAGTAGTACAGACATTTGCCCTGGCAAAAAGGGCATTAGTGGCCTATGCACCGCCAACTGGCTGATGCAGGCAATGTGAGCTGTGGCCCCCTGAAATCCTTCAGTGGCAAAAAGTTCAGTGTCATTTTCACCGGAACTGAGAGCTGTGGATGCTGCGGACCATGATCTCAGGTCCTCTTCCAGCAGGTGACAAGAGCTCTTCTACTAATTCCCAGCCGAATCAGAGGGCCTTTCAGCATTGCTCTTCCAAGAGGAATGTTTGCCTTGGTCTATAAATCCATTCAGCTGGGTACATACACGTCAATACCCTCCTTCTCTGGTGTCCTTTCACTGCCCTTGCATCCAGCAGTGCTTCCTGCTTCTCTTCCTCCTCCATGTAAAGGGGGATCCCAAAGGGCACCCCCATCTGCACCTTTCACTTCTGTCCTCCCAGCAGTCACAAGCAATTGCCTCTTTAAACAACAAAACAAAGCTCCTTTATCAGTTTATTTCCTTAACTTTAGCTAATCTGCTGACCTGGACCTTATGGCACCCTAATAGCTCCTTAACTTTTCATGGGGGCAGTTTGCCCATGACCCGCAACTGTCGCTGCGCCTGCCCAGATTCACACAACATTAGAAACGTGACAAAAACTCCTGATTTGCATTGCTGTGCTGAGGTGCTGCACTGCAGGTCCGTCAGCATTCATGGCAGGAAGTTCAAGGTTGGAGTAGAGTCTCAGCGTTGCAGGTCTCTTCACATATTTCTGTCACTGTGCTTCTTCTACAAGTGCTTCTGGGGTGACTGAACCAAGAGAAATTGGACCTATTTGCTCCTTGTAATGGGCCCTGATAAAACATTGGGTGTTACCTGGCATAACATCCCTATTATAAAACAACATATATGCTCCAAATCACTGTGATCAACATTACTTTGAGGCTTATCCATCATATATGCAAAGTATTCATCACACATCAAATCCTGATTGGGTAGTTCTTGGTTACTGGGAAATTTGAACCACTTACTCCATTGTCTCACCACATCTCTCACAAAATGTCTACAGAAACCTCCAAATCATTGTGCGCAATGTTACGGGAGGTCCATCAGTGCAATATAAACAAAACATAGGTACCACTCAATGAAACTCATTTCAAGTTGGGATTCAGGTCACAAAGTGTTCAAGATTCACTCCTGTAATTCCTTAGTATCATCTGAACCCTTTAAATGGATAAGTACTTTTCAATTCACCAAGAGGTGCCTATTATCTTCTATGTAGTACATAAATGGATTCGCAAACTAAACAGACTGCACAGGCCTGACAGTAATAACTGTTTCATTTTTAGGGTTTCGCACATGTTTCTCTCATGCTATGCACCAAAGACCACTCCCGTAAGCAAGCCATCACCCCCTTCAAACTGGAGTGCAACTTTACACACACAAAATCTGATTGCCCAAGGGTCAGTAATTAGCTTACTGAATTGTCACGAGCCTGATCTTGTCCTCTTAAGAGCCAATTTCGTGTTCCCATACTCCCCTACGGAGCAGCACTCACAGCCCATGATTTTCTGTCTGTTAAAATCAATCGACAGCAAATCACAGTCTGCGTGCTTGCAATTTCTCAGTATGTTTTCCCTGCGAGCACAGCTCTCCAGTGGGTGCATGGGATCAACACTTTCATCTTTGGATAGCAGAAGAATACAATAGTTCATAGAGAATTCATGTGTGTATGAGAATGCAGTTAAAGCTTTTGCACTGAATGAAGGCACCAATGCTAGGGATCCATTTATGCTGCCTTGCTAGCAATTCAAATGCCGACAAAAATCCATCAATGTCATCTCCACCATTAAATTTTAGAATCAGATTAGATTTACTGAGTCATTCGTGTACCAGGTCATGGGCTCAATTGACTGTACTTTTACTCACCTGGTCTGCAGTAGTTGCAAAATGACCAGCCATCACAAGTTCAGGCTGTCGTTGATTCTCCTTTTCTTATACCTCGTGTTTGTGTAGAGCATCTATGTCCAGTCACAGTTCCCTCCTTTTCCTCTGCCTTGAACTTGTGCTGGTACTCTACCTCAAGTTTGCACTTCTCCTTTGCAACCTCCATTTAAGCATTGCTAACAATGTACTTGGTCCTCCCTTTGCAACTCCTCCTGGAATGCTCTCATTTCTCTTTGCTGCTTCTCCAATTCTATGCTTGCTTCAGATTTCATTCTTGAAACTAATAATGTTTCTTAAGTTGTGCTTCTTTCAGAATCTGCTGTATCCTATCACTACCTGAGATGTACCTCTGGTACCCATCGAAGTTGGAAACTTGTATACAGGAAATGAAAAGGTTGAACAAAGTTTATCAAATTAAAGTTAAAACAGAAAATGCTGGAGAAGCTCAGCAAGTCAGGCAGCATCTGTGGAGAAAGAAACAGAGTTAACGTTTCAGGTCGAAGACCTTTCATCAGAACTGGAAGACGTTAAGAGATGTTAATTATCAAATTGAAGTGATGGTTTCCTGAACTCCACTCAGATGCTACATCCAAACCTATTTGCATGTGTTACCAAGCCCTCTACCTTAAATTTGTTGTTTTCAGGACAAAATAAGCAAATTGTTAAATGGTTTCCACTTGTTACGCAATCAAAATGTATTTACACATTAAAAATGCCTTGCCTCCCAAGTGAGTATGAAAGGTTAAGGATATCAGCTGGTGACATGGACATTCAGCTCAATGTCCATTACAGTAAATATTTAGAGTGACCAGCCACTCATAACATTGATGTAACTACCAACAAAATGACAGCAGGCATATTGGAAGTGTGCCCACTGACAATAATTTTGAACAAAACTATCGAATTCAGTTGCTCTCATTTCTTTTCAGACAAGATCTCACCAAAAAACTTGCAGTTTCTCATACTCCTCTAGCTAAGAATACTTGTAGTGGGAAGTCTGCAAAAAAGTCTCTCTCTCTCCACTTCTGTTTCTCTATCTTCCATCACAGTTTTGCTTTTTGTATTCCTCCAGTCCTGTTTTTCCACTATCCACCACTTCCATTTTCAATTCTTCTCTTCAGTTTTTGTATTTCTCTCTCCTCCTTCACTGTTTTGTTCTTTGTTAGTCATGATGTGGAGATGCCGGTGATGGACTGGGGTTGACAATTGTAAACAATTTTACAACACCAAGTTATAGTCCAGCAATTTTATTTTAAATTCACAAGCTTTCGGAGGCTACCTCCTTCCTCAGGTGAACACATCGTTCCACATCGTTCACCTGAGGAAGGAGGTAGCCTCCGAAAGCTTGTGAATTTAAAATAAAATTGCTGGACTATAACTTGGTGTTGTAAAATTGTTTACAATTGTTCTTTGTTCTCCTTGTATTTTTCCCTCGTTTTCTTCCTGGTTTTACTTTCTCTCACTCCCCTCCTGCATTTCTTTGTCTCTCTCTCCTTCCACTTGTGTTGCTCTCTGCTTTTCTCCATTTCTGTTTTGCACTCTCCTTCACTTTCATTGCTTTTTTTAAGCTTTTGTTTCTTAGTTCTTTCACTTATGTCTCTATTCCACTTTTGTTTCTTGCTTCCCTCCATGACATCTTTCTTCCCTTGTTTTGATCACATTCCTCCTTCATCTTTCTCTTACCTCTGTCGCTTTCACCTCTTTAACCATTTTACCTCTCTCTTCCACCCCTTTCATTCAATTCTTTGTCTTTCTCTCCTCCCTCATTTTCACCTTGCTCTACCCCTCCTTTGCTTTCACCCCTGTTACTTTTCAATGCTCCTGGAGCTGTCACATGAGGGGGCAATTGGGGATAGCATAGGAAAGAAAAGGGAATCAATTAACTGGGGAGTGGGACTTTAAATACAGCCAGGCAGCATGCTTTTAAATAGAGCGGGGAAGCTTGACTTTAAATTGAGCCGGTGAATGGGCTGCTGAAGTAAAGCGGTCAAGGTGGTTTTGTGCTAAATGATGGTCGGGACTTCCCCAGCTGTTCAGGGCAGTGGTTGAACTGGTATAAACATATCAAATTTATGATTTGAAACATGACAGATCTCCCAACCATGATAATGGTGGTTCTAATTAAAGTCAGATAATGTATCTGATAAACAAAGAATATTAAAAGTCTGCTCCAGCAATCAGACCAGGGAACTTTTTCTTTAACAAAAAGAGGAATATGTTTTTGTGTCAAGGAAGAGAAAAGGCCATCAGGACCATATGTGCATTACCCCATCTTTGGCAGATTTCACCCCATATACCTACCTTCCCTTCCCCCAAGATTACTGGCTAGTAAAATTACATATTTTTACAGCTGAAGAAAAAATAGGGTGGGCTAACTCCCTGGCATGACTCAATCTGAAAGATTAGCTCAAAGTCGGACATGTTGGAGCTCAGAACAATTGATTTGTTCTGCTACAGTGTGAATTTTTGTCGTCATGTGTTAGTATTTACACTAAAGTATGGAGAGAAAATCATTGATGTGATGATAGCATCACACTGTGGATGGTGTCATTACACACACACGCGCATGCACGCATTTTGAAATCTAGTAAAAGTATTTTACATTACACCTCACTAGGCATCAATGTCCTATTAATGATTTGGTGTCACTTTATATTGTTAAATAATGTTATCCCAAAATAATTTATTCTGCAAGCATCATTCATTTTAACTGTATTACTTTGACACTATTGTAAGGTTCCTGGATTTAAATTTTATTTTGCATTTTTATCATCCATTCTATAAACAGATTGACAGCATCAGCCACACACATAAAATTTTGATTTAAGGACACATTTCCCAAAGATTACAATACATAAAAATATTGAGTATTGGTGAACATGCTGATATTGTCATGTAAAAGTTGCTTTATTTCATTCCATTTTTCCAGTACCATGTGTACAGTAATTTTATACTTTTGCTGAAAATGGTATAAAAAGTATAGTTAAAATGAGTTTGCCACTTTATTGTAAATCAATAATTGTAAACATAATTTCACTAGTAACAACAACAGGAATAAAACAGAAAATAAATGTTCCCAATGCTACAGTTCACATTTGCCCAGAATTTGCTGGAGCAGGGCATCTCATGGTGTGCCCCCCGATAATTAAGACATTTTCCCTCACCCTTCAGCTCGAAAAATGTTTGCGTCACAAATTGCTGGAAATGCGAGCTGCTAACGGCGGGGCGAGGGAAACGGGGCATCTGGGACTTTGGTAAAAGACGAGGCCAACAGTCTATCTCCTTAACCAAAGAGATTTAAGGATTGAGAAAGAAATAGAGGAACGACAGAGAACGAAATAGGGTCAATTAAGAGTCAAATCAGGTGTAGAAAGAGAAATAAAGAGAGGGAAGGAAAGATTGGATTAAGAAAGATAAAAAAAGAGACAAAGGAAAAGCAAGAAAAAAAATGTTTAAAGTAAAAAATTTTATTTAAAAAAATCTCCAAGAACAATTTACTACGTGCAGGAATGAGACTCCACAGTTTCAGGCACAAAACATCCAGCAATCTGTGGCGATTCACAACTCACAGGGGATCTCTTCCTCGCAAAAAATTGCTGGACAATTTATATGTGATCTCATCAGTGGAATAAAAGATATCAAGCAGGCTCACAAAGAGTGTATGCTCATACAAGTGCAAATAAAACAATGAAAGATTAAAGAGAAACGCTTACTAACAAGTACCCTTTTAAAAAAACATTTTTTTGATATTTCGATTCAAGCATTGAAATGCTGGTGACTATCAAAGGAGTTTGTGTGAAGTTGTTACTGAGTAACGTGAAGAAGTTAGATTAACCTCTGTAGAAATACGGTTATTAACCCAAGGTGCTTCCCTATTATTTAAACGTGTGGATTAATTCAGCTTCCTCAATATCCGCTCAATAACTTCTCCAAGCATTTTCTCTTCCCCAATGAGGTCATCAGTGCTTCCTATATAAATAATAGCAATGGGCACAAAACCAACAGAAAAAAAAAGTTTTTTAAAAATTGTTGCTTGTAACCAGTTTATTTTCATTACTTGTAGCCACGAGAACAAAAAATGTCTCTGCTGTACAGAAGACCAGAATTACAATAAAAAAAAACAGAAAATGCTGGAGAAAGGAAGTCATGCTACAACCGTGCAGGGTGCTGGTGAGACCACACCTGGAGTACTGCGTACAGTTCTGGTGCCCTTATTTAAGGAAGGACATACTTGCATTGGAGGCAGTTCAGAGAAGGTTCACTAGGTTGATTCCAGGTATGGAAGGGTTGTCTTATGAGGAAAGATTGAACAGGTTGGGTCTATACTCATTAGAGTTTAAAAGAATGAGAGGAGTTCTTATTGAAACATACAAGATTCGGAGGGGACTCGATAGGGTAGATGCTGAGAGGATGTTACCCCTCATGGGTGAATCTAAAACTAGGGGGCATAGTCTCAGAATAAGGGCTCGCTTGTTTAAGATGGAAATGAGGAGGAATTTCTTTTCCCAGAGGGTCGTGAATCTTTGGAATTCTTTACCCCAAAAAGCTGTGGACGCTGAGTCATTGAATACACTCAAGGCTGAATTAGACAAATTTTTGATCAGCAAGGGAGTCAAAGGATATGGGGAAAGGGCGTGAAAGTGGAGTTGAGGTAAAAATCAGATCAGCCATGATCTCATTAAATGGCGAAGCAGGCTCAAGGGGCCGAATGGCCTACTCCTGCTCCTATCTCTTATGGTCTTATGGTCTAGAAGCTCAGCAAGTCAGGCAGCATCTGCGAAGAAAGAAACAGAGTTAACGTTTCAGGTCGAAGACCTTTCATCAGAACTGGAAGATGTTAAAGAGTTAACGGTTTTTAAGCAAGTATAGAGCCAGGGAAAGGGAGGGGAGGGGAGGAGGAAGTGGAGGGGGGGAGGGGAGGAAAGAACAAAAGGGAAGGGCTCTGATAGGGTGGAGGATCAGAGTGATTAAATGACAAAAGGGATGATGGTGCAAGGCAAAGAGGGTGGTAATGGGACAAATTAAGAAACAAAAGATGGGTCTAGAGGAGCTGTAAATGGCAACAACAGAACCATTACCCATGTCCCACAGAAAAGTGCCAGCGGACCTTTTCTCCCATCTCCAGACTTCTCATTCCCCCTGGACCCCTCCCCCTGGCCTCTTACCCCCCAGTTGATCTTTTCATTGCAAATTGCTGGTATAACATCGGCCGTCTCAATTTCTCTATTCCACTCACTCACCTCTAACCTACTGTAAGATTATAAGATCCTATGAAATCTGTATCAAACATGTGGTTCGTGCAATTCACCTTTTTTATCAATCAAATATATATCTGATGATTGTTAACCAATGTATTGCTGTAATCACATATGTACCTTGATACATTGTACCACGTATATTTGGGACATGTACCTTTTGCTATCCTTATATGAACACATTTCTCTCTAATACTAAATATGCAATTATATAGTAATCAACCACATGACCTAGAATCCATCAAGCTTTGCAAAAACCCTTCAAAATCCTTTATTAAAACTAATATAAGTATGAAAGTTGCCAGCACAGCACATACACTGTAACCACCCCTACGCAGATGTGCTCACGAGATAAGTGTCCGCATGAGACAATGGAGTCTTAAGAGTTCCAAGCCTGGGACTCAGACAGGACCATCAGATAATAGACCTAGAAGTTGCCAAAGGTGGCATTGAGGGGAACACTACAGGATGAAATGAGGGACCAGCCCCATGTTAATGGTGGTAACTGGTAATTAATTGGTCAATCCAAGGGGTATGGAATGAGAGGGGTAGTGAGGAGGGGCTACTCCATCACTCTCTGTCCAAAGAAAGAGATAAGGAGTAGGCTGACTCATTTTCCACTGTCCTGAAAGATATTCGACACCCAATTGGCCACCACACCTTTTGGCAAGATCTCCATAGGGTCACACACCTGTGTCCATATTAGCCCTTGACACCACCCCAAAAAGTGGCATAAAAGTAGCACCCCTCTTGTAGAGGCCTAGCAGGAGTACCATAACTAAAAGTGGCTCTAGGCAGAGCAACACTGAGGACGAGGAGTCCAAGAGGTCATCCAAGGCGTGGGATGAAAAGGAAGCCTTGTGTAGCAAGTGCTCAACAATCGGAATGAATTCGTAGAACAACGGTCCATCGAGAGAAGCAACTGCAACATGATGAGAGACCATCAAAAATTCTTAAGGACTTTGTAAGAACTGTTTAAACAGACATGAAGTGCCTCATTAAACGACGAAGACAATTGTAAGAGAGGGGTATATAAGTGGAAGCTCGAAACCCCTCTCTCTCTTCGTTTTGCTCTCTTGCTCTTGCTCTTTTTTTTTCACCCGAGCTCTCCAGGGAGGAGAGCAGCTTCCAGCGAAGCCAACGAGCCCTACATGAGAGAACTGGTCAGCCAGACCTCCAAGTGCAAATGATTGGTGAGCCTTGACCATATGTGAGAGAGAGAGAGAGAGAGAGAGAGATGGGTGTCTCCAGGGTCCCCACCAACCTCTTAGTTTAGCGGGATAAAGTACTGTAGTGGGTGTGTGTAACTCAATGTACTGTGTAGGACCGTTTTTATCGTTATTTTCTTTGTGTTGACGGTACAATAAAACCAACATTCCAATTCAATTCAAACACCGAGTTTGTGTGTTCTCTGTGCTATTTGGCTATGTGATCCATCACCGAGTATAAGTCCCGTTTTCCTGAACCCCCAATCCGTGAGGTATAAGTGTTCCTTGGCTAAACCGGGGACCAGATATCTGCACCGATCAATAGGGTGAGAACAACCCCAAAACACCCTACATTTCCCAGGCCATCATTGACCTCATCGCCTCTGGAGATCTTCCCGCCCCCCCCCCCCCCAATGGCCTCCAAACTCAGTCCCCCAACTCCGCTTCTACCTCCTTCTCAAGATCCACAAATAGGACTGCCCCGGGAGACCCATCATTTCAGTCTGTTCTTGCCCCCAGAACTTATTTCCTCCTATCTCGACTATTCTTTTCTCCCCTTGTCCAGTCTCTTCCGACGCCCTCCGCCACTTTAACAGTTTCAGTTCCCTGGCCCTAACCATCTCCTTTTCACCATGGACGTCCTGTCCCTATCCACATCCAGCCCCCACCAGGACGGCCTACGGGCCCGCCGCTTCTTCCTTGAATGGAGGCCCAACCAGTCTCCATCCACCACCACCCTCTTCTGCCAGCTGAAATTGTTCTTATGTTGAACAACTTCTCCTTTGACTCCACTCACTTCCTCCAAATAAAAGGTGTTGCTATGGAAACCCGTTTGGGTCCCAGCTATGCCTGCCTTTTTGTGGGATGTGTGCAACATGTCTTGGTCCAGTCCTACTCAGGTCCCCTCCCTCACCTCTTTTTCCGGTACATTGATGACTGTATCAGTGCCATTTCCTGCTCTCACCCTGAACTGGAAAATGTCATCAACTTTGCCTCTAATTTCCACCCTTTCCTCGCCTTTACATGGTCCATCTCTGACTCTTCCCTTCCCTTCCTCGACTTCTCTATCTCCATTTCTGGGGATAGGCTGTCAACCAATATCCATTATAAGTCCACTGACTCCCACAGCTACCTTGATTACACTTCCTCCCACCCCGCTTCCTGTAAGGACTCTATTCCCTTCTCCCAGTTTCTCCATCTCATCTGTTCTGACGATGCCACCTTCCACACCAGTGCTTCCAATATGTCTTCCGTTTTCCTCAACCGTGCATGCCAAAGGGGCTGCTCCCTCCACTCTTCCATCACCCCCAACACCCGCTCTCCTCCCCACAGCACCTTCCCATGCAAACGCAGGAGATGCAACACCTGCCCTATCACCTCCTCCCTTCCCACCATCCAGGGCCCCAAACACTCCTTCCAGGTGAAACAGTGGTTTACTTGTACTTCTTTCAATTTTATATACTGTATTCGCTGCTCACAATGCGGTCTCCTCTACATTGGGGAGACCAAACGCAGATTGGGTGATCGCTTTGCTGAACACCTCCGCTCAGTCTGCACCTGCCGGTCGCTTGCCATTTTAATTCCCCTTCCCACCCCTACTCTGACCTCGGCCTCTTACACTGTTCCAATAAAGCTCAACGGAAGCTTGAGGAACAGCACCTCATCTTTCGTTTAAGTACTTTACAACATTTCGAACTCAACATTGATTTCAATAACTTCAGATCATAACCACTGCTCCCATTCACTCATTCACCTGATGAAGGGGATAATCTCCGAAAGCTTGTGATTTTAAAATAAAATTGTTGGACTATAACCTGGTGTTGTAAGATTGTTCCCATTTTTTCAGACAGCAGGTGCTGGTAATGGTTCTGCTGTTGCCATTTACAGCTCCTCTTCTTTACTTGTCCCATTACCACCCTTCTTGCCTTGCACCATCATCCCTTTTGTTATTTAATCACTCTTACCCTCTACCCTATCACAGACCTTCCTTTCTGTTCTTTCCTCCTCTCCTTCCGTGCCCCCCCTCTTCCCCTGACATCTTCCAGTTCTGACCAAAGGACTTCGATCTGAAACATTAACTCTGTTTCTTTCTCCACAGATGCTGCCTGACTTGCTGAGCTTCTCCGGCATTTTCTGTTTTTATTTCAGATTTCCAGCATCCGCAGTATTTTGCTTTTGAGACCAGAATTAGGAGACGAAGGAGGTGCTGACAGCAGGCTGGAGGAATCCATGGTACCAGGCTGGCATACTAATCATGCTTGCACAGATTTTCAAGATGGTGGCCAATTGTATCAGGAGAGAGGTGAGAAGGAGTACAAGTGACTTGATCATTTAAAAACAAAAATCCCCAAATCACTTTTGTATATTAAAAAAATCATAAATGAAAGAAAGCAACAAATTTAGTTGTTGCATTTGCAAACATTTCTGGGTTACTCATAATTTTATTCAATGAGCAATAAAGCTATTATATCTCCTCAAAGTACATTGCCTCCTTCCTTTTTACATGGAGCCAGTTTTCAATATAACCTTCTTAAAGATCTACTGAAACTAAAAGTAATAAAAATGCTTCAACAAAAACAGTCTATAAGGCATTGATGCCGTAGAAACAAAAACAGCTGATTATTTAGAGGAAAGCCTTACTGTTCACAGCCTGTTTAGAAAATAAATAGCTATGAAGAGTTGCATTTATTTTGTTTCACACATTTGTTACGATGTAAACGAATACTGAAAAACTGAGTACTATTGACAGCATTGGCTAGAAGGAGTTCCAGCCTGGCCAGATGAAGGGTTGAATTTACATACAATCATTAACTCAGTGAGTGTCAATCAAGTTTCCTCACAATTCTTTTCAAGCCACTGCCCGATTGTATCAGCAGCACGTACATACCCTTTAAATAACAATTGGCCAAGTTGGACAGAACAAAAAAAATGGACAAGAGACTTAATCATGGGCTCCTCCGGGTGAGAACGAGGTGATAGTACTCCAAAAATCACACAGCTGATCATATCACCCGGTTCCATCGCCACCATTTTGTTTGGGGCCTTCACAGGGGTGGCCCCTGTGCCTGCTTGTTTCGGGCAGGTGCCTACTTGTAGTATGCAAATTGGGGTCCTATGATGCGTAGGATATAGGAACCCAAAGCAATTTTGAGGTACCAAAAGCGAAGCATGTGCCGTTAACACTCCACCTATTGGTATTAAGCATAGAGCGGCCAAACCAGCAACCGTTAGAAAAACAAGAAACGTAAGCTTTTAAAAAAGATATTAGTGGGGGCCAAGGAGCAGGAATGATCCTCCCAGCGCAATAAAAATCCTCCCATCAGCTGCCGGGCTCTTCATGCTACCGTCCTGCGATTGTCTCCCTCTCCCAACTCATTACTTGCTGATTTCCCCCGCCACACTGGGCAAGCTGGGTGCTAATTCAGCATTCGATGCTCACTGTGCAAATTGAAGTGCAACCCAACTATTAAAATAGTTGGGGCTTTTGGTGGATGCATGAGCAGCGCGATCGCACCTCCTGCCACCCACCCAATATCCACCTAGGGTTGCCAACCCTCCAGGGTTATCTCCAGAAATTGAAGGACACTGCTGTGAGCAACTCTGGAGAAAAATCATAGGGGCATTAAAGAAGCGTTTTCTTCATTTTCTTCAAACATTTTCATTTATTAGTCATAAAAAATATTGGAGATGGGGAACAAATGCAGTTTCACCAACAGTCAAGTTTAATCCAATTGGGTAACAAAGAGTCGGTTCGCTTTCTAATTGGCGTGGGGAGGCAATGCACCTGGAGGATGGACCATTGGCAGGGCAGTTTGAGATGGGAGGTCATGTGATAAAACCTCCAGGAGTACACCCAGAGTTGGCAGGCCTATATCGGCCTAAAGTCAAAATCAGCCTCTTTCTCTTTAAACATACTGGAAAGAATAGAAAAGGGAGTTTTGCCATTTCAATGCTTGCAGGAGCACATATAGGAAAATTCCACAGCTTCAGCCCGTGGATTTCCATCTGTTAAAATTAATGCATACATTCGGAGGACTGCTGTGCCTTGCACCATAAGTGCCACAAAACAAAATCTCCCCTACAGTTGCATAACCTTTGATTGCAAGCTCAAATGAAATGTTGTCTTACATAGAATATTAAAGTGACCTCCTATAACATGTAAATCCAAGCTCTTTCGTTTTCGTTCTTACATGAATTTAGTGTTTCTAATTACCTTATTTTGTTAACATCGTCATAATGGGATTTTTCCTTCCTTTGGCAAACAGTTGTGCAATAGACATTGTTTGCAACAATGGAAATTCAGTTCAACCTTGGATTAGCATTAACCTTTCAAGATTTTATTCATGGAAGTTACACAAAGGCATCATTCAGCACTATGAAATGTGTTCTTTGCACTTCCAAAACCGCCCTAAAGTGAAGCATTATAAAGAGACATTTTCAGAAGACCTTGAAGCTCAGTAACACACAGTAGCAGCTTGGCTGAACAACATTAATAGTGCATGGCTCTTTATTATCCTGGACACATCAGGAGCAGGGCAAAAGGTTGAATTGCTTAAGAAGAAGCATAGCTTTAATACCCAACTTTCCTGCAATGTCATTTATAATAAATATCTATTGCTCGAACATTATTTCACAAAGAAATTGTTCCTTGCTGTCAAACAATGCTATTATAATGACATATATCACTGCAGTTGCTAAGTCTATCATGTCCTAATGGTCACGCTAAAACTATCATTTAAAGTGTATCAATGACAAAGACACAAAAATGGTTGTGACACATGGCGATCCTCTTTCATTCACACACATTATCTTATCAGATATAAAATCTACCAAAAGTGTCCACCGCCTTTGAATATTTCTTACTATCCGTCCTATCAACTGAAGTAGCAAGCAACATCTGCAAAAAGATTCCAGAATTTACCATTATAATTTTATATACGTAATAATATGGCAAAGAAAACATGCTTATGGATACACAAATCTGTTTCTAAAATGCCAAAAGAATATAACTAACATAAATCAAGCAGATACCTGGAGAATTGTGATTTTGCTATTTTTCAATTAAATGCATGAAATACATTTGTATGGTTTAGCCATCCATGAGAACCTATGCAAGTTTAATATTTTATTCAGGCCAAAATATTGAACTATATGCTTGTTAAGTACTTCAGTTCTAAGATTGCTCGGATTATAGATTTTTGAGATCGATAACCAGGACCATTATTAAATGTTGATGTATTTGTACTAATTGTTCTCATATTTACTTATACTGAATTTATCCATTATTTCCAAATGTTCACGAGATACAATTCTATAAACACTCCAGGAGGCCAAAAGCTGCACATCTTTTTCAAATTATTAATTGTGACAAGGCTGACATTTCCAGTTAAGTCAGGCAACATGAATAAAAAAATGTGAGTTCCAATATTAGAGATTTAACTTTAATACAAGCACAATTTGCAATTTTATAAATATCCATTTGACAAATATTTTTCACGTCAAACATATGGTTCTTTTTCAAAAAGAAACCAAGTTGAAGATTCACCAAAATGCATAAGCCTAAAAATTCACACTGTTTTATCTGATCGGGACAATAGGTCTTCATTTACTTATAGCCTCATGATAGAAATTCTTGTGGCCTCCCACAATAAACTGTGCCTTATCTGCTGTCTGGTCCCTAAAGACGCACACATTTCTCTATCCTCTAAGTGAGCAGAATGATTGAGATATAACATCATTGGAAGTGATGCCTAAATGTGCTGCAAAAAGGTTACAGTGGCTGCTTTCACAACAGAGCTTGAGCTAAATTATTTATCACTTTAATCACTTACTGGGTATACTGATTTAATTGTACTATGCAGGGGATTTTTTTCATTATATATATATAATATATATATAATATATATAAATAAAAAAAGGTGCTTGCCAAGTGGCCAAAAATAATAAAATAGCAGTCGCAACTGTTCTATCAATATACAGGTGAAGGATGAGATATCAGAAATGTTTTGTTCTTAAGTGTTTCACTGCATTTAGTGTCAGAAAACAAAGAAATGCTTCAATACAGAATTATTTTATCAAATATTTTCAGTGTAACATATTGGAGTAAAACAATGCTGACTTTACAGAAAAATATATTTGAATAGCAGTTTACTAGGCTGTTATACTGGAACAACTGAAATATGTGAAAACATTGCCATAATTTCTGTTCTTTAAAGAAATACATTTTACAGAACAGAATCTGTGAAAAGACTCTTTCCGAACAGCATCTGCAGTTTCATTTACACTTTTGACATTCCTAGTTGCTGCATATTAATAGGGCGAGCACAAATTTAGGACCAAAATTGAGAAATAATCAGGTCAAGGAGAAACTACAGCCTCAAGAACGGGGTGTGCAGGGGATTACAATCAGGGCAGCATGGTACACACCTTGTCCACACCACACTTTCCCTCCACTCCATTTTATCAGGTGCATTTCAGCCAGTGTGCAAGGCCCTCACCCCAGACAGGTGAGGGCCTCATTAAAATGTAAAAGTCACTGTCCGATGGCATCATTGAGATTGCGACTCAGTTTTAACTCAGGACATCATGGGTTTCACACAGTCCCACCCATGCCCATGGAAGCTGTTGCGAACTGGATCCCTGGTCTCGGTCTCCTGTCACGCCTGTCCGACTCCCACCCTTACATCATTGACGCCGGGTTCAGGCAGGAGTTGGGTCTGGTCTATATTACTGAGACCCAGGAGTTAAAATGGCCCAAGCCTCACACCAGCCAGTCGTGGCAAACCTACCGCTACAGGTTGCATTTGGGGCTTACATTTTTGTTTTCAAGAATTATTTCCAACAGGGAAAATGCCAGAAATTCCTATATATAAAAAGTAACAAGTTTGGAGCATTAAATATAGCACCGGCCCACAGATTATTTTACAGCAAGTTATTTTTGAATTGTTTCAAAAGGTGCAATTCTCTTGGGCAAGTTTTGTTATAAAGTGTACTTGGTTCAGCTGGTTAAGGCAGTAAGTAGCTGATCTCAGCCAGGAAGGTGGTAAAATTGCCCAGGTGTGTCCTGTCCACAATAAGCAGGACAAATCCAATCCGGCCAATTACCGCCCCATCAGTCTACTCTCAATCATCAGCAAAGTGATTGAAGGTGTCGTCGACAGTGCTATCAAGTGGTACTTACTCACCAATAACCTGCTTACCGATGCTCAGTTTGGGTTCCGCCAGGACCACTCTGCTCCAGACCTCATTACAGCCTTGGTCCAAACATGGACAAAAGAGCTGAATTCCAGAGGTGAGGTGAGAGTGACTGCCCTTGACATCAAGGCAGCACTTGACCGAGTGTGGCACCAAGGAGCCCTCGTAAAACTGAAGTCAATGGGAATCAGGGGGAAAACTCTCCAGTGGCTGGAGTCATACCTAGCACAAAGGAAGATAGTAGTGGTTGTTGGAGGCCAATCATCTCAGCCCCAGGGCATTGCTGCAGGAGTTCCTCAGGGCAGTGTCCTAGGCCCAACCATCTTCAGCTGCTTCATTAATGACCTTCCCTCCATCATAAGGTCAGAAATGGGGATGTTCGCTGATGATTGCACGGTGTTCAGTTCCATTCACAACCCCTCAAATAAAGAAGCAGTCCGAGCCCGCATGCAGCAAGACCTGGACAACATCCAGGCTTGGGCTGATAAGTAGCAAGTAACATTCGCACCAGACAAGTGCCAGGCAATGGCCATCTCCAACAAGAGAGTGTCTAACCACCTCCCCTTGACATTCAACAGCATTACCATCTCCGAATTCCCCACCATCAACATCCTGGGGGTCACCATTGACCAGAAACTTAACTGGACCAGCCATATAAATACTCTGGCTACGAGAGCAGGTCAGAGGCTGGGTATTCTGCGGCGAGTGATTCACCTCCTGACTCCCCAAAGCCTTGCCACCATCTACAAGGCACAAGTCAGGAGTGTGATGGAATACTCTCCACTTGCCTGGATGAGAGCAGCTCCAATAACACTCAAGAAGCTCGATACCATCCAGGACAAAGCAGCCCACTTGATTGGCACCCCGTCCACCACCCTAAACATTCACTCCCTTCACCACCGGCGCACAGTGACTGCAGTGTGTACCATCCACAGGATGCACTGCAGCAACTCGCCAAGGCTTCTTCGACAGCACCTCCCAAACCCGCGACCTATACCACCTAGAAGGACAAGAGCAGCAGGTACATGGGAACACCACCACCTGCACGTTCCCCTCCAAGTCACACACCATCCCGACTTGGAAATATATCGCCGTTCCTTCATCGTCGCTGGGTCAAAATCCTGGAACTCCCTTCCTAACAGCACTGTGGGAGAACCTTCACCACACGGACTGCAGTGATTCAAGAAGGCGACTCACCACGACCTTCTCAAGGGAAATTAGGGATGGGCAATAAATGCTGGCCTCGCCCGCGACACCCACATCCCAAGAACGAATAAAAAAAGAGCTTCAATTGACCCTAGTTAATGAACCATGGGTTAGGAGAGAGGAAAAGTGGTAACTGCTACCACTCCTGGTTGCTATCTGGTGGATCCTGCTGTATGTGCACCTATGTGGATGATCAAATTTAGCTTAGCTATGATGAGTCTTGCACTTGAGTGGCCTGCCAATATTCATTGTCTGCACTCACAAAGTACTGGAGGATGGCCATTCCTGTGGAACTGTATCCCTGCAAAGGGTCAACATCTTCAAGAAAGAGGAGGAAAGGGGGAAAAGCATGGGGTAATAATTCTGGATGCCTTCTAAAATTTGCCACAGCTATACCATTTCTTAAAGGGACAAACCACAAGTATTGTAGCCATATTGTCCTGCACTTTCATGCTCAGTTCTTCAAATACCATCGATTGCCATCTTATATGGGGTTATTGCAATATTGTAACTCATGACAAATCAATAATCAGCACAATGTTCAAACAAGTGTAAAATTACACTTCCTCTATTATGTAGTGTATGAATGTTGGCAGCTAGCTAACCCTTGATGTCTGTACTCAGTGGGGACGTGCCATATCTGTGGAGGTCGGTATGTCGAGTGATATACAGGCCTCCGAATGGGTGAATGAGAGACCCACCAGTATGGTCCAGGCTAGGGAAGCAGACTGGACCTTCAAAGAAAGGAACAATTTTTTTAAAATACAAAAAGATTGTTGCTAATTGGATTCCTAACTCAGGGGCCAAAGAGGACAGGGCGCCAGGAGCCAAGGGCCAGGCATGGTGGGGGGAGGGGCCAGGGAGCAGTCTGAGTTACCATCCTCTCTCTATGGCAAGTGCACACCAGAGCTTCCAGCAGTATGGGGTGGGCGCAGCGGGGCTGAATACAAGCACCAGTGACGCACTCTCATCATGGTGCTTGCACCTGCCTGCCCCATGCTAAGTAAATGCTCTTCCACTGACCCCGCAAACTCCGGCAGAGTCAACACTGGAAAGCACCACTGGATGTGATCCCGGTTTGACCACCTGGACTATTATGTCCCAAGGAATTTTAGAGCCTCTCTAGCGGAGAGGGGGAGCTTGACAGTATGCCTTGCGTGCCACCTAACAAGCTCTTTCTCGCTCTTGCTGTTCCTCCGCTGTCAAGTTGGACGGCTACTGGAGCATTGATAGCAATCCCCAATAGTGTGTAAATACTGGCTTTATATTCATATAGACAGCAGTTCACCATTAACCCGAGGAGACGCCAAATCACAGACTGCAGCCTCTGCAGCAACATTGGTTCTGTATGAGGGCTAGCAAAGCCTTTGTGATGAGTTAACTTTGTTGGACTATATGGTGCCTTGAGTTAACAAGGTTATTGTTGCCAGAAGATCACCTTAATTACTTTTATGGATGTTCAGAGTACTGTAGCTCAGAATAAAATTAGTCATCAGAAATGTATGATGCAAGAAATGGGCTCCTGGTGCAATATTCACCAGCAGTCCCAATGTTAATGGTCCATAACACTGCTGGCATTGGGCTTAATTCCTAGACTAATATCCAATTTCTAATATGCAGAGCAGTGATCAGTGCTATGTGATGAAAAGAAAATGCAAGTATTGAAAATCAATCTGCATTAATTGCATATTCCATATATGGATGTGCCTGGAAAGTGCACCTGGAATAGAGGTGTGTGTACAGGTGCGTTCACATTACAAGAATGTAGCTGACAGCAAACGGACAGTTCTCCCACCATCGGCTACATTTATAAATATAAACGGTCCAACTTACCTTGTTACTTTGGAAGTAAATGCAGATGTTTTTATGGGTTTGTGAGCTAGTTTTGTGCATCTTGATGCCAATAACATCTGGACATCAGGAACATTAAAGTTGTCAAATAAAAATGGTCCAATGGAAATCTGGACTATTAATACATTCCACACAAAGAAAGACTTAGAGACTTGCATTAATATATTACTTTTCACACCTCAGATTGTCCCAAAGTGTTTCACAGCCAATGAAATACTTTTGTAGTGTAGACTCTGCTTCATAGGTAAACATGACAGCCAATTTGCACTCAGCAAGGCCCTACAAACAGCAGTGAGACTCATGGCATGTAGCTTTTCTCTAGTTTAAACCGTTCTCCAGTTCTGCAGTTTAATTAACTTTTTCAGCCCCTTAACAATACCTTGTAGTTAAAACCCTATTAACTGTGAGGAATGCTGCTCTGCATTGGTTGGGCATGTTTAGTGTCGAGTCTGCTAAGACTTCTAGGGAGCTAAATTGGACAAGGCCAATAATCGGGCACGGGTAGCGTGATCCGTGACCAACCTGCTCCCGGTGCTTCCTGCACAGGCAGGACAAGGTACTCACCCTGCCTCAGTACTTACCTGACAGCAGCGTTAAAAACCAGGCCTGACACGAGGATTCAAGGAAATGAGCACTTTCCACCAGCAGGGAGAGCCCAAATCTCTTAACAGGAGGGTGTCTCTTAATATCTCTTAAAAGGTAGTCGGTGCCTGTTATTTGCTGAAAATAACAGTCTGCGATCTGCATGGAATCTGAACAGAGATCACACATCGCACACGTAAAACACAGATGCAGGTCGTGTCCCTATGTTTACAAACTGATTATTCAATGTTTTAACATAACTTAAGGTTGCATACTACTAAATCCCACAAGAGGCGGACAGAGGGAGGGTCATCCTATATCCGCGAAGGGTGGGGGGGGGGGGGGGGGGGGGCAAGAGGCCCTTCAGACATATGCTCAAAAGGCAGTGGGAGGCAGCGGGGGACACAATCAATGCCAGGTGCATAGCACCATGCACATGGATGCAGGGCGGGAAGATGTTCAATGCTTTGACATGAGCGGTCAAGGTGAGTGAGGTTACCGTCAAGTGGCATCTCCTACCAACTGTACCACTAGCCGCATCCACTGCTCCAAGCACTACACCCCCCCCCCGCCACAATCACCCATCTACCGACAAACTCTTTCAATCAGTCCTCAACTCTTCCAATCAGATGCTTCCTCTCACCTTCACACATTACCACTGTTGCAAGCCGCACACCCACAACTCAGGCCACACAGACTGGCAGCTATTCAACCATGACAGGCACATCACCCAGATACACGACCCACTTTCTTGCAGGAGAAAGTGGCGCATAACAGGAGGCAGCAAGTGGCAGTGGCATTTAGCCCCTCGAGCCTGTTCCGCCATTCAATGAGATCATGGTTGACCTGTGACCCAACTCCATATACCCGCCTTAGCCCCATATTCCTTAATACCCTTGGTTCACAGAAATCTATCAATCTCAGATTTAAAATTCACAATTCAAGCATCAACTGCCGTTTACAGTTGAGCTTCCAAACTTCTACCACCCTTTGCATGTAGAAGTGTTTCCTAACTTCACTCCTGCACATCCTGGCTCTAAATGTTAGGCTAAGTCCCCTCGTGCTAGTATTCAAGTACAGGAGACCTCCAAAAACAGTTACAAATGCATCAGCAGCCTGACGCAATAATCCAGCAACTAACCTGTAAATCCTGCATGGTCCTTTTAAATAGCACCGGTGGGGGATCCTCTAGGCACTCTAAGACATGTTCAGATGGTCGCAGTTAAGACTTTGAGTGGACCGTTAGACACCATTTTGGGACTTATCACTTTAAATCAGTGTTACACACTGATTGTATCCATTTTCTCCTTACTTTACATACTGCCGGCGTTCGCTGTCTGCGCATGCACTAATACCTATACCAAGATGGTGTCTGATGCACGTCACGCTAGAAACATGTGTGCGCAGCCAAGACGCCATCTTGGCACTTTGAGGGGCCGCGTAACACCAAAACAATGGGCGCTAGACGGCCCAATTTCTGGCACTAGATCTCTTAACTTTATCCTTAGCTACTTCAACACCAGTCATGGAGTGTGGATGTCATCTATTTTTTCTTCCTATGTGCAGTATTTTATATTTGTCTGTATTAAATTTCTTCTGCCATTGTTCTGCCTACTTACATATCTTGTCCAACGCATTCTGTAATTTTGAAAAAATTATTTACAGTTTAAAAAGGATGAATCTTGCAAAATTTCAAGATTGGCGCGAAGATGGTTTTTGGCTGCTATAAACCTGCTAAGGAAGATCAAGTGCATGTGGATTTCCACAGTCAGTACATTCGAGTATTTATTTCAGATGTTTTATTCAAGTGCAATCAGGGAATGTTGTTACAGTAATTATCTTCAGTAACCAGGATAAATGAATAGAAAAACTTGCATTTATATCACGTCTTTCACATCCTCTAGACATCCTAAAGTACTTCACAGCCAATTAAGTACTTTTGAAGTATAGTCACTGCTGTTTTATAGGCATACATGACAGCCAATTTGCGCACAAGGTCCCACAAACAATGAGATGCATGACTAGTTAATCTGTTTTTTGGTGGTGTTGGTTGAGGGATTAATGCTGGCCAAGACACCAAAAGACTATCAGCTCTTCTCTAAATAGCACCATGGGATCTTTTACATCCACCTGCAAAAGCAGAAGCAATTTTGGTTTAAGGTCTCATCCAAAAAATGGCAATTCTGAAAATTAGTACTCTCTCAGTACTGCACTGATGTGTCAGCCTAGATTATATGTTCAGGTCCTAGAGTGAGAGATGAACCCATGATCTTGTGACTCAGAACAAGAGTGCTACCACTGAGACAAGCTAAATCGTTTATCTGTGGTTTGCTCGCATGGAATGAAATGAATGTTAACACATATTTAGCCTTTATAATGGAGTAGTTATTTTGGCATTAAAAATTACTTTTGCTATATCACCATTACATCATATTTTGTGCTATTAATTGATCACAGAATGCATGAATATGCAAACAGTAAAATATCAATTATTTAGGAAAGAAAAATGCTCAGTTCCAAATTTGTTGCAATTATACTGCTTCATATGAAAGTATTATCATTTATAATACTTTTAACATTAATTATTAAGTATGATACTCTCAAAGGTTTAGGATTTAAAAGCACTGTATGGTTTTTGAAAGTAGTTAATTTAATTAAATGGCCAATAACAAGTATGTCAATAAGACTGTATTTTATCAAAATCATTTAATGAATTCCTTAGCAAAAGGCAAGATTCCTCCATGTTTATAAATTAGAGAAGCCAATAGATAAATGTGTGACATATTTGTCAGCAAATGAATTTAGAACAAAAAGACACCTTGCATTACTGACTCTCACCTTTTTAAAAACTTTGCTGTGGTTCTTTGTTTCCTATCATTGACATGGATGGATGTAGAGGTGATGAAAAGTGAACCTTTAAAAATAGACTGAAGGAAGCTTGTCCTCAGGAGCTAGCATGAATTGGAGACTGCTGATGTTAGAACCTGTAGTTTACTTTAGATGACTCAATGTGTAACACTATGATTAGAGTTAGGACTTTAACAGGCAGGCCATTTTACAACAAGGGAGAGAGACGTTATGTTCCATTTTATGCTATAAGTTCAATAGCCTTGGGATAGTTCAAATCCAACCAAATGAACCTCCAAAACAATGCCCAGTTCATCGATTCTTCTGTGTTTTTCATTTGACATGCTTTTGCCTAGTTTTCAGTCTCTAGCCATCGAGAATTAGACACACCCAGTACACTCTATAAAACCTGGTTCAGTGGCCTATTCAGATAAAAGTCAATCGCAGCCCTTTAAATTGACAAGTTATTCCAACCCTCTGGAGAATGAAGTTGAATTTTGTGGTTCCTGTTACAATCCGGTTTCCCTACCTAATATCTAATTATTAATAAGCATTCTGTACAAACAACTCATTTACATGGTATATATCTGAGTGGGTAGACCAGTTCACATTATTACAAAGAGATAGTTGAAAGAATACAAACCTTTATGGAGAAATAGGCAGTAGAATACAGATGATCATATTCTATATTTGTGCGCTTCAGTAAACATTGAAGTGTTTGTATTTTTTCCATGTATACTTGTATTGACTTTCCCTATGGTGAAATGCAGCTACGAAAGAAAATGATAGCTTCTCTCTTTTCTTCCAAACTTATTGGATGCCCTAATAGTTCTCTATCCCCTTTCACAAATGACCTGAGAGGATGCCAGTGAGAAAGAAGTTGATGTCGTCTTGTCTCAGACAATACATATATTTGTATAATGAAACATATTTTATATTCAGCATTCATCTTTCCCCTCAAAGTGCCCAGACATGCATTGGGCATGCAAGTTTTTTTGATAAGCTGAAAGGTTCGTACCTTCATCCTGTCACAGAAATTAGCCAACAATGCAAATTTTGCTTTTCACAGGTTAACTTGTCGAGTTGATATTCTTTAGCAGTTGTACATAATTTTGGGTCACATACTCGGTCTTCAATTCTGCATGAGGGATATCAAATTAGCCTCTTTTTCTCTCGTTCACCCACTGGTGTACGTGATTATTCAGCTTGACTCAAGTCTTACTTGTATCACAGTGAACTATAGAGTTCTCCAGTACCTACATGAATGAGTTGGTTTCTTCCTCCTGGAATTGTGTGAATGCAGTAACCTAAAGCAGGCCGGTGTTACTCCACCAAGATTCTTGTTAACACTATAAAAACCATGGTGTGGACAAACAACTCAAAGCATTACAACATTAATAGTAGAAGGATGCAGTATATTCAGGATTCAATGGGCCAACATCTCCCTCTCACCAATTGAACTGCCAAGTTCTCAATTTCCAGTGTTAGGCTCTAGTTTGCTTATCGCATGCCCAGTTAAAAAATCTTCACCCAGCAGCTGTCATTACTGTCAGAAGCAAAGCTAAAGATCCTCTCACAACCTGATTATGTCTCGAACTTTTTAAATTGCATTTGGGTACCAAATTCAGCATCCAGAATTGAATGAGATAGGAATACCTGCTCAAACCATCAGTGCTATCCCTATCATATACATCAGTAGCATGACAAGTCTCTAGCCCTACGACTTCTGAAGTTAGAAACTTTTATGGGAGTAATTTCAAAAGAAGTTGCTTCCTCTTGCCTACTGTATTTCTACATTTTAAATGGATGATGCGTTGTGGGTAATTTTAACCTAACCCGCCCAGCAGTAAACTGATGGATTGGATCAGCTGCCCGTTTTACATCCTACCCAATTTTAATCTCTGTTGACTTCAATGGAAGCCAATCTGATCTAGTCAGTTTCCTGCCAGGCAAGTTAGGTTAAAATTACCCCCTTTCTCCTTTTTGACAAAAAAATTCAAAATGTTCAACCCTTCAAAACACATATCCTGCTTGGGCCTGAGCTGAGGTTTAAACGTTCATAGCCTACCCTTCATCAAAACTTCTTACATCCACTTTCACAGCAGAACACTCCTCAGTCCTTATTTTCACCTGGTTCTACAGCTTTGCATTCATCACCTCTGGTCTCAAGTTCTCCAACATCCTGCTTGTTGGCATCCCAACCTCTTCAAACTCCAATTTGTCCAAATCTTTGCCATCCACATCTGTCCCACACTAAATTGCTAACCTACACCAGCTTCCTCTTCTCCAGCACATCAAATTTAAACTCTCTATTTACAAGTCCATTGATGGCCCCCCACTACCCCATCACTGCAACCTTCTTCAGCCAAACAACCCCTCCGATGTACTCTGGCCTTGGATCTGGCCTTCTGTGAATCCTCCTACTCCACTCCTGCTGCTCCACCATTGGTAGCAAAGGCTTTAGCTTCCTTGGCTTTCCTAAATCCCACTGCCTCTCTACTTCTATCTGCGTTTGAAGACTAGCTGAAAACCCATCTCTTTGACCAAGCTTTCGGTCTCCTCCCTTAAGTACACCACAAAGGCTCAGAATGCATTTCTCTATGAAACGCTTTCAGATATTCTTCTATGTTAGAGGTGCTCTATAATTGTAAGTTGCTGCTGTTGCATCTGCCACACCTGAAAACGTACATCACAATTGTATCTGAATGGCTTAAATAGTTTTTTCCAGAAAATATCAACAAATCACAACTGAACATTTTGTGGCAAGCAGAAACATACAAACATACAATATGTAACAAATAGAAGTGAAAACTATTAATTGCAAAATTCAAAAACTACCAATTCAAAACTAACGAGCAGCTGTCAATAGTAAGGAGAAGGGGAACCAGTGAAATTGCTCCAAATAATTTTTTAAAATCTGGTTTTGTTAGTCACCTTGGGACAGTCATAAGGTTTCTAATACAAGACATGAAAAAAAATTCACAACAGTATCATTAAAACTACCTATATAGCTAACATACTGTGTTTGAATGTCTTCATGACCATTTCTATTTGGAGGCCTGTCGTATTAGAAGCCTGGGCCTTCAGTTTTGCTAATTCCTAACTTCCTAAATGAAGAGGATCAAGCCAAGTAACAGGTTGCAGAATGCACCACTGTTGATATGCATTTCACCGACAGAACACAATTCCCCGACTGCATTTAAGGCTGCTTCTTTCTCTCCTCAGTCTGTAATGGACAGGGTGGACTAGGCTTATAAATCGAAATTTGTGATTTGCTCTGAATAGCCACTCTTGCTGTCAATTGCAAAAATAAATCAGGTAATCCCCACTGCCAAGGCAGCAACAAAGCCAACATAGATGCAGCAAGCTCCAAAAATGCAGTGAAGATGGTTGCTGCTGAGAAAAAGTCTACTGTAAGATAACACAAAAAATAAAAGAAGTGAGTTTTGAACAGTATAACCAACTGGTAGTGAGCTGTACAAGCAGGTGTAGAATACAGTTTTTAGCAGAATGTAGGTTTAACATTAAAGGAATTGACTTCAAGTAGAATTGAACACTACAAGTAGATTCCACTGTAGTCTATAAATATATTAAAGATCTTAAATCTGCACCCACTTTGTCAACTTTTTCCATGATTAATGTCTATATCCACATTATTAATGGGACCCGCTTCTGTAAATGGATCACATAATAATTATAGCCTCCCACCACTGGTGGTGATGTAGCACCTCAGTTTTGCATTGTCCCAGCTCCTCAGCCCACACTGCAGAGGAAGTCCTATGCTCCAACCAATTCTACTTTTCCACTTCCCAAATTGCCATCAGTTTTGCTATCTAACTATAAATAATATCAAATCAAAGCAAGAACAGTATGAATTTAAAATGGGGACAGAACTGCATTTGCACACCCTGTTCCAATTAACCCTTGCCCTCTAACCCTGCTTTCCTTGAAGACTTCATTCGGTCTCGACTCCTCCTGTGCAATGCTGTGCGAGATTGACTAATATATAAAAAGATATATTTCAGTTTTGACTCTGCCATGTTTGAGACATTATGCTTTAAAGGTGTCAAAAATATATTTACAAAAAAAAACCCAAAAATATAGGAAGTTATTTCCTGCTGGTTTCTTCATATCAGCCAGGAATGTCCAGCCAATTTGTAAACTTACCTCAGTAAGATCAATTAACCTCTCATCGACCTCATGATGTATCTATTTGCAATAATTGAAAATTGTGGCATTAAGATGGCAGGCTTGGTTAAATATAGCTGCACCTTAGCAGAATAATGCATTGTACACTGACATAAAGTAACACTCCTGTCATTATAAAATAACAGCATACCAAGAGCAATGCCATGGGAGATCTGCTAATACATTTCCAAAATGCACCATGTTTTGTATATACATAGTCATACATATTTTATACACGCATACACACTAAAAATATGAACAGTTTACTTTTTGTTACCAAAAAAGGTAAGCACAAAAAAATGAAAAAAAGAGTCTGAGTAATAAAATAAGGTTGGATTTTGGGATAAAATTATCCTGTGAAGAAAAATCACATTCCAAGGAATAAAAATACCAATAACCTTTAAATATATACACATACCATAAGGTGCATCAGTTGCCAGGCAACTCAGGACATTTTGCAATGTCTGAGCCAGTTATACAGAACCCCTATTCAGATGTGTAAACACATTGATATAAACCGCATGCTGAGTTTATCAATAATACTATAGACAGTAGCCTTGCATCTATACAGCTTGCCAAATGACCTCTGTATTCAGCAAACCAAGCTAATGCATTATACTGACAATACAGCAAAGCACATAAGACAAGTGAGACTCCCTGTGAGTTATTTATGCATGGTTTCTGTCATTCTTCATTTCAGTACAAATTTTTTTCTTACGGTCCATGAATGCTCCGTTTAAAAGTAAGTTAGATTATAATGAAACTTGAGATTGTTGAGATTACTGTACATTGTATTGCTAAAATCTACGCCTGTCTCAGTTTGTACCAACAATTATACTCGTTAATTGTTGTCCACAGCCTTTGGCATCATTTATTTTTCCCTGAAGCATTCATAAAGGAAGTAAATGGCTTTTAAACCTTGATGCCATGACCCTTTGCAGTCCTTGTCGACAGAAGTTACTATGGCAGTAACCATAAATTAGCTGACTCTGGAAAGACTGTACAGGTGCCACAGAGAATTTAATTTTTAGTGTCTCACCAGGAAGTATTATGCCTTGAGATACTGTAGCAAGGAGTTTTACTACTTCAGCCCACACAGGGCCACTTAATTTCAGCAAAGCAATTAGCTACAGCCTGATAAAGGATGTCAAAAGTAGTAATCCTCAAGAAAATCTCTTGTTATTTTCATACGATAATGAAATAAGAAGCCTGTGGCAAACTTCATTGTGATGGGTTCTAACATTGATTAAAAGGCTGGGAAAACACAGGCAGCAAGAAATGAGGGAACAATTAAACTCCCCATCATTGAAATTATGCCTTTTCCTTCAAAACAAAGCTCTTGCTCACTCTAGATACGAAGTGATTAAGGACAAGCAAGAATTTAATTTTACTGATTAAATGGCTGTTGACTAATAAGGGTGGAACAGATATTTCGGCTGCCCTTGAAGTGAACCAGCTAAAAGCAAAGCTTTGTCAAATTATTCAACTCACATCATATTCAAAGCAAAAATAGTCAACATTGTTGACATGAGTCACAAATTCTCTACATGACAGTGACTTCGATCCTACTGTGGTTATAACCATACTCTTTACAAAGATGACAGTCAAAATTGC
Organism: Heptranchias perlo; assembly: GCF_035084215.1. NCBI lineage: Eukaryota > Metazoa > Chordata > Chondrichthyes > Hexanchiformes > Hexanchidae > Heptranchias > Heptranchias perlo. The sequence goes on along the minus strand of NC_090340.1, from coordinate 33,839,888 downwards.
ATCAATAATTTAGGCATACTGGTACTACCCATAAAGACCTGAAGTAGCACAGCAGTGCACATGAATGTCAGCTCTTAGACCTGTAATGTTTCATTATTTTCAATAATGCTCAGTAGGTGTTCATAAAACTAAGCTAACCCATTTCTATTCGTCTCAATATTAATAAACACAGCTCTATTTCTCTCAATAGATTTAAACTCTATCCAACTAACTTTTCCCACATCTGCATTTATAATAGCCTCATCTTGGCAATTATAAATTTGTAACTTTTTTTTTTTTACTCGTCCTGTCCTGAAGTTGTTGGCTCTCTGCTGAGGTATGGCTCCACAGGCACTGATCCTGGTCAGCCCTCCAGCACCTTGCCCAAGGGGCCATTCTTCACGGGTTAAGCCTAGACATTATTAACAGGCTGTTGGATTATGGAACCATCACAACCAAACCTAATATTATCCTCACTTGGTGTTCACATACATACACTTTCCAGAAGGAGTCACCAGGTAAGATTATGAGGCAGACACCTTGGCTGATTTCCCCTCTCTCGCCCAGGGATTCCAAAACCAATTGCAGCACCCTTATGGCCGCCTTAGCTGAGATCAGTTGAGCTAATTCAGCAAAGATTGGGGATTGAACCATGGACCTTCTAGTCTGTATGGCTCAGTTACACACCGTCTTTACATTGGATGAGTTATTAAAAACAAGACGACAAAGACTTTATTAAGAAGCTGTGCTGTGACAGACCTGCAAACATTTCATGCCAGTTTGGTTGCTGGTTTAATGCTGGTAAAGGTTTAAGAGTAGGTATGAAGCCAGTCTACATTTAAATGGGAAATTCTTTCCTAAAACAAATTCAACATTTTTTAATTTCCCATTTTTTTGTTTCATTTAAATTTCTATGATTTTTTATTTTCCAGATTATAGCTTTCCTTTTTTGATTTTTTTTGTTCCAAAAATTTAATATAGTTTCTAGAGTTGTCTTGTGGTTTTGATAATTTCCAAAATTTTTTCTCCCAGTTCTAACTCTAGTATCATAAATCCAGGTGGAATTCCTCAATTTCAAAACATATAGATATAATGTTTTTAAACCAAAAGTGAAAATTTCATGGGAAATTTTAAGAAAAAATAGTTGTGTGTGTATTTATATGTACATTTGTTTATATGAGCTTACTTCTCTTTTAATACCACAGAAAATCTTTTGATGTTTTACAATAATACTGTTGAACATTATCTGTTTGAATGATTTTATCTCCAAAGGATTTACCTATAATCCAGCCTTTTGTTTCACCCATGAATCATTGAGCTAATATAGACTATTAGCTTAATCACTGAATGTAAAACACCAAATATTTGAACATTTTTTCAATACATCAGTAATTGTACAGAAATTTACAAAATGTTGCAAGTTTTGCACCCGCGCTAGTTTCTATTCCATATTTTCTAACCATGCAGAAACATAAATGCTGCCACAGTAAGATGAACTGCTGCCAACCAGCAGTGGTGTGTCTCTGTCAAAGTATAGTTGAAACATTGGACATGTCAGTTGAGCAATTACAACATGTCAATTAAACTCACTCTGCCAACATCAAATTAAGATGCATGTTATCTAAACTTCAAAAAAAACATACAACTCACATCATTTACCCCAATATTTATACTACTGTTTTTATAACTAATGTTGAAAAATGGGAATGCAATACTATCAGTATTGAAAGTGTACTAGAAAGTCTTCTGGGGTGTTGCTCAAGGACAATTTTTTTTGTTGCATCTCTCTTCCTATAACTCACCCTCACTCTCTATTTTTCTCCCCAGACCCTAATCTTTCCATCCTTTCACTCTCTCTGTATGCTTCACACAGTTCCTCTTACTATTGTGCCTGAATCTGTGCCCAACTCTACGTCTCACTCTCCATCCCCCTTTCTGTAAATCTTTGTTTCCCTCCAATTAGGGCTGATTTTAACCCCACACACCCGAGAAGGGGGCTTGCAGGAGATTAAAATATCAGTAGCGTGTCACTCATCTTGTCCGTGCCTCACTCACGCCATGAGCCACTTTAACAGGCACATTTGGGGTAGTAGGCAAGCTCCTCAATGAAATGTAAAAGTCGAGTCTAATGATGTCACTCAGACCCCCACAAGACTTTACAGCGCAGTTGCTTGTTTGGCAGCTGGTGCCGGCCTTGCCAAGGAAAGCTGGCGCCATGCAAGAGCAGGCCCAGAAGAGGGCCAAGAAACTAAGTTAATTAATTTATTTATTTTAAAAGGTTTCCTTATGGGCCAGGAGGAGCAGGAAACCTTGGGCCTCTCCAGCCCTGGGCTTCCCCCGTCCCCTGACCATAATTACATCTCGAGTCTGGGCCCATTGGGAGAAGTGGAGCTAGACGGGAGCAAAACTGAAAGGCTTTCATCACATATGCAGGGCCTGAAAGAAGCTTCAAAATTTAGCCACAAGTTGCACATGTACAAACTAGTACTAGTGAGCACTGACAGCTCACGCAGCCAAAATAGGCTCTGGAGGGCACAAACCTTGCACACAGACATAGTTTGAGGAATATCAAATGGACAGCCCAGGGAGTGTCTGGAAGCTGTAAGAAGGGTGTAGAACTAAAGCCCCAGGCCCCTGAGAGGGCAAGGCCTCTGGGTACAAAACTTATTGCAGCGGCATCCATCCTTTTGAAGCAATGGGTTGAATCTATGGGTCACCATTGAGTGGGGCACATATACTTCAATCACTTTTGAGTCAAATGTAAGGAATCTTACAACACCAGGTTATAGTCCAACAGTTTTATTTGAAAATCACAAGCTTTCGTAGCTTACCTCCTTCGCCAGGTGAGTGAGTGAAGGGTTCTAAAATCGCATAGCATATATTAGGCTGGGAGACAATCACAGCATCAAAGGTGTCGTTGGTGTTCAGACAGGTTAGCCACAGAAAACATTACATCCCAGTATACTGAATACACAATGGATCAGATTACACAGACAGAGAGAGAGAGCGCGCGAGAGAGAGAGAGAGCGCCGAGAGAGAGAGAGAGAGAGAGAGAGAGAGAGAGAGCGTCCGAGAGAGAGAGAGAGAGAGAGAGAGCGCGAGAGAGAGAGCGCCGAGAGAGAGAGAGAGAGAGAGAGAGAGCGCGCGAGAGAGAGAGCGCCGAGAGAGAGAGAGAGCGCCGAGAGAGAGCGAGAGAGAGCGCCAGAGAGAGAGAGAGCGAGAGAGAGAGAGAGAGCGAGAGCGCCGAGAGAGAGAGAGAGAGAGAGCGCCGAGAGAGAGAGAGAGAGAGAGAGAGCGCCGAGAGAGAGCGCCGAGAGAGCGCCGAGAGAGAGAGAGAGAGAGCGCCGAGAGAGAGAGAGAGAGAGCGCAGAGAGAGAGAGAGAGAGAGAGAGAGCCGAGAGAGAGAGAGAGAGCCGAGAGAGAGAGAGAGAGAGGGAGAGAGAGCGCCGAGAGAGAGAGAGAGAGAGAGAGAGAGAGAGAGCGGGCGAGAGAGAGAGCGCCGAGAGAGAGAGAGAGCGCCGAGAGAGAGAGAGCGAGAGAGAGCGCCAGAGAGAGAGAGAGAGCGAGAGAGAGAGCGAGAGAGAGAGCGCCGAGAGAGAGAGAGAGAGAGAGCGCCGAGAGAGAGAGAGAGAGAGAGAGAGCGCCGAGAGAGAGCGCCGAGAGAGAGAGAGAGCGCCGAGAGAGCGCCGAGGAGAGAGAGAGAGAGAGGCGCAGAGAGAGAGAGAGAGAGAGAGAGAGCCGAGAGAGAGAGAGAGAGAGAGGGAGAGAGAGCGCCGAGAGAGAGGAGAGAGAGAGAGGGAGAGAGAGAGCGCCGAGAGAGAGAGAGAGAGAGAGAGAGAGCGCCGAGAGAGAGAGAGAGAGAGAGAGAGCGCCGAGAGAGAGAGAGAGAGAGAGAGAGGAGAGCGCCCGAGAGAGAGAGAGAGAGAGAGAGAGAGCGCCGAGAGAGAGAGAGAGAGCGCCGAGAGAGAGAGAGGAGAGAGAGAGAGAGAGAGAGAGAGAGAGGAGCGGCCGAGAGAGAGAGAGAGCGCCGAGAGAGAGAGAGCGCCGAGAGAGAGAGAGCGCCGAGAGAGAGAGAGAGAGAGAGAGAGAGCGCGCGCCGAGAGAGAGAGAGAGAGAGGAGAGAGAGAGAGCGCGCCGAGAGAGAGAGAGAGAGAGAGAGAGAGAGCGCGCCGAGAGAGAGCGAGAGAGAGAGCGCGCCGAGAGAGCGAGAGAGAGAGAGAGAGAGAGAGCGCGCGCGCCGAGAGAGAGAGAGAGAGAGAGAGAGAGAGCGCGCGCCGAGAGAGAGAGAGAGAGAGAGCGCCGAGAGAGAGCGCCGAGAGAGAGAGAGAGAGAGCCGAGAGAGAGCGCCGAGAGAGAGAGAGAGAGAGAGAGAGAGAGAGCGCCGAGAGAGAGAGAGAGAGAGAGCGCCGAGAGAGAGAGAGAGAGAGAGCGAGCGCCGAGAGAGAGAGAGAGAGAGAGCGAGCGCCGAGAGAGAGAGAGAGCGCCGAGAGAGAGAGAGCGCCGAGAGAGAGAGAGAGAGAGAGAGAGCGCCGAGAGAGAGAGAGAGAGAGAGAGAGAGCGCCGAGAGAGAGAGAGAGAGAGAGCGGCGAGAGAGCGCCGAGAGAGAGAGAGAGAGAGAGAGCTGCGCGCCGAGAGAGAGAGAGAGAGAGAGAGAGCTGCGCGCGCCGAGAGAGAGAGAGAGAGAGCGCCGAGAGAGAGCGCCGAGAGAGAGAGAGAGAGAGAGAGAGAGAGCGCCGAGAGAGAGAGAGAGAGAGAGAGCGCCGAGAGAGAGAGAGAGAGAGCGAGCGCCGAGAGAGAGAGAGAGAGAGCGCCGAGAGAGAGAGAGCGCCGAGAGAGAGAGAGAGAGAGAGCGCCGAGAGAGAGCGAGAGAGAGAGAGCGCCGAGAGAGAGAGAGAGAGAGAGAGCGCGAGAGAGCGCCGAGAGAGAGCGCGAGAGAGCGCCGAGAGAGAGAGAGAGAGAGAGAGAGAGCGCCGAGAGAGAGAGAGAGAGAGAGAGAGCGCGCGCCGAGAGAGAGAGAGAGAGCGCCGAGAGAGAGCGCCGAGAGAGAGAGAGAGAGAGAGAGAGCGCCGAGAGAGAGAGAGAGAGAGCGCCGAGAGAAAGAGAGAGAGAGCGAGCGCCGAGAAGAGAGAGAGAGAGAGCGCCGAGAGAGAGAGAGCGCCGAGAGAGAGAGAGCGCCGAGAGAGAGAGAGAGCGCCGAGAGAGAGAGAGAGAGAGAGAGAGCGCCGAGAGAGAGAGAGAGAGAGACGCGCGCCGAGAGAGAGAGAGAGAGAGCGCGCCCGAGAGAGAGAGAGAGAGAGCGAGCGCGCCGAGAGAGAGAGAGCCGAGAGAGAGAGAGAGAGAGAGAGAGAGAGAGCGCCGAGAGGAGAGAGAGCCGAGAGGAGAGAGAGAGAGAGGGAGAGAGAGCGCCGAGAGAGGGAGAGAGAGCGCCGAGAGAGAGAGAGAGAGAGAGAGAGGGAGAGAGAGCGCCCGAGAGAGAGAGAGCGCCGAGGAGAGAGAGAGAGCGCGCCGAGAGAGAGAGGGAGAGAGCGCCCGAGAGAGAGAGAGAGAGAGAGCGCCGAGAGAGAGAGAGAGAGAGAGCGCCGAGAGAGAGAGAGAGAGAGAGAGCGCCGAGAGAGAGAGAGAGAGAGAGAGAGAGAGAGCGCGCCGAGAGAGAGAGAGAGCGCGAGCCGAGAGAGAGAGCGCGCCGAGGAGAGAGAGAGAGAGCGCGCCGAAGAGAGAGAGAGAGCGCGCCGAGAGAGAGAGAGAGCGCGCCGAGAGAGAGAGAGAGAGAGAGGAGAGAGAGAGCGCGCGCCGACGAGAGAGAGAGAGAGAGAGCGTGCCGAGAGAGAGAGCGCGCCGAGAGAGAGAGAGAGAGAGAGAGCCGAGAGAGAGAGAGAGAGAGCCGAGAGAGAGAGAGAGAGAGAGAGAGCCGAGAGAGAGAGAGCCGAGAGAGAGAGAGCCGAGAGAGAGAGAGAGCCGAGAGAGAGAGAGAGAGAGCCGAGAGAGAGAGAGCCGAGAGAGAGCGCCGAGAGAGAGAGAGAGAGAGAGAATGTCCAGTTGTATTAAAAACAGATAACTTTTTTTTTTTAAACACGCAAGTTATCTGTTTTTAATACAACTGGACATTCTCTCTCTCCCTTCGGGTCTCTCTGGTCTCTTTCTCTCTCTGTCTGTGTAATCTGACCTATTGTGTATTCAGTATACTGGGATGTAATGTTTTCCGTGGTTAACCTGTCTGAACACCAACGACACCTTTGATTGCTGTGATTGTCTCCCAGCCTAATATATGCGATGCGATTTTAGAACCCTTCACTCACTCACCTGACGAAGGAGGTAAGCTCCGAAAGCTTGTGATTTTCAAATAAAACTGTTGGACGATAACCTGGTGTTGTAAGATTCCTTACATTTGTCCACCCCAGTCCATCACCGGCATCTCCACATCATGACTTTTGAGTCAGGAAGAATTATGATTAAACACAATGTTCAACTCCCCAATCTATTTGGAGTCATTGAACCATACAATTTCCACCTCCTTCACGTTTGACTCTCTCACTGTCCCCGGGGCCTCTGTCACACCTCCTTTTCCATCTCCTTGCTTGTTTACTTCTTTTCTCTTATCTTTTATTTAATTCTTCTATTCTCACCTCTTCTTTGTCTCTGCAACTGCAGGCAGAGAAAGGCAGCAGTCCTGGCATTTTTAAGGCCAGTTTTGGGTTGCTTCATAGAAGTCCTGTCAAGCCCAAACAGCATTCCTCCACTCTGCACCAACCCAGAGCCATATGCGAGTTAGATAAACACTATGCTCACCTCCACAAACAAGAAACACCTGTAACTTTTATGAGAGCCCAGGCACCCTTACCCAATGTCCACGTGCACTTTCCAATGGAGTTACTGGAACAAGTGATCATTTTTTCCCTTCTCCATCTTGCCGTATTGACTTCCACTCCAGTTTTTTGTGATTTTTGCTACAAAATTTATACTTTTTGGGATAGGAAGCAGGGGAGAATCCGCTCATTTTTTTCATTCTGTATCCATTTCTTTCTACTGATTCTTTTCCTGAAAGATATTTCTGTACTAGTATTGTACATTGATTGCAGGATAGCCCTTCTACTGCTGAAAATGTACTAGCAGTACGACTCAGCACAGTAAGGCTAAGTTGCTAACTTTGTGCATATCTTTGTAACTCCTGGCAAAGATGCAGCTGAAAGCAAATGAGATTTAATAAGATGCAAACATTAAAAGGGTTCTATCAGTAACCATATATTTACAGATTAAATAGAATGCACAGTTGTACACAGCCCAATTCTCTAAGCAGCAAGCTATCCATTCTTCCTTCTCAAAGAACTATGACATGCAATTGCCTCAGAATGAAAGAATCATGCATCGCTCTGGGAAGCATATGCTGATTTGGATTATTTTCTGGTAGAGGTTGTATCCATTTGCATATTGATGAAATAACCGCCCTTCCTATTAAGCTGTACCATAAATTGTTGATTACACAGGTAACTATTGAAGTGCCAAAGTCAGTGAAATTCTGCATTTTGGAAAAACCAGCAACTTAGAAAAGCTTTAGCTGCAACTGATGTTGGTTGTAGCTGCAGTGCTTGTAGATAGCCCTGTTTCATCAAAAACTTCGGTTATTTCCTTAATGGAGCAGCGCATTAAATCAATGGTGATTCATGATGCCCTTCGAGTGTCTGGGAAGTCTTTGTGGCATAGTAGCGGAGAGTGGTGATGGCCTTCATGGTGAGTAACTGTATAGTGCAAATGATTGACTGTCCGTACAGGTCTTTATGGACCAGGTGACACTAGGGCCGTGATTTTAGCTCGGAGCCTGGAACCCAGCGCGTCCGTAAATATTCATATGGGGAACCCAGAAGTCAAATGAGTGCGTCACAATCTAAGATCATAACTTAATTGAAGGTAAGTATTTGTGCTTCTGGGTTTCCCACATGCCAGGCATACAGATTGACAGTCTGGTTGCCTGTCGGAAGGGAAAGGAACCGTGAATTGGAGAGGGAGGAGGAGTGAGAGAGAGATTGTGGACCTTTGAAGATCGGGGAGTCCACCATCGGGGGGGGGGGGGGGGGAGGGGTCAGCCAATCACAGGGGTCAGGTGAGCTTGTTGGGCCTCGATAAGGCACTCTTGCTCTTCCTGGTCCACAAGCAGCGCAATAAAAGGCACTCACCTCATGGTCCAGCCCTTCCTGCCTGCTTTCACCTGACATGAATCAGAAGCAGTGGGAAACCTGAACAGGTGAGGCTAAATTTGTTTGACATTTATAATATACAAAAAGTTAAGTGCCTAAACTATCAGTGAGGTACATTGTCCCTTTAAGCATTGGCCCGCCAGCTTTAAGTGGGGACGGGACTTCCGGGTTTCTGTTGCGCGTGCGCATCCAAACGCACCTGGGTTAAAGAGGGCGCGTTGGAACTGGGATGCAGTCCCGCTCCAAAAATCAACTAATTTTACTGGCCCACCCGCCCCAACCCACCCATTCTTGGGGATTAAAATTACCCAAGTATCAGTCACAAGACTCCTTGCTGACCCTAAGCCTGAATCACATCATACTCCACTTCTCTTATCATGTCCAGATAACTGGCTTTATTGTATTAGACCTGCCACCTATGATAGTTTGTTGAGAGTTATGTGCTCCTGTCTCCTCTACTTTCCTTAAGCATGATCTCCTCCTGCACTAAAAGAAAGCAGGCAAGGGCCTATGTACCTATGCTGTGGGTTGAAAACTGCTCTGTACTGTTCACTTGCCAGCACTATTTGTTCAGTTTGTCATCCTGCAGCCAAGGCTGCTGGTCTTAGGTAAACGAGTTGAGTCCCGATGGGGAGAGTTTGTGCACTCTGAATCAGCCAAATGGAAATTCTACTTGCATAGATTTCTCAGTAGTTGGTTTGAAGAGTCTTCACATGGTAAGGATTCTTGGCTGACCAAAGAAAATGTTCTATCAAGATACTCTAAAATCTTATCCTTCAGTCAGCTGATTAAGACCAGGTCTGACAATTTTCATTGACTTTCCCCTTCCTCTACCCCTGCTTTCTTGCTGTCGTAATTCTGCACAAGTCACTCATGATTAAAAAAGTCATTGATTTTCCCAAACCCAATTTTATACCGGAACAATCCTCAAAGCAGCACTAAACACAGATGAATAGACCGTTAGGACTTTCTACTGGTATTGCACATGTTTATGAATGTATACCTTACAATTAAAATGACTTAACTTGAGGCCTTGCAGTGTCCTGTAAAAAGCATGCGCCAATGTCCAACTAAAGATGTTTCAGATTAAAATGTTGCATGTAGCATGCACAACTGTGCAATGCCACTGGAAAGCAGGAACTGCTGGAGATGTGTAAATGCAGGAGTAAGTCTTCTCCAGATCATGTGGAGCTGTCCAATTCTCATACTTTCCAGCACTTTACTGTAGGGATCCTGGGTTTATATGTAGACATTCAATTTATCTCAGCATAAATTGTGATGTTGCATTATTCCCAATTAAATTGCGAATTGGAAAAATGCAGATTAAGTTCACGGTGGTAGCCTTAATACTGGATTTTTTTTTAAAAGTGTTACAGGGCTGGAAATGCAAGGTTCGGTCAATTTACTATTAGATAGTTAAATCAGAAAACACTGGCACAAAGAAGCAGGGCCATTTGGATGATTTGATAAAAAATATGAAAATGTGTGGTTCTTAACAAGGTATTACACCAAAGCTAGAGTAGAATCATAAACAAGTAAACAGTGAACTGAGAGAGTCAGAGGGAGGAATGGTAGCGAAGGGCGTTAACAGCATAAAATGTGTGGGGTGGGGGGGTTGGGCTTTTGTGCAGACTTTTTGATAGTCTCATTGGTTGTATTGAGTTCAAGCTCATGTCTCAAAAGAAAATCTCAGTCAACAAAAGTAATAAAATATTGTTTGAAGAATCACAATGCTCAAATGTTAAGCACTTGAATAGGAGCTTTGTGGGTCAAATTCCTCCTCTAGATATTTTTACCACAAAAGTTGGCATGGTTACAAAACAGAAAGTTCCATTTTGTACTCCTGCTGACTTCCTCATTCAAAATTACCAATGGGAAGAATTGCACCCTCAGAGTCAAAATCCCAGTTGCATTGAGACTTTCACTCAGGGGCCTGGGGGGAAAACAAATTGAATATTGACCAGGTGGGATCCCTTCCTCCATCACTTACATCCACCTTGTAGCTCAGCGGACAGTATAGAGAGGGACTACAGAGATTTCTACAACTGAGGAAGACAGTGTGGGTGGAGAAATGGGGTGAACAGGAAGAAATGGGGATGAAACAAAACAAGAATTATAAAAATGAACCGAAGAAAGGAATTACAAAGTGACAAGCAGCCTTTTGTGCTGATTATGGTGTCTGGATGCATTCAATTATTTTACCAGTCACCAATATTCTACTTGTTCTTTTTAAAGCAGAAACTTCCTTTCAATAACGTGTTGGTACTGTTGTAGATAAGTGTATGTTCTATCAGTCAAAGTCAACCAATTCTTTTTGCTTTCTTAGTGTTTTTAAATCTCGAGAATCGCTCGTCATAAGATACAAGCAACAATACAAATCTTGAGATCTATATTCCGAACTGATGACCAATCGAGAGGTGTGTGCTGGATAAATGGAACAGCTGCACAAGTTGTGATACATGAATGTGGAATTTGACACTAAAAACAAAATCGGTAACAATGGGTGGTAAAAGAAAAAAAACTGCAGGATACCCTGGTGTACAATATATTATCACATTAGTCATGCAAGGTACAACAAAGCACTTCTCTGAGCTTTATGCTTCTGCACGTAGAACAAGATCTCATTAATCTTCTGTTTATCTAATGGATCTTATTTCACATGCTGATAGCTGTTGTTTAGATCTGGACTGCTTAGTAAACAAGTACCATAAAGGCAAAAAATCGTTGTCATCAAGCAAACAGCATGCTGTGAACTTATTAATACTCCGGTGCACCACATAAAATGAGATCCCTTTCTTTTATTTACAGCCAAATTATCAGCTCAGGTCTAGGAAGGTAAAAATAGCCATAGTATTTGAATACAATTAAACGCCTCCACAGAGATGTAGATAAACTTTCACTCTCACGACAGGATTACCTTCTTTTTTTTTTTAAGTACAAGAAATACCTGCTTATGCATTCTTCTGAACACAAGTGGAAGATCATCCCATCTTTTCCTTCAGTGGACATTATCATTACTCCCAAATATATACACTCCTTTGCTATTAATAGCTCCATTGGTGTTCGGAGGATGAAGATCACAATGAAAAATAAAGTCTGTCCTCAGTTGGAGCCATGTGTATCTTGCTCATGTATCCTTTAGGTCTTACCAATTTTACCTGCTATCTTAAAAAGTGTTACCATTGTACTGTTAGTTTTTAAAAAATAAATCAGTGTTACAATTAATTTCAATATCCTTTTCGTCCATTTCTGTATTTCCCTTATTGAAGAAACATTATTGGGTGAGTTGCTGGGGGAGGGTAGTGAGCCTGTGATGGAACTAAAGCAGCACATAAGTTGCAACTTAAGCTTCCCAAGTTCATGGAATTAACTTTCCAAGGTTCCACCAGCAGCGTTGAGTCTCACAGGTGTTAATTGTATCCATGTGATTTATATCAATTAATGTTAATTGTATTCAGGTGGTGCGTATCAATTGAGAACTCTCGTATCTATTTATAAAGAGAGCTGATCTAGGTTGTGGTGTGGGTGTAAATGTGGAGCTGTGAATAAAGGCTTGGAAGCAACTGAAGACTAGGATCTAGTATTCTATCCGTCACCACCTGGCTATCCAATTTATAACAGGAAGCAGCTACGTGCGTCCAAACTCCCAACCAATGTTTGTGGTGTGAGAACGAGGCCGTGTGCAGGCCTCCGTATCATTGAATAATGATTTGCATGCAATCCCTTGTCAGAATTCCCAGTTACAAGCAAGGTCATGGCAAGCTGCTCACCTGGTTGAAGGGAGCACATCAGGGATCCTGGGGCCTGGCTTGCTGAAGCTACCTTTTTACATGTCTCATTGGTTGTTAGTGTTTTAGGTTTTGTTTTCAATTTTTTTTTGGTAATATGCATTTTACTCCACACATTAATTGTTTTGCTGGGCAGTCTGCCATTTTTGCACTTTGCGTTTTTTTTCTCCTGCCAGTGTTTTGCTTCTAAATTGTGCCTGTCACTTAGTGACAATGGGCATTCCGTATTGATTTTCAAACATGCTGGACGCTTCAGTGAGGAAGAGAAATTCATGAAGGGCCACCATATGCAGGCGCAATGACATCGGAGGTGTTCTATCCATGCCAGCCACTATATCAGCACCCGTGTACCTCGACATTCCAGAGGACACCCATCCTCACTGCCTCTGCTTCATAAGTCAGGATGTCACACAGTTGTACCATCTCCTGCAGGATAATCTGGACAACATTAGGAATAGGATCAGCTCTTCCCATAGCAATGAAGGTTAATATGTCATGAAGTTTTCAAGAGCCTTGGGACATGTACCACATCAGGCAATAACCGATGCTGTGCTTCCAAAGTGCTGCAGAAGGCACTCATGTGGACATCATCCCTATGGCCTACATGCAAAGAAAGAACTTGCACTCAATTAATTTTCTGGTGGTATCTGGGCACAGAAATATTATGCAAGTCAGTGGCCATTATCCAGGAAACAGCCATGCTGGCATCAGAAATTCCACGGTGGCTAGATTTTTGGAAGCAGAAACACGAGGTGAGGAGAAGCAATTGTTTTTACGAGACCGGATTAGCCTTTGCATCCCTTGTTGCTGATCCCATTGCATTATACCCCAACAACAGACAAGGGCCTTGGGCTGGAAGCCTGAGCATCTGTTTGATGTTCCACATCTGCCACCTCCCCCTGCAGTGTGCAATCTAGCTTTGGCACAATAAAAAAAGTGTGTGTAAAACAGTGCAATGGTTGTGTACAATGCTTGAAATGGGGTACCTCCCAGAAGGGTCAAGAGTGAGGAGCATACTTGCCTTTCACCTTCCTCCCGATAGCCTCTTGCAACAAGACTTCCAACTCTTCCGCATAAAAGGGAGAAGTGCCAACATATCTTCACTGTGATCAATTTCTCCACTTTTCTGTCCCCGCCCCAACTTCAATGGCTAGATACAGCCTTTCACAGCTGCTGCTGGGGATTTTCCATTCCCAACCAAGCGTGTTAAGACCAAACTCTTTGGGTTAGCTTTTCCTGTGCCTGTACCCTATGGAATTGAGGGGAGGGACTCCTATCATAAAACTGGCCAGGCCCAATCATCTGTGCTGCAGATGAGTCTGCACATTAGGATAGCTCAATTCCATTTTTTCCTTCATTGTCAGAAAGTCAGGGCTAATATCTTATAGCAGAATTTCTCTCTTCCTTCTCCCCCAACATTATTTATAAATGTGATGGAAAATTCCAACCTCTGTCTCCACTGGTTTCACCTTTGCCAAATCAGTAGGCTCAGTCACTCTTCCAAACTTGTGATTTTGATGAGGTCACCAGCCCAGCTTACTGCTTTAAAAAAATCAAATAGGTTCAAAGAAATAGAAGGGAAAAAAGGGATATTAAGGCTGAGTCTAATCAAGGGCACAGCAGCCCTAATCCCAGCTGACTTACCAAAAGAGTCTTGTCTCCTGATAGGGGAAGTTTGATTTTTTAGAACCCTGGAGAGCTGTTAGGAAAAGTCCCAAACCACTCAATTCACTTCAGCTACAGCAGGAAAGTCCAAACTTTGTCTTGTGGGCCACATTGGTGCTTATCAAGAAGTCGTTGCGCCATACTTAGTGTATATCCATGTTCCCATTAATTTACATATATCTCAAGTTGCTGATGCTAACAGATCTTGGTGCTCTGGTTTAGGATTCATCCACTGATGAAGAAACAATGTTAAGAATCTTCTTAAGACAAATCAGTGAAATAGGACCGAGTTGTTTGGAGTCTGTGAGGATGTCTAGGGTTCAGCGACCTCGTATGGCTCATAGCCCACGTTTTGAATACTGCTGAGTTACAGGTTGCCTTAGTGAATTGGTTCATACAATCACTATCACCAATCAGCATCTTCATGGTCTTGGAAGCCAATGGAGAGATATCAGCAACTTAAATATTCAGTATCAGAGGAGTAAAAAGCAGTAATGATTTTAAGGCACTGACACCTCTGGCCATTCATGCCCATGAAGGATACCAAAGATACTGATTGTGTGTAGCTATTCACAGATTAAAAGCCCGTGTCCAAGGTCAGCTGAGTAAGTTTGAGGCCTAAATGGCGGTTCTCTAGGGAGATTTTTTAAAAGTTTTACTTGACTGGAGGTTTTAAAATTATTTTCTCTCTCCATGACCACAAGAATAAGCCAGGTGCTGGATACTCCGTGGTGAGTGGCTCACCTCCTGACCCCTCAAAGCCTCTCCACCATCTATAAGGCTCAAGTCAGGAGTGTGGTGAAATACTCACCACTCACCTGGATGCATGCAGCTGCGACAACTCAAGAAGCTCATCACCATCCAGGACAAAGCAGTTCACTTGTTTGGTGCAAGATCTACAAGATGCATCGCAGTAACAGACTAAGGTTACTTTGACAGCATCTCCCTCCCCTGCACCCTCTACCACCAAAAGCCGCAATGTTTTTGGAACATAATCATCTTCAAGTAGCACTGGTAATTTTCCCAATTGTTTCCAATGCCAATAGCAGCAGACTCAAGCCACCTGAACAGTCATCATGTAGACAGAAGGATCTCAGTCCCAAGAACAGATCAACATCATATCCTTGGGATGTGGGCGATAATGGCCATCCCTAGTTGTCGAAGGAGGTGGTGGTAGGCCTTCTTCTTGCATAGTGTTTATTTGCACAATTGAGTGGCTGGCTAGGCCATGTCAGAGGGCATTAAGAGTTATGATGTGGAGATGCCGGTGATGGACTGGGGTTGACAAATGTAAGGAATCTTACAACACCAGGTTATGGTCCAACTGTTTTATTTGAAAATCACAAGCTTTCGGAGGCTTTCTCCTTTGTCAGGGGAGTGTGGGATTCCATGGAAGGTTACCGCGGTAACCTTCCATGGAATCCCACACTCACCTGACGAAGGAGAAAGCCTCCGAAAGCTTGTGATTTTCAAATAAAACAGTTGGACCATGAAAGCTGCTGTTGTAAGATTCCTTACATTAAGAGTCAAACAGTGTCTGTATTTAAATCCGATCTATGGAATGAACTGAAGCAGAGTCCGTACTTGATTTTTTTTTCCCTCTTCAAATACTACTCACGATTTGGAACTTTTCAGTATACTGCAAGATTTGTTGAAATGCTTAAGAATACTAATACTACTGCAGTTCGTCACTTTTCCATATCCTATACTACTATAGCTAGGTGTGAAATACAGTAGGCAACAAACATACTAAAAATTCAGTTCCATTAGATATAAGTTACTGTTGTTGTGGTTGAAGCTATAAATGTGTTTCTACGATCAGTGTAAAGTCATAAAAGATATGTAGGGATAATAACACTCTGACAAGAAGTATCGTATGAGAGATTGTAGACGAAAGAGTAGATTATTTAAAAGGTTGGGCCAGACTGAATTGGGATGGAAGATTTTCTTGGCTGTAGGACATTAGTGAACCAATTGGATTTTCATGACAGAACAGCAGCTTTCATAGTCATTTTTTCTGGTGCTAACCCACAAATAACCAGCTTTATTGAATACATTTTCACTACTTGCTGCGGTGGGATTTGAACTTCCAAAGCGCTGGGTTGCTAAGCCAGTATCATTATCATTGTATATAACACACATACATTACAACTATGAAGGAAGACAGTAATTGTATGAGAAAAATGGCCCAGCTATCTTTTAGCTGCTCCTGTATGCATTTCATCAGATTGGCTTTGCAGCATAAACATACAGCTGCCGTATAGATTCAATCACCGTTCAAAGGAATCTAGTCAATGTGGGTCTGCCTGAACAAATTACTAGCAATCAGATGGATCACTATTTACATCATAATGAAGGCTAAGCTGTTTTAGATTGGATAGTCAGGGACTATTTGACTGTATGCTACTGAATCATACAAGAATCTCTGTTTAATATTCACTTTCAAAGTCAATACAGGAATCCTAGCCATTATATAAAGACTGTTGAGGACACAGTCTTATATTTCAAACTGTGAGAATATTTATTGTGCAAAGAAAAACATTCCACTATTCCAAATCAACATTTTAGTGATAGCCATGCAACAAATAGTTTATTAATAAATCATTTGCAAGCCAGAATCAGATATAGATTGCTCCACTGAAGAGCAAGTCACCCTGTGGAGTTTTATTACACAATTACAGCTTGCCCCTGATGTAAGGGATTTCACAATACCAGGACAAACAATTACAATAGGTCAGACCTGTTTATCAGAACAATTATGGTTAACATGTTTTTTTAAAATCTGATTTGGTCCTGTGGAATAAACTGAAACAGAGTCCATAAAAGAATTTTTTCCCCCTCTTCAAATACTATTCACAATTTGGAACTTTTCAGTATACTGCAAGATTTGTTGAAATGATTATGAATACTATTACTACTGCAGTTCGTCACTTTTCCATATCCTATACTTCAGAAAATAGCTGGGTGTGGTATACAGTAGACAACAAACATCTCTAATGGAACTGAATTTTCAGTATAAGTTACTGTTGTTGAAGCTATAAATGTGTTTCTACGATCAGTGTAAAATCATAAAAGATATGCAGGGATAATAACACTCCAACAAGAAGTATCGTACGAGAGATTGTAGATGAAAGAGTAGATTATTTAAAAGGTTTTGGATGATGCTTTCATTGATGTAAACTAAACCACCCATAGGTAAAAATAGATTACATTAAACCCAGTTTTATTTATATGATTCTCTATTATCTTGCAGAGTGCATCCCAGATAATAGTCTCACAAAACTATTATTTCAAATAAATGATGAATCTCTACATAATATTCTCCCTTGTTAGATCTTCCAAAGGGTTTCTGTTATCCATTCTAGATTTTATTTGCTTTTGGATTAAATGCAAGACTTACTATCATTTTGTCAATAGTTCAGACTGGGCCAATTCACGTATAATAAAATAAGGACCATTATTGTTTTTAACCTGTTCTTTGAGGGAAAAAAAAACACTTTTCATGGATTTTGAAAGATAGTAAGATTTTGGTCATGTAACTTTTCTTATAAGCTTCCTTTGCAAATCCATAGCTTAATGCTCACTAACGGTTACAGACATCAATCACATGTGAGCAAATATCAGCTCTCCTCAGGGTTGCATTATGGGATGTATATTTTAACCCTCTTGAGTTCTGTGTATAATAAGTTTGGATCAAGGAGATAGAAGTGAGGCTCAAATCTCCTGAGTATTACATATCCATGCATGCATGCATTTTGAAGGCTGCAATCTCCCGTGTTATGTGTATTTAACTATACCGTATAATAAGGACACTGGAATAACAGAAGTGGGAAGATGAAGTGGGCAACCACAAAGTAGGGGCAAATATATAATGATCAAACCCCTCAGAGGTAGGAAGGATTTGCATTTTATCGATTGCTCCACCTTAGCTAGACGGCTTCTGAAATTAGATGTCATTATTACACAGAAGTTTCCCCTTCACAATCTTTTCTCAGGGTGTATTTTGTGAGTTTTGCCAGTGACATGATTAATAGAGGGTTATATTTTGCATTGCAATAAAAAGCGATCAATTTTGAGGCCGCACTAATGTACAGCGCAGGCCTCATTAAAGTTCCAAATTGTTGGATTTTGCGGCACTCTCTCTATTTCCTCAGTGCGCTGCTCACCCAGTTAAAGTAGGCACAACAGAGTTTCTGGGAGTAGGCATCTTAAAAGATGGTCATTACTTTCAAATTTTGGTTGGCAAGCAAATTTTAACTACATTTTGAAAATGAAAAACTTAGAAAGTAATGCTCACCGTTTAAGGTGATTACTCCCAGAAACTAGGCCTTTTATTAAAAAAAGACATTTAGGAGATTGCTTTATCTGCAATTTTATTGCTGCATTAATTTTTGTTATTGCTTGTTAGCATTAACTTCTCCCCTCCCCACTGAGATTTTTATTTCCAAATTCATTTCTCATTTGCTCCCAGCTGTTAGTTTGCTTGCAGCAACCAAAGTGGCCATGATGAGAATTTCTTTGGAGGTTTGAATAGAACTCCCGGATTTGGAGGGGGAGCAGTTCCTGAAGGCACAAGAAAAGCAAATGCACCTCCCAAACCCGTGATCACTACCACCAAGAAGGACAAGAGCAGCAGGTACATGGGAACAACACCACCTGCACGTTCCCGTCCAAGTCACACACCATCCCGACTTGGAAATATACCGCCGTTCCTTCCTCGTCGCTGGGTCAAAATCCTGGAACTCCCTTCCTAACAGCACTGTGGGAGAACAGTCACCACACGGACTGTAGCGGTTCAAGGCGGCGGCTCACCACCACCTTCTCAAGGGCAATTAGGGATGGGCAATAAATGCCGGCCTCGCCAGCGAGGCCCACATCCCATGAACGAATAAAAAAAAACTACCTCACATGTTATGTAGGCTGTCAAATATTTAAAATGTATTTTAAAACTTTATAAACGCTGAAACAGTATTTTCTTACATTTAACTGTATGCATAATTTTCAATTTCTGCTGTTGGTCAGATTTTATACATCCCCATTAAGCGCAGTTTATTTCCTTAACTTTTGACCAAAATGAGCAAATGAAAGCAAGATGACACCATGAGACAAATAGCATGAAGGGAGGAGGGCGGCACTTCTACTTGTAGGAATTTTCTCTGAGGCTCTGAAAGGGGGAGATGAGGATTTTAATAATGGGCCGAAGGTGCAAATAGGCATATATGGTGTACTGAAATACATATGCTCTTTAGTGAGACTAAAGAAATATTTCAAGACTTTTTAGATTCACTAGTTACAATATTGTCCTTTTCAAAACATATGTTTTGCTATTTATTGTTGAAAAAAAATGTATCACTCAACTCTGGTTCCCAAATCAAAGCTAACATTTTCTACCTACTTCCAAGTTGTAGAGAGAATCAAGCCCTGGAGACGATATCTAGATGGCTCACAAACCAAAATGCTGCAGATACTGGAAATCTGAAACAAAAACAGCAAGTGCACAGAACACACAGATCAGGCAACCTCTGTAAACAACCTCTGTAAACCTCTGTAAACAAGGTCAACATTTCAGTATAACCCTTCTTTACCGATGTTGCCTGCCTGACCTGCTGAGTGTTTCCAACATTTTCTGTTTTCATGTCTGGATGCCTAGCTGAATGGTTTTAATCCCATCTAAGGAGGAAAATGGTTTTGTTTTTAAAAAAAGAGAAAATGACATTTCTCAAGTGCAAATAAAGTGCAGCTAGGAGAAATATCAGAGCCATCGAATTTAAAGCAAAGATAATCCTCAATTTTGATTACGTATTGAATATAACATTTTTTATCCAGTTATGTTCTCTACACTTAACAGTTGATCATACATGCTCTGGAAAAGGTACAAAGAGAAATTAAGTTGATTCCACAGCTCAGCTACAAGTTATTCTCCTTAGATCAAAGCAGAATTTGGGCAGGAGGGCATGTGACACTTTAGTGAGAAGAATTGACAAACTAGATATTGATAAGTTCTTTTGCATTGGAGGTAAAGTGTAAAAAAAAGGAAATGATAGGCACAAGAATTCTGATGAAGAATTTTGGAAGAAATACTTCTAAGAGGATGTTAAATAACCATATATGCAATAGTTGTCAGCTGACATTGTTAATGCGACAATGATAGACTCCATTAAAAATAATTTGACATCATCATGTTGTATAAGTCATTTACAGATAGCTAAGGCAATAGACACAATTAGGTCAAGAAACTTACTGGAGTGATTTCTAAAAAGGAAAACATAATCGGAACATATGGTAACTAATAGATTGAAGCCGAGGGATTGAATTGAAATATGTCTGCAACATTGACCCAATGACTTTCATCATACAAATATACTGGGTGAACCAGGTGACATTTACTTATTCCATTATTTGTTTGTGTCCTCATTTAACATCTACATACACTGATTTTGAATAGGATTGCTGGATATGATATATCCTTAACAAAGTGCCCTAAACTATTTTGTATAGTTGTGAAGTTGTGCGATTAGCAAGGGTTTACTCTATATAATACAGGGAGATCAGAAAATACAATGATGTATTTTAAAATATTGACATTATAATTGCTTTAATGATTAATGTATAGGAAGTATCAGGATAATGCTGTTAACTTTTGTACTCCTCCAGCACATTTCAATTAGAGAACTGTACACTGCACCAAAGATTTCTGTGTAATAAACACAACCGCCTCATTAAATGAGCTAAGTTGGTGAAAATAAGCAGATCTGAAGTTACCCCCTGCAATGATTAATGGCCTTTGTTTTAACATTATTTAATTTGCCCTCTTAAATGCTTTTGAATTGATTAGCTCAAATTACAAAGACATACAGCACTTATTGAATTAAGATGACATTTTCCCTAAGGAAATTGTATTCCTTTCATCCGGAGATTCACTATAGTCACATACACAGGACTTAAAATTAGCAGATATATTTTTATTGAACAAGGAAAATGTTCAAGAAAAAAACCTTTAACTGAAAATGGTTAAAATGTTTTCATCCTAGTTATTTTTCAATAATGATTATATTTGGTGTGATAGACTATTTAGCAACTATGGGATTTAACCTACAGTAAAATAGGCTATTATACCAAATATAATCAGGTTTATATGTAAATTGTGAAATATTACACTCTTTGTTCCATAAAATGGAAAATAAATGGAATATTCTACAAAGGGTGTAATATTTAATAAGTTATTAGCTGCGATGTTATCCTCGCACAGTACATATTATAATTCACAATTCAGTCAGTCAGTCAACAGTATGGTTTATCTGATAGTAAAGCTTTTATTCTGTTTTCAGTAATAACAGCACATAGAAAATGGCCACTTAAATGCATATTACACATGAAAGTCAGCATAAATGTGATTTATATATAGATACTACATAGATTACTGTACATTACAAGCTAAAGTCTATTACCTATAAATTACAAATGTCTAGTGTTGTATTAGTATAGTGGTATGTTTGTGCTGTGGTGACAGTTTTATAAGTGTCTTAGCAATGTACCAAGCATATACTGAATACTGTTATAAATGACATATGACAATGGGCTCCACTTTTAGTTGCTGCAGTCAGAACATTTCCATATTTTTCAGTTACCAATGCACTCAAACTCGCCCAAGGCAAGGAGCTCTAAATGCAACTAATGCACTTAAAGCAACATCATCTGTGGTATTTTCATAGCATTTAAAATTTGCAAATAGAACCAATGTGCGGGTGTCGTCAAGGATTGGGACCTATTTCCACTGCACAATATATTAGAAAACCTCACTACACATTGCATTAGTGAGTAAGTTTAAAGTATATAAATGTGCAAACAACACTACTTTTTCCATTGATAGGGTTTTTGTTAGGACAGGAGCCTCCTACTGCCTCTGAACATGCACCCAGCAAGCATTGGCTTCACAGGAATATCGTTCTTACATATGTTTATATAGAAGTTACAAAGTGGAAACAGGCCATTTAACCCATCCAGTCCATGATGGTGTTTATCCTCCACTCAAGCAGTCATCCTATTCCAATATGCCCGCCTTTTCTCATGTCCCTTTATCCCCCTATTCTTAAATATTGATGCAGTCTCTGCTACAATCATTAACTCCAGCAGTGCATTCCAGAGCTTCACAACCCTCAGTTTAAAAAATTTCTCCCGTTCTCTGTCCTAATCTTTCATTTAATCTTATTTAATCACTCTAATCCCTTCAAATCAATGGAAATGGAGTCCGTTTCTATCTATACTGTCCCATCCCTTTATAGTTTTAAAAATCTCTATCAAATCATCACTTAATCTCCTCTGTTCTGAGGAAAACAGCCCCAATTTTGCATGTCTTTCTTCATATTTGTAACTCTTCATACCAGGCAGCATCAGCGTGAATCTGTGCTATACCATCCCTATCCCCTCAACATCCTTCCTATAGTGTGCACCCAAATCTGAACACAGTACTCCAACTGTGAACTTACCACGGTCTATAAATTCACCATTACATCTTTACTTTTATACTGCCATAGTACCTAATATTCAATTGGTTTATGTTTTCATGGTCTTATCTACTTGGTGGTTCTTTTACTGTGTGGTGAACCTGATCCCCAAATCCCTCTGCTCTTCCACATCACCCAGCCTTTCCCCAAAGTATAATTATCACTTTTTGTTTTAAAACCTAAATGTACTACCTTACATTTACTGACAATGAACTCTAGATACCACTGTTTCTACTCTTTCCACCATCCTATCAATATCTTTGCAGCTTCCTTTGGTCCACGGAATTCTGTACTGTGCCTATTTTAGTATTATCTGCAAATTTGGACACCACTTCCTCTAGCACTACATCCAAATCATTGATGGATGCAACAAACAAACACAGTCGCAGAATTGAAACTGTGGGACATCACTACCCAATTCCAACCACTCTGAAACTACCTTCAACGCCTACTCTCTGTTTTCTCCCTTCTATCCAGTTTTTTAAATCCGAGTTGCTAATTCTCATTGCCTTACCTTGACATTACTGTGTCAGAGCAGAGATCGGTCTGGTTTCAAATCATAGACAACTCTAGATTCTTAATGCAATAATTCTTAATGCAAGCTTGTGTCTGACCTGAATGGTGATCACTATTAATTGATTACTGAATAGCTGGGAGTAACCAATACTGGTGGAGTAAACGAACATACGAAAAATGATGGACAGGAAAAGACCAACTAGTCCATCCCCACCCCACCTAGAGCCATGTAATCGGGATCAAGATTGCTATCTCCTATGGCTGGCTCATAGCTAGGTAAATAGTTACTTTCTTCTCCAATGTCTTTAATTACCTTGGAGAGAACTCTACATGGCCAGAGACAAGGTGTGGGAGGCGGAAGCTTTGTCATCTTAATGTTCACAAGTTGCCACCAGTCACGTTGGCTTCCCGATCAAGCTACAATTAATCAGTTAGGGATAGGGGATTAACAGGTAAAAAATTTCAAGCTCTATATTGTAGCATAGCGGGCTCCCCAAACCATATTACTGAATTCTAGGAAAACATGGAGGGCTGACTCTGGAATTCTGGGAAAAACAGCCCCCACAAGTAAAGGAAGAAAAGGTACAAAAACGTCTACAGGCGGCTGGTCCAGAATCCCCGAGGCCATTAAACTATCCCAGAACCAGCTTGAGAAGCTGATGGATGAGACTCATTGTTTGGGAGTTGGTCATGCAACCAGCAGAAATAGCTCTTAGGAAAACATCAAGGCTGGATTTACAGCCGTGGCTAAGGTGCTATGGAAATTTAAAGGATATTAATGCTGTAATATCAAAGCTTTATTTTAATAGAATTTTTATTGTGTTAACTTGTATGTTGATTAAGTTGGTAATAGTTACAATCTCTGTGTCTTTGATAACTCTGGCTCATTTCATTTGGGTTGTACTGTATTATATGTTGATTGGCTCAGAGTATAACAATTAAATTACTCTGCAATGGGGATGCAAGACTGTTAGCTGAAAGCTAAATTGGCATCTTATAAACCTTAGACATATATAGTAGATATCCAATCCAGTGCATATTTATATGAAGGATTAGAAAGGACAAAAATTAGTCAGACGTAATTAAACCAAATATTGGAAGTTCCGTGTGTATATTCTGTATTCACGGGATGTATTCTAGCATATATATTAGTTATCTTATGATGACCAGAAAGATGTAATTGTTAAAAGACATGATTATTGGCCTGCGACAAGAAGACAGAGCTATTTGTTTGGGATTTCCAACCCACCATGAGATGTGAATCTGTTGCATTGGACATTCAGGTCTGGTGTTGATGTTTGACAATTCTGAGCCCACCTGAGAGAGGCAATAACCGGAGCCTTTTTCCAGCACTAGATCCCTTTCCACTGTACCATCACACGATTAGAAGCAAATTGAGGACTTTTATGTCTTTTTCACATAAGCGTATTTCAGCAACGATGCAAGTTGTTTAAGGTAGTGTAAAAAACCAGAAAAGGCTACTGGACTTTTATTGTTTCGGAACAGATCTATAATCTAATCGAGTGAAATCTACAGTTTTCTCTGCTTCTGTTTAAACTTACTACTTACTTAATCAATTTGAATTATAGTTAATTATAGATTGTAACATGATATATCAAGTGTTATTTCACTATCTTTTTTTAAAAATTTGTTCATGGGTTGTGGACGTCGCTGGCTAGGCCAGCATTTACTGCCCATTCCTAATTGCCCTCGAGAAGGTGGTGGTGAGCCGCCTTCTTGAACCGCTGCAGTCCGTGTGGTGAAGGTTCTCCCACAGTGCTGTTAGGAAGGGAGTTCCAGGATTTCGACCCAGCGGCGATGAAGGAACGGCGATATATTTCTAAGTCAGGATGGTGTGTGACTTGGAGGGCAACGTGAAGGTGTGTTGTTCCCATGTGCCTGCTGCCCTTGTCCTTCTAGCTGGTAGAGGTCATGGGTTTGGGAGGTGCTGTCGAAGAAGTCTTGGTGAGTTGCTGCAGTGTATCCTGTGGATAGTACACACTGCAGCCATAGTGCGCCAGTGG
The DNA here is from genome assembly GCF_035084215.1 of Heptranchias perlo. NCBI lineage: Eukaryota > Metazoa > Chordata > Chondrichthyes > Hexanchiformes > Hexanchidae > Heptranchias > Heptranchias perlo. Next base: position 33,815,223 of record NC_090340.1, on the reverse strand, counting down.
TGAAGAGAGAGAGTGAATGTTTAGGATGGTGGATTACCTCCATAACTTCCTGACCTATCAGACAGAGGTCAGGAAGTTTTGGAGGTAAACCACATTATTTCCAGTATGGACCATATCAGTAACAGAATACGGTGAACTAAGCTTCGATGTTATTCTTTTAGTCTTTGGGGAAACAATCAATTCATTAGCCTGACTCAACAATCGATAAATACCTCACATCCATTGTGTTTGTCCAGGGTGCTCTGGTGGGCCCTCCCTTCTAGCTGCAAACACGATGATAAAAACAGAGAAACAGGCAGTCAAGTCATGTTTCTGAAACAGAATGCCAGAAGGACAAGCTTTCACTGGGCTCTGGAGGGTAGTTAGGAGTTATTTCTAAGTCAAGCAAGATGACCCACTGATTGGTGGGTTGGGGTGGGGGGGGGTGGCGGAGTGTAATGTATTCATTATGAATTATTGCATGAAGACACATTGTGCTGATTTAATTAAGCAAGTCTGAAAGCTATTGCTCCGTGTGTTCACTTGCTGCAAAATAAAGGAGGAGGAGTTTAACAATTTATATTGGGCCTTGTCTTATCAAGTGTTTACTCAGTCTACTTTTGAAAAGGTGGGGAGATGGACGTGGAGACATTTATGACAGACATGAATATCCAGTTCATATCACAAGGGGGCACTATTGTTATACCCCTGGGCAGCAAGAGTCAACTCTGGCAAGTAAGGGGCAAGACTCCACTAACAAGAGTGACTGACAGCACTGAACCCAAGAAGGTGTGGATGGCAAACCCAAATTTGTGACAAGTGGTGGCAGCTACCTGGGATACTGAGTTACCCTGTGATGAAGGCAATTTTAAAAATGGTTAAAATTTAAAAATGAATGGAACAGAAATAGTAATATCAAAAACATGTTCAAATCAAAAAGAAGTTGAACTTCAGTTAGCAAGGCTGGCAGCCAAACAAGAGAGAGATTTATCTTAAATTTTAAATTTTTCCCTTCTTGATCCCCTAAACTTTAACCTTTAGTGACCTGAACTGCAGAAGACCACATTTACACTGCTGTCCGTGATCTGCAGTATGTGTCTGAAACCACCAGGTGTCAGGTTTCGACAGTCAAGTCTAGAGAGCCATTTGATCACCACTGACCAAGTTTACACACAGTCAGCACTGCTGTAAAGTGGGACTGGGTTGCCAACCCTCCAGGATTGTCCTGGAGACTCCAGAAATTAAATATTAATCTCCTGGACACTTCTGCGAGCAACTCAGGAGAAAAATCATAGAGGCATTAAAGAGAAGTGGTTTTTATTCATTTTCTTTGAACAGTTTCGTTTATTAATTATAAAAAATATTGAAGATGGATAAAAGCCTGATTGACTGGGTGGGGCAGTCAGTGGTGAGGAGGTCATGTGATGAAACCTCCAGGAACACGTCCAACCAGAGTTGGCATCTCCAACCATGGAAGTAACTTGGCAGCAATGCTAAAGATGTTGTCTGAATGCACCCAAAGATTGCCCAAATTTATTTTGCTTATGTCCATTACAGCTAGCAGAGCAAGGTTACTTTAATCCCATCAGTTTGGGCTGGATAAGAAATCAAGCTCCCAGAAGTGAAAGTATTCTAACCCACAACGAAAAACAGTTGCCATCTTTTGCTGATTGAGATACTGTACTCTTGCCAGCCCATAATTCCGCCTCCCATTCATTTTAATGGACAGGATAATCATGGGCTGATAAGCGCAGGAGACCAAGAAATCAGAATTAATCAACATTTTAAAGACCACAATGAAGCATTCTGCTTTCAAAAAAGGATAAATCATCAGATCCAAGTACTCAATGTAATTACTGGGGACCTACATCAATAAATTTTGGAATTATTATACTATTTAGAAATTACAGTGCAAAATTTCTAAACGATATTTCAAGCAGAAACACCTTCAAAGATTCTCAGATTCAAAGCACTAGCCCATAGTGCTCGGCACTCCTGAATGAATACAATTATTGTATAATAGATGTCCCACCTTTATGCAAAAAGTAGTTCTTATAAGTTTCAAATACAAGTGATCAATTTTATATTGCAAAATTATTTTTGGGTAACAACCCATTTGTAATGGTATTAAATGTCTTGAAATGTAGAATTAACTGTCTTACTAGTCGCAGCACAATTAAAACATTACCATGTGTGACAGAAAGTAATCCCTGCGGAATAATAATTTTATGGTGCCATCTGTGATATTCTACAGTTGCACTAGTACTCATTATAAATCATTTAACTCAGAATAGACAAAAAGATTTCGAAGCACATTTGGCCAAACTTGCTGATTCAGAATCTTAGAAAAACATGAATTTAATTCAAGACAGATTTTTTTTTTTAAAATCAATAAAAATATCAACAGCTAAGAGAAAATAAAATTGGGTCCTTTACATAAAATCAGTAGAAGATATTAAAGATATCTCAGCATTCTTGCTACACCTTACCAAAAAACATCGGGATATTTAGTGAATAAAACTCCATGTAGCACAAAAAGTACTGGAAGCTGAAGGAATTATGAATAATGCATGATGCTACAGAATATCTCCTACTACCTGTCAGTGGTCCTTCTGTGAACAGTCATCTATCAGCCAAGACTGAAAGAAAGACATTAGCCCATCCTTTTTTATTTGCAGAACATCCACCATGCAAACATCCATTTAAACCGTAAACATATTAAACTTTATTCTAGCTCATTCGTGCATGACTGTTGAAGTGGCCATTAACATGCTGTCCGCAACATCGAAAGCAATTTTTAGGTTTGGTGCATGAAACACATCTAATGTAGTCAGCATTTTACAGCAGTAACTTTGTTTTTATTTTATGGACACAACTGCTCACAGGATTTACATTCGACACTTGTCACAATCAAAAATGATAATTAACTTGATACAATCAACGGCCAGGAACAACACCACGTACTTCTGAATTCGTTTGGAGACACAATGGGGTCATGTGCTAGATGACAATAGATTTTCAACTTGCTGCCTGGTTGTAAAACTGCCATCGCGGATCGGCCACCATTATAGAAACCACCCTATTTTCATTTCCATTGAAAATCGATAGAAACAGCAATAAGATGCTTCCTATAACAGCCGGCAGAACCACATCGCCAGTTTAACAGCCAGGCAATAAGTTGAAAATCTACCCCACTGTCTTCATAAAAAAGTACCACTGAGTAGTATACAGGTTGCAAATTTAAACTCTTCCTCCAAGGGAACAAAAAACTTGCATACAGGCCGCGCCCTCAACTTAAAACTTTTTTGTAAATGTTCTCTTAACAAACATCCTATATGCAAGTTAATATGATTATTACAATTTGGGCTTCTTGCTAATACTCTTAACTCACAATCAACACAAAAGTCCTATGAACTAAGAATCAATTTTATGTGTGAAGTATATGGGATAGCCTGCCACAGGGTGAATAATTTACCCTTGTATCATAGAATCCTAGAATCTTACAGCACAGAAAGAGGCCATTTGGCCTTTCATGCCAGTGCCAGCTCTTTGAAAGAACGATCCAATTAGTCTCACTCCCCCACTCTTTCCCCATAGCCCTGCAGAAGGGTTAAACACTAGAAATAGTATGGAATGCCACCATATAGTTCTGATCTCTCTAAAAGAAAGAGAAGAGTACCACACTGACAGACCTTATGCTTCTGGTTAAAACTACATATCCAAATTTATTGTTAGACTTTTTTTTTTAAGAACAGAAGCACAATAAGTCAATAGATAAATAAACTATAAAGATCTCAATTTTCCAACAATACTTTAAAACACTTGAGACAAAATAATAACATCCTTTGATAATTTTATGTAGATCTCCTTAATCTCCAGAGTTCCACCTCACCACAGTGATTTAAATATGTGACTGTACCCAATGAGCTCGGCAAAGTAAAAGCAATGACGAGAGCGCTGTCAATCAAGCCCGATGCCAAAGATATGGGGGCTGCCTCTCAGATACTTGATTCCAAAAACAGATACCCACCGCCCCAGGACAAAGTAAATCTGCTACAACAGGCAAAAGACATACTGACAGCCATTACAGATAACAGCTATACATCTTTCCCAAAGTGGCAAACTTGCAACTGAGGAATTAATCAAACCAATTTTAAGTTGACGAGAGATCGTTTACACGAAACATAAACAAAGGTAGAACATTCTTTCTGAACATCAAAGTCCGCCCCAGACAGGCAGATGTGAATTACATTAGACTCAGGCCCTCATGCCAAGACTAAACAATTCTTAAGCAACACAGCAGCAACCATAGCTTCCATTTAAAAAAGAATCAATTATCAGGCCTAACTAAACATTCATACAAGAACCATATGGATCTCGTCCCATCACAACAGCTGTGTGTCACTTATGTCACAGTGGCACAGCAACTCAATGAATTCCAATGCAATTTCCATCAATTATTTGTGAACGAATTGGGAGGAGGTTTTTTGTGGCGGCACTGCTTTTTCTAAAGATGTGCTTAAGGGCCCTCAAGAATAAAGAAAACATGAGACAAGCCATAATAATTCATGACATGAACTGTTCCCAAGTTGTAAATCTTTCACATTTTCTATATTTCCCCTTCCCCAAGAGTTTTATGTTAGTTTGCATATTGGTGGAGTCGTTCTAACATATTGCTTACACTTAGGGATCGATTTTAACTCCCCATGCCTGGAGGACACCAAGTAGAAGGGGTGGGGGGGCTGCAGTTAAAAATGGAGCAGGGCGCTTTTGAAGCAGCTAACAAGCTACTTGGTACGTATAAATTTCGTAAAGTCAGAATGTAGCTGTGGAGTACAGAATAGTGGTAGAAAGTGGCTCAATAATCACAGTACAAAGACAGTTTCACTGCAGAGGATCTGCAAGTGCCGGTGAACATTTGTTATAGGGAGAAGGAAGCACATTTTTGGTAAGAGGACAGCCGCCCTAACACGCAAAGAAGGCACCAAGCATGGAAATGCATCCAAAGAAAAGTGCACAATTTGGAGAATAACAGATCAAGGAGAACCCAGTGAATGACCAGCTGCACCTGAAAACCCCAACCATATACCCGAGCACCAAATGTGGCCAACCATTCCTTGAAGCAGGTATCAGCACAGGTACTGGTAAGGAGAAAGCATAAGGCTAGGCACCAAGCACTGGTGAGCAAGGGGCAGCAAAACAGGGTGGAGGTCCAGCATACAATGTTTCCCAATTGAGTTGTACAGGGATTCAGACCTTAGTGTGTCTGCTTTCAAAGAGAGGATGTTGTAATAGCAGATTCATATTCAGCAGTCACTTGCCTCCTTGCACACAATGTTGACAGATGGTCTGAATAGTGTGGAGGATACAAATACCCAGCCTTCCACACAAATTACATCATGGAGCAACAATTATCTACTTTACAGACCGCCATTCAGCATGTGGCAACATCAGCAGTATTTGCAGTGGAGACCTCACTTACACAGGCTACAAGCACAGAAAGAACACCTCTCAAGAATGCCCAAAATGCTGCTATAGAGACTTTAGGTCAAATCTCCAATATACAGTATTGGCTGGCTTCACTTGCTTGGAGAATACTTAGAGCTGAGGCACACAGCGCATTGCGAACAGAGTGGATTGCGAACCAAGTGGGAACTTGAGAATTTGGTGTCGAGGGGGAAGGACAGTGAACAGAGAGAATAAGCTCTGAGAGACCTGGAATAAAAGGGTAGGTTAATCGGGGTAAGTAAACGGTAAGTAAATTAATAATAAAGTATCTAAAGGGAGTTTAGAAAAAAAGTTTCTAAATATAATGGACGGGCAGCTGAGACCCATTGCCTGCAATTCCTGCTCAATGTGGGGACTTCAGAATGCATCATGTGTCCTGGAGGGCCACATGTGCAGGAAATGCCTCCAGTTGCTCGAGCTTAAGCTGAGGGTTTCTGAGCTTGATGGGTGGCTGGAGTCACTGCAGAGCATAAGGGAGGCTGAAGATTTCCTGGATCGTACATTTCAAAAGATGGTCACCCCATAGCCACAGAGTTCAGGATAGCAAATGGGTGGCCATCCAAAAGGGTAGAAAGAGGCAGGCAGTGCAGGAATCTTCTGGGTGTGTGGCACCCTCAAACTGGAATTCAGCACTTAATATCAGTGAGGGTGATGACACCTCAAAGTGTGGTAACATGGGGCAAAGGACTGCACAGCGGGGCACTGTGAAGTGTAGGGATGCAGTAGTCATAGGGGATTCGATAGTCAGGGGAGCGGACGGGTGTTTCTGTGACCATCGACACGAGTCCCGGATGGTGTGTTGCCTCCCTGGTGCCAGGATAAAGGACATCACAGAGAGGGTGCAGAACATTCTGCTGAGGGAAGGGGGAATACCCAGAAGTCGTGATCCACGAGGGTATCAATTACATAGGAAGAAAAAGGGATGAGGTCCTGCGGTCAGAGTCTCAGGAGCTCGGGAGGAATTTGAAAAGCAGAACCTCAAAAAGGTAGTAATCCCTGGATTACTCCCGGCGCCATGCGCTGGTGAGGACAGAAATAGAAAGATAAAGCAGGTTAATGCGTGGCTAGAGACATGGTGCAGGAGGGAGAGCTTCAAATTCTTGGCGTATTGGGACCAGTTCTGGGGCAGGAGGGACCAGTTCTAGATGAACGGGTTGCACCTCAACAGAGCTGGGACTAATGTCCTCGCCGGGAGGGTCACTAGTGCTGTGGGGGAGGGTTTAAACTAATTTGGCCGGGGGGTGGGCACCAGGATGTAGCATTAGAAAGGAGAAACAAAGTGCACAAAGGATTGGGAGAGGCAGATAGCACTAGAGTAAGAAATAGTACTAGGTTGGATCGGATTAAGAGAGAATACGAGAAGGTCTAAGATAGGTTTAGAGTGCATATGTGTATATACACGAAGCATGGTAAATAAGGTTGGTGAGCTGCAGGCACAAGTAGCCACATGGGAATACAATGTAGTGGCGATAACGGAGACCTGGCTCAAAAAAGAGCAGAATACCAGGATACAAGGTGTTCAGGAAAGATAGGGAAGGAAAAAAAGTGGGGAGGGGGCAGGATTGATTAAGGAGAATATTGCAGAGCTGGAGAGAGAGGATGTCCTTGAGAGGTCAAGGACAGAATCTATTTGGTTAGAGTTAAGAAACAATAGAGGTGCCATTACACTACTGGGTGTATTCTATAGACCACCAATTAGAGGAGCAAATTTACAGGGAAATTACAGAGAGATGCATGATCTGTAGAGTAGTGATAATGGGGGACTTCAATTATCCTTTGCATCTTCAACTATAGACTGGGATAGTAATCGTGTAAAGGTCAAAGAGGGGGAGGAATTTCTGAAGTGTGCTCAGGAAAACTTTCTTGATCAATATGTTTCTGGCCCAATGAGGAAGGAGGCATTGCTGGACCTGGTTCTGGGGAATGAGATGGGTCTCAAATGGAGCAAGTGTCAGTGGGGGAAACATTTAGGGAACAGTGATCTTAGTATCATAAGGTTTAGATTAGTTATGGAAAAGAACAAGGAATAATCAAGAGTAAAAATACTTAATTGGAGGAGGACCAATTTCAGTGAGTTGAGAACCAATCTGGCCGGGATAAATTGGAATCAAAGATTGGCAGGCAAAAAGTAAAAGTAATTGAACAATGGACGGCCTTTAAAGAGATGGTTCGGGTACAGTTTAGGTATATTCCCACGAAGGGGAAAGGTAGGGCAACCAAAGCAACAGCTCCCTGGATGAGGAGAGAGACTAAGATGAAGCAGAAAAAGGGGGCATATGACAGATGTCAGGTTAATCATGGGCCCGATATTAGCACCCGCTATTGGGTGCGTTCCTAGTGGGGGGGCTCCGAAAATCGGGGAATCCCGGAGCAGGTCGGGAGCCCGGCTCCAACCCGTCCACTTCCGGGTTCCCCTCAGACGCGCTGACGTGCGCGCGCAGCCCCCGCATGTCCCACATGTGGGACTCCCACAGGCAATTAAAGCCAGCGGGGTGCCACTTAACAGTATTTATTCTGCTATTTCAGGTCGTTAACAGACCTGATTAAGGAGATATTTCAGGAGCGGTGGGATTTTACAAACAACTGGGACTGTTTCCAGTACTGGGGGAAACACTCCAAGTTGAAATGGACGTGTTGCAGCCACCAGCCTGTGGCAGCTGCATAGGTCCATTTGACAGGTGGGGGTGGGGTTGGGGGGAGACCCTCACTCATTGCAGGAGGCCACTCTGTCACTTTGGACAAAGTTTGGCCTCCACCACCCTCCTCCGAACAATCAAAGTCACCAACTTGCACACTTACCCCAAACACATGTATCTACCTTGCAGACCCCCTCAGATGTACATCTTCCGGATGGGGGCCGCCGTAGCTGCAGTCATGACCTCCTCGGAGGACGAACAGCATCACCAACCTCGCCGGCCACCTCTGACACGTGGAGCCCCACAACACAGTGCTGTGACACATCCACCTGCACAGCAGGAGGGAGGGCAAAGGCAGAGAGAGATGCGTCGCAGAGGGCACTACATTTGCCACAGGCTCCACAGACCGAGGCTCAGCTTCCTGGACCTCTCTGAGCAGCAGTGCACACGGAGGCTCAGAGTCACTCGACATGTAGTCGTGGACATCTGCAGCCTCCTTCATGCCGAGCTGCTCCCGGCTGGCCCGAGCACCATCTTCTTACCTGTCGTTGTCAAAGTCACCACTGCCCTCAACAACTTCTCCTCCGCATCCTTCCAGGGTGCCACCGAGGACATCGCCGACGTCTCTCAGCCGTCTGCACAAAAGAGCCCTGCAAATACACCTACACCCACTCTGCAGTGACACAGTGGGTGGCATCAGTTGTGGGTCTTCATTGTGATCCTCAGGAAAGGGCATTATTGCACAAACCAGACAAGATTCGCAAAGACGTGGCAGTAGTGGTGACAATATAATATGTGATGTGAGTTGGTCAGAAATTAAATATAGGTAAAAACCATGACAAACCCTCAAACACCCTTGTGCATCCCCTTCATGCTCACGACAAGTTTGCCTTACGCTTCCTACTGCACATATGTGATGCATGCCCTGTGGCCGCAGCACAGGTAGTGGCAGGTTGAGTGAGGCTGACTGTGAAAGAGATGCATGAGAGGGTGAGTATGAGATAGAGCCATGAGATTGTATGAGGATTGGGTTGAGTACTGGCGAGGTGAGTAAGTGCAGGTAAGATGAGGATGAGGTTTGAGTGGGTATGGGGGGTGATGTGACAGAGCAGAGTTGGCAGTGCAGAAGGAGATGTGGGGTGGGGGCGGTGATGTGGTAGACGGAGTGTAGGGGAATGAGTAAGTGTACTCACTTCAGCTGACCTACTTAGGTCATTGCAGCGTCTCCTGCACTGTATGCAGGTTCATGATATGTCGGTGGTGCAGGTGACCTCCTCTGCCACCTCGAGCCAGGCCTTCTTGGTGGCGGAGGCAGGCCGCTTCCTCCCTCCCGCCGGGGTGGGGGTGGGGGGGGGGGGGGAAGAGATCTCAGTCCTCCCCCTCCTCCTCACCCCATCCAATGATACCTGGAGTGAGGCATCATTAAACCTGGGAGCAGCCTTCCCCCTGGGCTGCTCCATGCTGTAATTTTTCCTATTTCTTGCAGCATCAGTCAGTGGAGGACTGCCCCTTTAAATAGAGCTCCTCCAGCTGACAGACCTTACTGCGCATGCACAGTCCGCCCGCTGCGCAGCTCAGCAGCGGGAAACTCGGAAGACCAGGTAAGTGGATCCAATTAGGCTGTGATTGCGCGCAGGGCAGACTGATTTCACCGGGCGCATTACCCACGCGCCCAATCGCCCCCCCCGCCGCAAACCCAACGCCCTCCTAATATAGAGCCCCATAAGTGAGAACCAGGCTGAATATAGAAAGTACAGAGGAGAAGTGAAAAAGGAAATAAGAGGGGCAATGAGAGCGTATGAAAATAGACTGCCAGCTAACATAAAAGGGAATCCAAAAGTCTTCTTTAGGCATATAAACAGTAAACAGGTGGTAAGAGGGGTGGGGCCAATTAGGGACCAAAAAGGAGATACACGCATGGAGGCAGAGGGCATAGCTGAGGTACTAAATGAGTACTTTGCATCTGTCTTTACCATGGAAGAGGATGCTGTCAAAGTCACAGTGAAAGGGGAGGTAGTTCAGATACTAATTGATAAAGGTGGTACTAGAAAGGCTGGCTGTGCTTAAAGTAGATAAGTCACCCGGTCCGGATGGGATGCATCCTAGGTTGCTGGGGGAAGTGGGGGTGGAAATTGCAGAGACGCTGGCCATAATCTTCCAATCCTCCTTAGATACAGAGAACTGGAGAATTGCAAATGTTACACCCTTGTTCAAAAAAGGGTGTAAGGATAAAACCAGCAACTATACGCCAGTCAGTTTAACCTCGGTAGTGGCTTTTAGAAACAATAATCCGGGACAAGTGTGGATTAATAAAGGAAAGCCAGCACGGATTTATTAAAGGCAAATCGTGTTTAACTAACTTGATTGAGTTTTTTGAGGAGGTAACAGAGAGGGTTTTTATTTTAAATTCGTTCACGGGATGTGGGCGTCGCTGGCGAGGCCAGCATTTATTGCCCATCCCTAATTGCCCTCGAGAAGGTGGTGGTGAGCCGCCTTCTTGAACCGCTGCAGTCCGTGTGGTGACGGTTCTCCCACAGTGCTGTTAGGAAGGGAGTTCCAGGATTTTGACCCAGCGACAATGAAGGAACGGCGATATATTTCGAAGTCGGGATGGTGTGTGACTTGGAGGGGAACGTGCAGGTGGTGATGTTCCCATGCGCTTGCTGCTCTTGTCCTTCTAGGTGGTAGAGGTCGCGGGTTTGGGAGGTGCTGTCGAAGAAGCCTTGGCGAGTTGCTGCAGTGCATCCTGTGGATGGTGCACACTGCAGCCACAGTGCGCCGGTGGTGAAGGGAGTGAATGTTTAGGGTGGTGGATGGGGTGCCAATCAAGCGGGCTGCTTTATCTTGGATGGTGTCGAGCTTCTTGAGTGTTGTTGGAGCTGCACTCATCCAGGCAAGTGGAGAGTATTCCATCACACTCCTGACTTGTTCCTTGTAGATGGTGGAAAGGCTTTGGGGAGTCAGGAGGTGAGTCACTCGCCGCAGAATACCCAGCCGCTGACCTGTTCTCGTAGCCACTGTATTTATATGGCTGGTCCAGTTAAGTTTCTGGTCAATGGTGACCCCCAGGATTTTGATGGTGGGGGATTCGGCGATGGTAATGCCTTTGAATGTCAAGGGGAGGTGGTTAGACTCTCTCTTGTTGGAGATGGTCATTGCCTGGCACTTATCTGGCGCGAATGTTACTTGCCACTTATGAGCCCAAGCCTGGATGTTGTCCAGGTCTTGCTGCATGCAGGCTCGGACTGCTTCATTATCTGAGGGGTTGCGAATGGAACTGAACACTGTGCAGTCATCAGCGAACATCCCCATTTCTGACCTTATGATGGAGGGAAGGTCATTGATGAAGCAGCTGAAGATGGTTGGGCCAAGGACACTGCCCTGAGGAACTCCTGCAGCAATGCCCTGGGGCTGAGATGATTGGCCTCCAACAACCACTACCATCTTCCTTTGTGCTAGGTATGACTCCAGCCACTGGAGAGTTTTCCCCCTAATTCCCATTGACTTCAATTTTACTAGGGCTCCTTGGTGCCATACTCGGTCAAATGCTGCCTTGATGTCAAGGGCAGTCACTCTCACCTCACCTCTGGAATTCAGCTCTTTTGTCCATGTTTGGACCAAGGCTGTAATGAGGTCTGGAGCCGAGTGGCCTGGCGGAACCCAAACTGAGCATCGGTGAGCAGGTTATTGGTGAGTAAGTGCCGCTTGATAGCACTGTCGACGACACCTTCCATCACTTTGCTGATGATTGAGAGTAGACTGATGGGGCGGTAATTGGCCGGATTGGATTTGTCCTGCTTTTTGTGGACAGGACATACCTGGGCAATTTTCCACATTGTCGGGTGGATGCCAGTGTTGTAGCTGTACTGGAACAGCTTGGCTAGAGGCGCAGCTAGTTCTGGAGCACAAGTCTTCAGCACTACAGCTGGGATGTTGTCGGGGCCCATAGCCTTTGCTGTATCCAGTGCACTCAGCCGTTTCTTGATATCACGTGGAGTGAATCAAATTGGCCGAAGACTGGCTTCCGTGATGGTGGGGCTATCGGGAGGAGGCTGAGATGGATCATCCACTCGGCACTTCTGGCTGAAGATGGTTGCAAACGCTTCAGCCTTGTCTTTTGCACTCACGTGCTGGACTCCGCCATCATTGAGAATGGGGATGTTTGCAGAGCCTCCTCCTCCCGTTAGTTGTTTAATTGTCCACCACCATTCACGACTGGATGTGGCAGGACTGCCACATCCAGTCGTGATGAGGGCAATGCGTTTGACGTATATATGGACTTTCAAAAGGCGTTTGATAAAGTGCCACATAATAGGCTTGTCAGCAAAATTGAAGCCCATGGAATAAAAGGGGCAGTGGCAGCATGGATACGAAATTGGCTCTAATTGACAGGAAACAGACAGTAGTGGTGAACGATTGTTTTCTGGACTGGAGGAAGGTATACAGTGGTGTTCCCCAGGGGTCAGTACTAGGACCACTCCTTTTTTTGATATATATTAATGACTTGGACTTGGGTGTGCAGGGCACAATTTCAAAATTTGCAGATGGCAAAATTTGCAAGGGTAGTAAAGAGTGAGGAGGATAGTAATAGACTTCAAGAGAACAAAGACAGGCTGGTGGAATGGGCAGACACACGGCAGATGAAATTTAACGCAGAGAAGAGCGAAGTGACACATTTTGGCAGGAAGAGCAAGGAGAGGCAATATAAACTAAATGGTACAATTCTAAAGGGGTTGCAGGAACAGAGACACCTGGGGGTAAATGTGCACAAATCGTTGAAGGTAGCAGGACAGGTTGAGAAAGTAATTCAAAAAGCATACAGGATCCTGGGCTTTATAAATAGAGGCATAGAGTAGAAAAGCAAGGAAGTTATATTGAACCTTTATAAAACATTGGTTTGGCCACAACTCGAGTATTATGTCCAATTCTGAGCACTGCACTTTAGGAAGGATGTGAAGGCCTCAGAGAGGGTGCAGAAAAGATTTACTGAAATGGTTCCAGGGATGAGGGACTTCAGTTACTTGGATGGACTGGAGAAGCTGGAGTTGTTCTCATTCGAACAGAGAAGGTTGAGAGGAGATTTGATAGAAGTGTTCAAAATCATGAAGGGTTTAGATAAACTAAATAAAGAGAAACTGTTGCCATTGGCTGAAGGGTCGAGAACCAGAGGTGACAGATTTAAGGGTGATTGACTCTTTTATCAAAGGCGACATGAGGAATAACATTTTTACACAGCAAGTAGTTATGATCTGGAATGCGTTACCTGAAAAGGTTGGTGGAAGCAGATTCAATCGTGGCTTTCAAAAAGGAATTGGATAAATACTTGATGGTGAAAAATTTGCAGAGCTACAGGGAAAGAGCAGGGGAATGGAGCTAACTGGACTGCTCTTACAAAGAGCCGGCACGGGCTTGATGGCCCAAATGGCCTCCTTCTGTGCTGTAATGATTCTATGATTCTATTTTATAAACATTAAGGTAGGGGTTCCAAAATTTCAACACAGAAAAATGCATATATCATTGGGGATCATGAGGAACTGTCCTCCACCAGTGGCATCACGGAAAAGGACAGCTACTTGGCACTCATGTTAACAGGAGCATTAACCATCACTAGTGCCTGCATCACTGCCTCACAAAGCACTGAGCCCACATTCACTACAGAATCCAACACTCCTGCCACTGATGCAAGGACTTTGCCACTCTACAATGGTCTATGCAGCCAACCACCAGTATTACCCTTTCAGCTCGGGGAGCACTTAGTGGTAGGGCTTATTTAGAACCAGCACAGAAAAGTTCATAACGCACAAGTATCATCAGCAAAGCACATAAAACATGAACACCAATAGCACTACATAACTTAATAAAATTAATTCTGGTAGAATGTCTTGCAATCTGTTATTTTTTCCATTGTGCAGAAAATAAAGCATTAGTTGGCCAAAAGCCAAAAGAAAGAGAATATATGCAGTACGCATCAAAAAGTAAACAGGACTGCTAAAATAACACTTCTGTGATTGTAAATATATTCAAAAGCAAATAAGTGTCCAGTTGTACACCTTGCTGCAGGAATTGGGTGATCATACCCTCACCCAGCTGTCTTCCTGCTTGCGGTGGCAGGTCTGCTTCTCATACTTACTGAGCTGTTTACAGTGGGATGTGACTTCAGTTACTTGCTTAACAGAGTAGTATATGGCAAAGCAATTAACTAGTTGAATGGGAATGGTTGAATAGTTCCCACTGACACCATGGGATTGATATTAGCAGAGCAGCGGGTTCTCAGTGCGGGGGTGGGGGGGGGGGGGAGGGGGTCGACGCGCCCGGTGAAATCAGTGTGCTCCGCACGCAATTACAGGATAATTGGAGCCACTTACCTTTGCTTCCGGGTTTCCCGCTGGTAAGCTGCGCGGCGGGCGGACTGCGCATGCGCAGTAAGGTGTATCAGCTGGAGGAGCTCTATTTAAAGGGGCAGTCCACCATTCCTCCTTCTGCAGCAAACAATGCTACACCATGGAGCACACCAGAGGGAAGGCTGTCCAAGATTTTCAGACTCCTCACTCCAGCTGCTGCTGGATGGGGTAAGAAGGAGGAGGGAAATATTTTTTCCGTCTGATGGGAGGAAGTGCCCTCCCTCCACCACGAAGAAAGCATGGCTGGAGGTGGCCGAGGAGGTCAGCAGCTGCGGCAATGTGGCACGAACCTGGGTCCAGTGCAGGAAGAGATTTAATGATCTAACCAGGTTCGGCAAAGTGAGTATACTTACGCATTCTCCCACACTCCGTCTTCCACATCACCTCCACCACCACACAACCCCTTCTGTACTGCCACCAAAACGCTCTTGCATCACTCCTCACATCCACTCAACTATCATCCTCACCTTGCCTGCACGTACTCACCGCCCCGTCCCCATTCGAACACTACCACTCAACCCAATCCTCATACAATATCATGGCTATGTTGCACACGCACCCTCCCATGCATCTCCCTCACGCTCAACCCCACCCACACCAATGCATGCAGCGGCTCACCATGCAACCATCACTCAATCACGCCTCTGTGTTTTGCCTTGATAGGAGAGGAGATGCCAGAACGCCCGGGAGAGGGCACGGACCGGAGGGGGCCCGCCACACCAGGTGGTCCTAACGGACCCGGAGCATCAGGCGTTGGAAATCAGCCGCACGCTGGAGTGCCTGTCCGTGGAGGATGCCGAGGCTGGGATTGCACAAACGGCTGGTGGCAGAAAGCTAACACTCAGCACTCATGATAGCGAATGATCTTAGCATCACTTGGCATCTGCAGCACCTCAACATCCGTCCACATGCCTAATATTGCTTTCTGTTCGCTTGCAGGGCCATCTGCGAGCGCCGTGACCGTGGAGGGCGATTCCTCAGAGGACCTGCCGGTCTCTGGGGGTCCATCGTCACATCTGAGCCATGCATCCACCAGCGCAGATACAGATACCTCGGTGGGTCCCCGTCCTCACTTAGTTGGGCTTGCACATGGTGAGTCACCACACACGTGAGCACGAGCAGACCCTGGTGGCAGGGGAGCACTCTTCTCCAGGCTCTGCTCAGCTGGACCCAGATGCTGAACCCTGGGGGCCAGCTATGAAAAGGAGAGTCATCGAGGGACAGCAGCACATTGCCAAGGTGCTGGAACAGGTGCCACGCGCAGAGGATGGAGGAGTCCAACTCCTGCATGAGGGGAATGGTGGCACAGGTACAGGAGGGTATCTCCGAGATAGTGTCGCAGGTAGGTGCGGGAAGGTCTGCGGTGGAGGAAAGGCTAGCCTCCCTCGAGTATCAAGCACGGCTCAACAATGAGTTCATTCAGGCCCTGACAACGGCCGTTCGGATTCAGGGTGAGCAACATTCCGCCGCCTTGAACAGGCTGACAAATACTTTACAGGTGGCTTTCCAAGGCCTCACACAAGTCCTCCAAACTGCCGTCCAGCAGGGTGGAAGGAGTGATGTGGGCCTGGGCCACGAGAGGGACATGGAAGTGGGGACGCCACTCAAAGCGCTCCCACGTCTCACCCGTTGCCCCCCTCTCAACCAGTACCCGCAATGCTGCCCCCTCTCCAGGTGGCCGAGTCTGCCCCTGCACAGGGCAGGTGGAGCAGTCTTCGGAGGGGCCCTCATGGGCACCCAAACCCAGAGGGCGTCGGCCCAAAGCATCTCATCGGTCAGGGCATGGACAAGAGCAACCTGCCACTACCTCTGCTGAAGCCACAGGAGTAGCACCACGTAGGGGTTCCTGGAAACGCACGGCGAAAGTTTTGTGAGCACAAAGGGAATGCACAAGGGTGTCTGACAATTTGTCATGTTTTTCATTTCTTTTGTTTTGTTTCACATGCACAATAAATATTATCACCACCACTGCCACGTCTTGCCCATTCTTGACTGGTTTGTGGAATAGGTCCCTTTCATAGGGTTCACCATGAACACGCACATTTGATGCCACCCATTGTGTCACTGCAGAGTGGGTGTAGGTGTATTTGCAGGGCTCTTTTGTGCAAACGACTAAGAGATGCCAGCAATGTCCCCGGTGGCACCCTGGAAGGATGCGGAGGAGAAGTTGTTGAGGGCAGTGGTGACTTTGACAGTGACAGATAAGAAGATGGTGCTCGGGCCAGCCGGCAGCAGCTCGGCATGAAGGAGGCTGCAGATGTCCACGACTACATGTCGAGTGACTCTGAGCCTCCGTGTGCACAGCTGCTCAGAGAGGTCCACGAAGCTGAGCCTTGGTCTGTAGACCCTGTGCCGAGAATAGTGCCCTCTGCGACGCATCTCTCTCTGCGGTTGCCCTCCCTCCTGCTGTGCAGGTGGATGTGTCACAGCACTTGTTGTGGGGCTCCACGTGTCAGAGGTGGACGGCGAGGCCGGTGATGCTGTTCACCCTCCAAGGAGGTCATGACTGCAGCTACGGCGGCCCCCATCTGGAAGTTTGAGGGGTTCCGCAAGGTAGGTACATGTGTCTGGACACCGGGGTAAGTGTGCAAGTTGGTGAATTTTATTGTTTAGAGGAGGGTGGTGGAGGCCAAACTTTGTCCAAAGTTACAAAGTGGCCTCCTGCAATGAGTGAGGGTCTCCCCCCCCCACACCTGTCAAATGGACCTTTGCAGTTGCCACAGGCTGGTGGCTGCAACACGTCGATTTGAACTGGGAGTGTTTCCCCCAGTACGGGAAACAGTCTCAGTTAATTGCAAAATCTGACCTGTTATTTTAGGAGGGATCGATCAGGTCTGTAAACAACCTGAAGTACCTGTTCAAGTACTTTAAGTGGCACCCCGCCGGCTTTAATTGCCAGCGGGAGTCCCACATGCGGGGGCTGCACGCGCATGCAAGCGCGTCATTGGGGAACCCGGAAATGGGGCGGGTTAGAGCCGGGCTCCGGACCCGCCCCGGGAATCCCGGATTTTCGTAGCCACCCCCCCCCCCCCACCAACGCACCCGATTGCGGGTGCGAAAATAGAGCCCCATGACTTTTCTGCAGGTTTTGTAAGTAGTTCATAGAAAACTTGCTTTCCTTATTTCCCTTGCCACTGCCTCAGTAGACCGTTCTAGATCAGTATCCTGCATGGATGAGGCAAACATTGCTGTTACACTATTTGGCTTAATTGTGCAGGAGGTCTCATATCGTATTTTTCAGAATTTTTGTAGCAAACAGTGTGGAGTACCTCCTGATTGGTCCTGGCAACCAAAGCACATATTCAGCGCCTCAAGTGTTTTTTTTAATTCATTGATCGTGTGATCTCATGCTTATCATTGCATCTGTGTTCTACAAAAAAAAAATCAAGAATTGTTTGGTAGAGTAATCAGCCATAGCTTAATGGCATATTGGGATCTCTCAACTGCCACCCATATAATGCAATCTCTCTTGGAATTCTCTGGACAGAGCAGATTGAGGTTGCATGAAAAATTCATGTGTTGAGCCCTAATAGTTTCCATATGCAGCGACAGGTAATGCAGCTGCAATTATAGATGATGACACTAAGACTTGGTACAATGACATATCAATGAGAAATATTTTCTAACCAAACTGAAAAGTTAACAGACACTGCTGTTCCCTTTATGCCAAATAGTTGGTTCTTTGCTGGTAAACTCTGCTAAAAAGATAATACTTCATCCTCCATATTGTTCCCGTGCATGTATTCTCCTCCTATTCATAGCCTGGTTGCCCAGCACTATTCTAAACTAGATGTGGTAGGATTTTGCTCTGATCCATTGGTTGTTGGACTACCTAGCTGTTTCTATAGCCTGCATTTTTGGTATTCAGCATGCAGATAGCCTTGTGTAATAACTTCGCTGTAGTGATACCTCATTCTAAGGTATGCCTGGTGCTGTGCCTGGCACATCCTTCTACATTCCCCATTGAAACAGGTTGGTCTATTGGCTTGATGGTAATCAAGGTGTGAGGAATGTGACAGCCCATGATGTTACAGAGGGTGTCCACACTGTGAAGACAAGACTTTGGCACTCCCACCAATGCTGCCATGTCTGCTACTGGTAGGTTGACGAGGAGAGGTCAAGTCGGTTATTTCCTCATGTTGATTCTCTCACACCTGACACAGGCCCAGTCTGGCAGCTCTATTCTTCAGAACTCGGTCAGCTCACTGAGTGGCGTTACTACCAAGACACTCTTGGTGGTGGACAATGAAATCCCCCAACCAGAATACATTCTATGCACTTACTTCCCTCAGAGCTTCCTTTAAGTAACATTCAACCTGGAGGACTACTGGTAATCAGCAGGAGGTTTCCTTAATCTTGTTATACCAGAAGTCGTGAGACTTCATAGAGTTGGGTGTCCATGTTGAAAACTCTCAGGGCCAAGTTCACCCTCTAGTGCATCTATTTTACCAGGATATGACATAACCAGGAATGGTGAAGGAGAAGTCTGGGATACTGGCTGCTAAATATTATTCTGCAAGTACGAATATATCAAGCTGTTGCTTGACTAGTCGATGGGATAGTTCTCCCAACTTGGACACCAGTCCCCAAATGCTAGTGAGGAGGACTTTGCAAGATTGAATAGGCTGAGATTGCTCAAGCCTTGTCCTGTTACAATACCCGAGCCATTGCCAATAGGTTTGTCCAATTTTGTGTTAATTTTGCACTTGGTAGCAATTGTTCACAAAGGAGTGGTTCTCTCGGCAACTTCAGAGGGTATTAAGAATAAACCATGTAGTGTAGGACTGGAGCCACACCAGAGAATGACAAGCTCCTTTCCCTGAAGGACATTAGTGAACCAGTGACTGCTGTTTAACCCTTATTGATTGTAACATACAGCACACATCTATTAGATAGATTCTTATTTCACAGGAAAAAATATCACCGGTTGACTTATTTTACTCAGCTCTGCATTTAATAATTAAGGATACGAGTCCATGACTTGATTTCCTGCACACAATGAGTTCCAATCTCAGCTATGAATTGGTGTGGAATTTCAACAAAAAAAGTCCCATGTTGCAAATGGAAAAATCAAAAGGCTACCCCAGGCTACTCTCAAAATGACAGACAATTGGATACAAAACAGTATTAATAGAGGCCTGCTGGAAGGCCATAGGGCCCAGCTAGATAGAATGAATACACAGAAGAGGAACAAAAGCGAGAAAGCAAAGAAATACTTGTGTCAATCTAAGTTACTCTATCCAGTATTCAAAATATCATCCCTGAACAAAGTTCATTCAACATTTGACTATGGTGCCTAGTCTTATAATATTTTCTGACACAAAGAAAATTAACCCAGCAATGTCTTTAATACATTAATCACTGATTCAATTAATATTTCTAAAAGTTGGAAAACTGGAGCTATGATGCCTTAAACAATGGCTCAGGAGACACAACAGAAGTCACTGATTATTGTCCAATATCCACCCTCTCCATGACCTCAAGTCCTAAGGGAATTTACAATTGGCCCATGGGGAAATTATTTCAAAACTAAAGGACTGTTCAATGATTTCACAGTGTCAGTCTGACTTGCTGCAGAACCACACAAATGGAATTGCACTGGTGTATGTCACAAGTTAAATTAACCAATGCCTCGATAAACATATTTTACTCGGAGTTATTATTCCGAACTTGGCCAAAACCACTTAACCATATATTGTTTTCTAATAAATTGCTTAGTTATAATCATCTACTAAAATATTATTCATCGATATCTTGCGTACTTTATGGAACAATGCCAAATAATTGTTAGACCAAAACTCCTTCCTATGAAGGTTAGGAGATCCTCAGGGATTCATTATTGGTCAGATGCTCTTCCAGCAATAAATGATTTACTACAGTGTCCTTGTACATTTAAATCACAAATGTATGTAGCCAACATTGTGCTCCATTTCTTTTCCCAGGTTGCAGAATAGCCGTCTCAAGTTTTACTGCACAATGTGCCACATATTGTGGTATATATTAATGATTTGGACTTAAATGTGGGGGCATGATTAAGAAGTTTGCAGATGATACAAAAATTGGCCGTGTAGTTGATAGCGAGGAGGAAATCTGTAGACTGCAGGAAGATATCAATGGGCTGGTCTGGTGGGCAGAAAAGTGGCAAATGGAATTCAATTTGGGGAAGTGTGAGGTAATGCATACAAGGCAAGGGAATACACAATAAATGGGAGAATACGGAGAGGTGTAGAGAAAGTGAGGGACCTTGGAGTGCATGTCCACAGATCCCCGAAGGGAGCAGGACAGGTAGATAAAGCGGTTAAGAAGGCATACGGGACACTTTCCTTTATCAGCCGAGGCATAGAATATAAGAGCAGGGAGGTTATGTTAGAACTGTATAAAACACTAGTTAGGCCACAGCTTGAGTACTGCGTACAGTTCTGGTCACCACATTACAGGAAGGATGTAGAGAGGGTACAGAGGAAATTTACGAGGATGTTGTCAGGACTGGAGAATTTTAGCTATGAGGAAAGATTGGATAGGCTGGGGTTATTTTCCTTGGAACAGAGGAGGCTGAGGGGTGATTTAATTGAGGTGTACAAAATTATGAAGGGTCAAGATAAAGTGGATAGGAAGGACATATTTCCCTTAGCAGAGAGGTCAATAACCAGGGGGCATAGATTTAAAATAATTGGTAGAAAGATGAAAGAGGAGCTGAAGAAAAATTTTTTCACCCACAGGCTGGTGGGGGTCTGGAACTCACTGCCTGAAAGAGTGGTAGAGGCAGAAACCCTCATCGCATTTAAAAAGTACTTGGATATGCACTTGAAATGCCGTAACCTGCAAGGCTAAGGACCAAGTGCTGGAAAGTGGGATTAGGCCGGATGGCTCATTTTCGACCAACGCGGACACGCTGGGCTGAAAGGCCTCCTTCTGTGCCGTAAATTTTCTATGATATTGGTTATTTGGAAAATCACCTGTGAAAAGGACAGGTGGGATTCAAATTAGGTTCATAAAGTGTAAAGATAACTATGTACCGATCTGGAACTTTTTTTTGATTATTGTATTACTTCCAGTTAGACTATTTGGAAATACTCAAAAAATCCAAATCAATTTTCCCCTAAGATTCATAATGATTCATTGATAAACAACGGGAAGTCATTATTTATCTCCTTTCTTATATAAATGCAATTTCTCTTTAGAACTATATCCCATTCTTGGAAGTTGAGAAAATTTTAGAATTTTACTTCCATATCTGCTGAGCGCATTTGAAAAGGAAGAGAATTGCTTAAAGAATGAAGTTTTGAAATTGATGGACAGAAAATCAGGTTCAGAAAACTATAACTTTTTTCAGTTTAACTCCTAAATATTTGCACAATTATTCTGAAGGCACCTAACCAACAGACAAGTTAAATTACAGTAGCTCCTGGGGAGTCATTTACCTTGGGTTATAATTAAACCCACACCAGCTGCCAACTCCTGCCAGCATGCTGTATTGGTATATTGAAATCAATGTCTATCTCGATCGCAAGCAATAATTAATTGTACATAGATTGATAAAAAGTCCAAAATATTCAGCAAATAAGTTTAATTATAAACACAATCACCAATTCATTGCTGTGATTGTTTAAAAATATTGCTGTAGGATCATTAAGGTTTTGAAAAGGAAGAAATGATTAACTTTAATTGATTGTTTGGTCCGGTTTGAAAAACTTCTGAATTGATTTGTGTAATCATTTTGCTCAAATAAATTTGAATAAATGAGCCATAACAGCAGAAGACATAGGGATCAAATTGGCAGTAGGTTCAGAGAAAAGGTTAAAGCACGGATTAGTTTAGCCATGGGCATGTTAATTGAGACAGCCTTTAAAATTTATTTTATGATTATATTCAAAGTTAAGTGAGTCCAGGCTTCGTTCAATAGAAAGAGAGATCATTTTTTTAAAAGTTTCCTGCTGAATGAAACCTCCAATCTGATGTGTTTCTTGTAAATATAACAAAAGATAAAATTGAAGTCAGTATATTTTATGTCAGCAGCATAGAACTCAATGAATATTCCAAGTACAGACTCCCCCTGATCAGTATCCAGGATTGGAGAGGATGCCATTGCAGAGAATTCCCCATGGAGCCACTCAATGACATTGGCCAAGCAACTCCTGGTAGAAGGGGCAGTGTCCATCAATGGAAAACGTCCACTGGTAGGAAAAAGATTAAGCGCTGTTCAGTGTAAATGCAAAAATTAATTTACTGCCCATGTCACTGAATCTACAAATTTCTGAAAGCACAGAGCTGACCACCCAGAAAGACATGTCGCTATTTGCAGGTCACTACAAATGATGGCAGGGTGCCCAGCAACAACACTGGAAATCCAACCTATGGATTTGACTGCAGTCTACGGTGTTTCACAAATCTTCTCTGGCACTGGAGAGAGACCCATTTCTGGTTTTGTTTTAAATTGCACATTTCACAAAGATAATCTTCAGAAAGAATGGTTTACTTGTGACAGTTTCTATGCCAATCTTTCTTACCATTGTTTCAGAGTTGGGAATTTTTGGTAAAATAAGCATAACATGCTCCCTTGTTTGTGTTGTAAGTCGCAATAGTATGAGTTATAGAAAAGTATTTTTGTAATCATATGCATATGCAAATTAGGATTAGCAGATTTCAATGGCCTGTAAATTGCTCTGAGTGGCGAAACAACAGTGCTCGCCGCTCATTAGATTTAATTACACCCATTAAAGTTACCGCGTTCTTTTTGGCTGCAACTTCCTCGAAATGAGAGTTCAAAAAAAAAACAGCAGCGTTCTTTCCCGGGCTGTGAGAGCAAGGAAAGGATCGCTATGCCCCCTCAACCAATCAGCTTGAAGCAAGCCACGCTGTGAGAACCAGGAAGTGAAACTCATTGACAAACCGCACAGATTAAAAACAATTACTGAGATTTTATTAATTGCAGATTTACATTATATTAGCATTGGTGCTCGTGCTAAAGACAGTGTCGCTGCACCAAGAACATCTTATTCAGTGACATGTAAAATGATAAGCCCTAGATGATTATGTAAATCTTAATTATTTTTCTGATATCATTTAGCATTCTGCAATTGGGACAGCATTCCCCTGCTGATCATAAACTAACAATCCAGAAGGCACACTTGGTGGCACATCATTTTGTCTTCCAACATTATAAAGTGGTAGGACATGGGTTCTGGTTCGCCGTTGTCTAAAACATGACTTCCTCATTTCAATCACACTATCAGGGACATTCTTCAGCACCTCCTAGTGGCTGGTTCAACAGCAGCACTGACAGAGTGCTGAGAGAACATTGCCTAACTTTTGGCCAAGCATAGGTGCATGCTATATTGTGTTAGGAGGACTTTTTTTTAAAAAAGTGATGGGGAGAATGAATATCAAGACTGAATCCATTATTTTCCTACCAAAAAGTTATAATTAAGCACGATTGTACCTCCGCAAAAACAGATTAGTATCAGATTTTTGCATGTAGTTTGTGACTACTGGCATTGCTGTTATAAATTGATAGCCAGGTGGTGAAGGATAGAATACCAGAGTCCAGTCTTCAGTTGCTTTCACACCTTTATTCACAAAGCTCCACATTCCACCCACACCACACCCTAGATCAGCTCATTCATAAATGGATACGAGAGTTCTCAATTGATACATACCACCTGAGTTCAATTAACACTAATTAATGTAAATGTAAATCACATGGATACAATTAACAATTGTTCCTCCAGAGCAGGGGGAATGCACCTTGGGCTCCTAAGCTCTGGCATTGTGACCCGAGGTGCACTTATACTTATTTTGTGGGCCTGGAGATTTGGAAAGGGCCATTTTTAGCACTGAAACTTTATACACCAGTCAGAACACCATGTTCTGTTGGTGTCAGTGGCTTTAGATGTATACAAATTTTATAAAATGTGCAGCGCAGAAACAGGCCATTCAGCCCGACTGGTCCATGCTGGTGTTTATGCTCCACACGAATCTCCTCCCACCCTCTTCACCTAACCTTATCAGCATAATCTTCTATTCCTTTCTCCCTCGTGTTTATCTAGCTTCTCCTTAAAGGCATCTATGATATTAACATCGCAAAAGGCAGTGTTAGTTAAATAGCCTTAAACCTAAAACAAACAATTTTGAATAACTATTAGCTAACATGACAGGATAGCTGGGGCCTGCACATCCTGTGCCATGTGGGGTCTCCAGAACACTTAGTGTCTTCTGGAAAACCACATACACAGGAAATGCCACCAACTGCTCGAGCTCAGAGTTTGAGGGGTGGCTAGCGTCACCACAGTGCATACAGGAAGCTGAAAGTTTTGTGGATAGCATATTTCAGAAGGTGGTCACCCCACAGCTACAGAGAGTTCAGGAGGAGAGGGAGTGACCACCAGACAGACTAGGAGGGACAGGCAGGCAGTGCAGGAATCCCCTGGGAGTGTGGCACTCACAAACTGGTATTCAGTATTGAATACCTGTGAAGGTGATGATACATCGGGAGTGCAGTCAGAAGCAAATCCACAGCACCGTGGGAGTCTCAGCTGCTCAGGGGGGCTCAAGAAATTGTAGAAATGCATTTGTTATAGGGGATTTGATAGACAGACGTTTCTGCAACCGCAAACGTGAGTCCCGAATGGTGTGTTGCCTTCCTGGTGCCAGGGTAAAGGGTATCACTAAATGGGTGCAGGACATTCTGCGAGGGGAAGAGGAACAGTCAGAAGTCATGCTCCATGTTGGAACCAATGACATAGGTAGGAAAAAGATTGAAGTCCTTCAGACAGAGTTCAGGGGCTAGGAAAACGATTAAAGAATAGGACCTCAAAAGGTGGTAATCTCTGGATTACTCCCAGTGCCACATGCTAGTGGGTACAGAAATAGGAAGATGGTGCAGGTGAATACGTAGCTGGAGTAGTGGTGCAGGAGGGAGGGCTTCTGATTCCTGGGGCAACGGGACCAGTTCTGGAGCAGGAAGGACCTGTACAAGCTGGAGGGGTTGCACGTGAGCAGGGCTGGGGCAAATGTCCTTGCTGGGAGGTTAACTAGTGCTATGGGGGAGGGTTTAAACTAATTTGGCAGGGGGAGGGGAAAAAGGACGTCGCAGCAGAGAGGAGAGACAAGGTGCATAGAAAACTAGGAGGGACAAATAGCAACAGAGTAAAGAATGGTGTAGAAAGAGCAGGAATTAGATGGAGGAAAAAAGCAAAGCAGACTAGCATGGTGTTGAAATGCATGTCTGTTAATACGAGGAGTGTTACAAATAAGGTTGATGAGCTGCAGGCACAACTTGCCACATGGAATTATAAAATCATAGAAATTTATGGCACAGTAGGCCACTCGGCCCATCGTGTCTATGCCAGCCGAAACGGAGCTATCCAGCTTAATCCCACTTTCCAGCTCTTGATCCGTAGCCTTGTAGGTTACAGCATTTCAAGTGCATATCCAAGTACTTTTTAAATGCGATATATTTCCAAGTCAGGATGGTATATGACTTGGAGGGGACCTTGGAGGTGGTGTTCCCATGTGCCTTTTGCACTTGTCCTTCTAGGTGGTAGAGATTGCGGGTTTGGGAGGTGTTGTCGAAGAAGCCTTGGCGAGTTGCTGCAGTGCATCTTGTAGATGGTACACACTGCAGCCCCGATGCGCCGGTGGTGGAGGGTGTGAATGTTTAAGATGGTGAATGGGATGCCAATCAAGCGGGCTGCTTTGTCGAGCTTCTTGAGTGTTGTTGGAGCTATACTCGTCCAGGCAAGTGGAGAGATTTCCATTACACTCCTGACTTGTGCCTTGTAGATGGTAGAAAGGCTTTGGGGAGTCAGGTGGTGAGTCACTCGCCACAGAATACCCAGCCTCTGACCTGCTCTTGTAGCCATAGTATTTATGTGGCTGGTCCAGTTAAGTTTCTGGTCCTAATCATCAGTGAACATCCCCACTTCTGACCTTATGATGGAGGGAAGGTCATTGATGAAGCAGCTGAAGATGGTTGGGCCAAGGACACTGCCCTGAGCAACTCCTGCAGTGATGTCCTGGGCTGAGATGATTGGTGTCCAACACTACCTGAAAGGTTGGTGGAAGCAGATTCCATAGGAACTTTCAAAAAGCAATTGGATATGTACTTGAAGAGGACTAATTTGCAGGGTTATGGGGAAAAAGCTAGAGTGTGGGACTAAATTGGACAGCTCTTTCAAAGACGGGTCGAATGGTCTCCTTCTGTGCTGTAAGATTCTACGATTCTATTCGCCTCAACTACTCCTTGTGGTACGAGTTCTACATTCTAACCACTCTCTGGTAAAGAAGTTCAGAAGTGGAGATGTTCGCTGATGACTGCACAGTGTTCAGTTCCATTCGCAGCCCCTCAGATAATGAAGCAGTCCGTGCCCACATGCAGCAAGACCTGGACAACATCCAGGCTTGGGCTGATAAGTGGCAAGTAACATTTGTGCCAGACAAGTGCCAGGAATGACCATCTCCAACAAGAGAGAGAGTCTAACCACCTCCCCTTGACATTCAACGGCATTACCATCGCTGAATCCCCCACCATCAACATCCTGGGGGTCACCATTGACCAGAAACTTAACTGGACCAGCCGCATAAATACTGTGGCTACAACAGCAGGTCAGAGACTGGTTATTCTGTGGTGAGTGACTCACCTCCTGATTCCCCAAAGCCTTTCCACCATCTATAAAGGCACAAGTCAGTAGTGTGATGGAATACTCTCCACTTGCCTGGATGAGTGCAGCTGCAACAACACTCAAGAAGCTAGACACCATCCAGGACAAAGCAGCCCGCTTGATTGGCACCTCATCCACCACCTTAAACATTCACTACCAGCGTACCATGGCTGCAGTGTGAGCCATCTACAAGATGCACTGCAATAACTCACCAAGGCTTCATTGACAGCACCTTCCAAACCCTTGACCTCTACCACCTAGAAGGACAAGGGCAGCAGGAGCACGAGAACACCACCACCTGCACTTTCCCCTCCAAGTCACACACCATCCTGACTTGGAAATATATCGCCATTCCTTCATCATCGCTGGGTCAAAATCCTGGAACCCCTACCTAACAGCACTGTGGGAGAACCTTCACCAATTGGACTGCAGCAGTTCAAAAAGGCAGCTCACCCTCACCTTCTCAAGGGCAATTAGGGATGGGCAATAAATGCTGGCCTTGCATCTCAGGAATGAATATATAACAAAAAAGTTTCTCCTGAATTCCCTACTGGATTTATTAATGTCTATCTTATATTTATGGCCCTTAGTTTTAGTCTTCCCCCACAAGTGGAAACATCGTCTCCACGTTTACCCTATCAAACCCTTAGATAATCTTAAAGGCCTCTATCAGGTCACCCTTCAGCCTTCTCTTTTCCAGAGAAAAGAGCCCCAGCCTGTTCAAACTTTCCTGATAGGTATAACCTCTCAGTGGTATCATCCTTGTAAATCCTTTTTAAGCACCTTCTCCAGTACATCTGTATCCCTTTTATAATGTGGAGACCAGAACTGCGCACAGTATTCTAAGTGTGGTCTAACCAAGGTGCTATGCAAATTTAACAACTTCACTGTTTTTGAATTCTATCCCTCTAGAAATGAACCCCAATGCTTAGTTTGCTTTTTTTAAAAATGGCCTTATTAACCTTGGTAGCCACTTTTTGTGATTTGTACATCTATACCCCTAGATCCCTTTGCTCCTCTAACCCATTTAGACTCTTAGTTTCCAAAGGAGTATGTGGCCTCATTCTTCCTACCAAATAGATAGGAACATGGAAGTAAACTTGATGTATGGCCCCTGCAGCTTTGTGGAATGTATCTAGACGAAGGCTCGGATACTCCTACCTACAGAACAAGCTTCAGACTCACACTATAATAAGTTGTTTACTAATCAGTTTGATGTCTGTATCAACTCATAGCTAGATTCTTCTTGTTTTATTACATTCATATGCTATTATCATATCAGGCTCACAAAAATCCAGCTCAACCATATAGAATGTGAACAATTTGCCTGTTACAATTCCCTCTGGAAAAGCAATGGGCCGGATTTTGCTCTGAGTGGCGAATGAACGGCACCCACCACTCGTTAGACAGGGACTTCCCATAGACTTTTCATGGGCTTTTGCAAGTTCCTCCTATCAGGCCCTCAATCCAGCACGGTGCCCTCTCCCGGTTATCTAGGACCTGTGTGAACAGGGCAAGCTACTGTATAGACCCTTAACCAATCAGATTGAAGCATATTAATAAGCCACGCAGACACAGAACCAGGCAGTGCAAGTTTGAATATTGAATTCAATGTCAAATCAGTTACAGAAAACGAAATAAAGAGAGAGTAAGAAATGTAGAATTAAAAAAGAGACAAAGAAAAAGTTTTTTTAAAAATTCTTTTTTAAAATGTCCAACAACAATTAAAATGTGAAGGAATGAGACTCCACACTTGTAAAAGGAAATTTTCAGTGCCAGAGGAGTTGTTTAGCCGTCATTAAGACTTACCATGCCATTAAAATGTTCTTTGGGAACTGGACCGACCGATCCTTTGTCCCCTTCACTGTCAGGTCGGATTACCTGAAGGTGCTGAGGATCTGGTTCGGGGGGGCCGGGGCGTGCACCAAAAACTGGGAGGAATGTATTGCCAAGGTCAAGCAGAAACTGGGACTGTGGGATCAACGATCCCTCTCGATCGTGGGCAAGAACCTGGTCATCAGGTGCGAGGTGCTCTCAGTGTTGCTGTACGTGGCGCAGGTCTGGCCCATACCTCGCTCCTGCACCGCGACAGTCACCTGAGCCATCTTCCACTTTATCTGGAGATCAAAAATGGACCGTGTCTGAAGGGACACGATGTACAAATCTCCAGAGAAAGGGGGGAAAAGGCGTGCCCAACGTGGCCCTCATCCTGATGGCCACCTTCGTGTGCAGCTGCATCAAGCTGTGCATAGACCCTTGGTACGCAAACACAAAGTGTCACTACGTGCTGAGGTTCTATCTGTCCCCGGTGTTGTGAAGGATGGGCCTGGCCACGCTGCCACGGAACGCTCCGTCCAGTTGGACCGTTCCGCCCCATCTGTCCCTTGTGGAAAAGTTTGTGCAGAAAAACACCTTTGACCACAAGGAGATCAGCAAGTGGTCCGCACGTAACGTCCTCGAGACCCTGCGGGAAAAGGAGATGGTGGATCCTGTCGGTTGGTTCCCCGAGCAGACTGTCGATGTCATTTGGCAGAACGCCTCATCGCCAGAGCTTTCAAACAAGCACTAAGACCTAGCTTGGCTGGTGGTGAGAAGGGCCCTTCCAGTCAGATCCTTCATGCACTCCCGGACTCTCAGTGCCACCACGCGCTGTCCCAGAGGAGGCTGCGGTGGAGACGAGACCGTCACCCATCTCCTTCTGGAATGTGCCTTTACAAAGAAGGTCTGGAGAGAGATGCAGTGGAATCTGTCCAGGTTCGTCCCGAGCAGTTCTGTAACACAGGTTTCTGTGCTCTACAGGCTGTTCCCGGGGACGCACACCGAGACAGACATCAACTGCTGCTGGAAGACCATCAACTCGGTGAAAGACGCCCTTTGGTCTGCCCGAAACCTGCTGGTCTTCCAGTGCACGGAGCTGTCCTCGACCGAGTGTTGCAGACTGGCACATTCCAAGGTCCAGGACTATGTGCTCAGGGACGCACTGAAGCTAGGTGCAGCCACCGCAAAGGCCCTGTGGGGAAAGGCAACCATTTAGAGCCTTTCCGCCATTGTATACCGAGGGGCTGCAATCAGTGAAAACCCCCCCGGGCAGAATGTAAAATTCAAATTGCTGTAATGTACCTGTAATGAATCTGTAATGTACCTGTAATGAATCTGTAATCAATAATCTGTATTGAGTATAATGCAATGAGACACCCCAGAGTGTCATGAACTGTAATTCATGTGTTCATTGAACTGTACTTGATTTAACCTGCAAATTGTATAATCTGTATTGTGTATGTTTGGAATGTGATATGACAACTGTATTGTATGTTTTGCTACAAATTTTTATGAATAAAGTATATTTTTTGAAAAAATTTTTTTAAAAGTTTGCTTAGACTTAAAAAATTTGTTGTACCTTACTCTGGTTACTTTGTTTCCATCAGGGCAGTAGAGGAACTACGCTTGCACTGCAATTGCACTGTTGCATTCATTTCAACAGTGAGTCAGCCGGCGATATGCAGTTCTCAGCAGCTTACGGAGGAGCAGGGCATGTGTTACAGCAACTTCCAGATTTCCACATCTAACTGCACATGTGCGGTTGCCAGAAGTTGCTATACCATTTGCACTGAAATAACGGTGAGCACTGTTAGGCTCACCATTATTTTTAGAGCAAAATCTGGCCCAATGTGTTGAGGGTAAAAAGGGATTTGACACACACTTTTGCAAGTGGGTCAAGATTTACCACATTCTCTGTGCCAACCTTGAGGCCATATTGCACAGAATGTTGTGTACATCCATGAATCAGAGTCCCTACATTCACATATGTTTATTGCCATAGACCCTTGTATGAAAGTGGGCAGCGTAACACCACATTCAGGCTGTTTTGTTAACCTAAAAGAGAAATATATACACAAAATGAGCTCACTTTTAAATAATGTTTGGTGCTATTTTCCAGATTTAAGTGCAAAATTAACAAAAAGAATCACAGTGATTAATAAAGTTCATACAACTGGCACACATTGAGTGTCAAATTTGCATATTATATACTGACTTATTTCTTGGTAATTAGAATACATGAAAAATGTAGATCATCACCACAAAATCAAGTATGCCTGATTGTGCCTCAGTTCAAGGTACAGATAAAATCCATAAGACCACATAATTTACCTCTCCAACAAGCAAGTAGAATTCCCCGCCATCAAGCACCAATGTCAACAGAAGATAGCAATTAAGTGCTCCAGTATCACTCTTGCAACTTATATTTTACAAAGTCTTGATGATACTACTACATACTACGATGGGTATGGTAGCATAGTGGTCATGTTACTGGACTAGTAATCCAAGGGCCTAAATGAATAATCCAGAGTCACGAGTTCAAATCCTGCCACGGCAGCTGTGGAATTTAAAATCAATTAAATAAAAATGTGGAATTTTAAAAAAAACTAGCATCATTCATGGTAGCTATGAAACTCCGGATTGTGGTAAAAACCCATCTGGTTCACTAATGACCTTTAGGGATTGAAACCTGCCGATATGTGACTCCAGACTCACAGCAATGTGGTTGATTCTTAATCGCCCTCTTGAAATGGCCTAGCAAGCCAATCAGTTGTACAATCTCGCTACAAAATGTCATAATAAGAATAAAACTGGATGGACCACCAGGCACCGGACACGACAAAGGCAAACCAAGCCCCGTCAACCCTGCAAAGTCCTCCTCACTAACATCTGGGGACTTGCGCCAAAATTGGGAGAGCTGTCCCACAGACTAATCAAGCAACAGCCTGACATAGCCATACTCGCAGAATCATACCTTTCAGCCAATGTCCCTGGGTATGTCCTATCCCACCGGCAGAAACAGCACCAGGATTACCTAAAAAAAAGGTGCCAACTGGTGAAGCTACAACACGGGACTACATGCATGCTAAATAGCAGAAGCAACATGCTATAGACAGAGCTAAGCAATTTCACAACCAACGGATCAGATGAAAGCTCTGCAGTCCTGCCACATCCAGTTGTGAATGGTGGTGGACAATTAAACAACTAACGGGAGGAGGAGGCTCTGTAAACATTCCCATTCTCAATGATGGCAGAGTCCAGCACGCAAGTGCGAAAGACAAGGCTGAAGCGTTTGCAACCATCTTCAGCCAGAAGTGCCGAGTGGATGATCCATCTTGGCCTCCTCCCAATATCCCCACCATCACAGAAGCCAGTCTTCAGCCAATTCGACTCACTCCACATGATATCAAGAAACGGCTGAGTGCACTGGATACAGCAAAGGCTATGGGCCCCGTCAACATCCCAGCTGTACTGCTGAAGACTTGTGCTCCAGAACTAGCTGCGCCTCTAGCCAAGCAGTTCCAGTACAGCTACAACACTGGCATCTACCCGCCAATGTGGAAAATTGCCCAGGTATGTCCTGTCCACAATAAGCAGGACAAATCCAATTACCGCCCCATCAGTCTACTCTCAATCATCAGCAAAGTGATGGATGGTGTCGTCGACAGTGCTATCAAGTGGCACTTACTCACCAATAACCTGCTCACCGATGCTCAGTTTGGGTTCCGTCAGGACCACTCGGCTCCAGACCTCATTACAGCCTTGGTCCAAACGTGGACAAAAGAGCTGAATTCCAGAGGTGAGGCGAGAGTGACTGCCCTTGACATCAAGGCAGCATTTGATCGAGTGTGGCACCAAGGAGCCCTAGTAAAATTGAAGTCAATGGGAATTAGGGGGAAAACTCTCCAGTGGCTGGAGTCATACCTAGCACAAAGGAAGATGGTGGTGGTTGTTGGAGGCCAATCATCTCAGCCCCAGGACATTGCTGCAGGAGTTCCTCAGGGCAGTGTCCTTGGCCCAACCATCTTCAGCTGCTTCATCAATGACCTTCCCTCCATCATAAGGTCAGAAATGGGGATGTTCGCTGATGATTGCACAGTGTTCAGTTCCATTCGCAACCCCTCAAATAATGAAGCAGTACGTGCCCGCATGCAGCAAGACCTTGACAACATCCAGGCTTGGGCTGATAAGTGGCAAGTAACATTCGCGCCAGACAAGTGCCAGGCAATGACCATCTCCAACAAGAGAAAGTCTAACCACCTCTCCTTGACATTCAACGCCATTACCATTGCCGAATCCCCCACCATCAACATCCTGGGGGTCACCATTGACCAGAAACTTAACTGGACCAGCCACATAAATACTGTGTCCACAAGGGCAGGTCAGAGGCTGGGTATTCTGTGGCGAGTGACTCACTTCCTGACTCCCCAAAGCCTTGCCACCATCTACAAGGCACAAGTCAGGAGTGTGATGGAATACTCTCCACTTGCCTGGATGAGTGCAGCTCCATCAGCACTCAAGAAGCTCGATACCATCCAGGACAAAGCAGCCCACTTGATTGGCACCCCATCCACCACCCTAAACATTCACTCCCTTCACCACTGGCGCACCATGGCTGCAGTGTGTACCATCCACAGGATGCACTGCAGCAACTCGCCAAGGCTTCTTCGACAGCACCTCCCACACCCACGACCTCTACCACCTGGAAGGACAAGGGCAGCAGACACATGGGAACAACACCACCTGCACATTCCCCTCCAAGTCACACACCATCCCGACTTGGAAATATATCGCCGTTCCTTCATTGTTGCTGGATCAAAATCCTGGAACTCCCTACCTAACAGCACTGTGGGAGAACCTTCACAGGAAGGCAGCTCACCACCACCTTCTCAAGGGCAATTTGGGATGGGCAATAAACGCTGGCCTTGCCAGCGACGCCCACATCCCCTGAACGAATAAGAAAAATCCTTGTAATCACTCGTGGACACCATTACTTTCTGCAACATTGCAATCAGACACAAAAATATTTCATTGCAGTGTGCTAATGCCACATCTAAAACTAGAGAATTAACTTCAAAATTATTTTTTAAAAACAGCACCAAGGTGGAGAGAGCTGTAGCTCACATGCACAACATTGCAGAGTGTTCATCCTCAGACCACCCAGTGCTCAAACACACTTCCCATTGGAGCACATGGCTGGAAATGGTTTCCGAAATAGGGTGGGACAAGACCATGGAGTGATCTGAAAATGAAGATCTTGGAGCCGGACAAGGGGAAAAGAGGGGAAGACGGTGGTTGCGTGAGACTGTGTGTGAAAATTGTCACAGACCAGAGTTCTGGATTTGCCAAACAGTGACAGGGGTGAAATAGAATGGTACATGAGCAATGGTCTGGAAGAGGCAGTCTCAGCAATGGACCGAAAGCAGGGTTGAAAGCTCAGTTCCAGGATAACTCGACCACTGAGGTTGTATGCAACAGAGTTTAGCCTGAAGAGAGAGTCAGGTACATTGATGAGTCAAATCCAGAGGCGTGTCGGAGCTGGCAACGGTTGAACAGGATGGCTTTGATTTTGCCAACATTGAGTTGTAGGAAGATTTGACTAATACAAAACTTAATGTTGGGTAAGCAGTTAGGTAGTACAGCAACAAGTCTGGAGTAAAAGGTGGTAACAGAGACGTAGAGTTTGGTGTTTCACTATATATGGGGGCTAGAAGCTAATAATACACAAACAAGTAAAATTATTGGCTTCACACTGAATAAAACTAGATCACAATACTCACTCCCACTTCTTCTACACAAAAGTTACTCTCTGCAGCTCTCTCTATGCTCACCACTCACAGATCACACAATGCTTCCATATAAAACATGTCAGCACAAGGTTTTCAATAAAGCTCTTGAACATTGAAGTCAGGTGTCATAGATTTATTAAGCATACAGTACATGCAATAAAACTTAAACATATGCTTAAAAAGGTAATACTTACAACCACACCTAATAATGGTTGGTTGTGGATTCAAACGTGTTACAGTTCTGAGCTCAGTATCTTAGGCCTTTACGAATCCAAATATTCATTACAAACTGCCAGTTTTTATACATTTCTCACTCCCTCTATGTGACAATCTACACAATTATGTATTACATAATTATATAAAAGTTAAAATATAACTCCATATAAGAATTTAATTGACTTATCCCTTTTCAATAACTTTAGTTTTCCTTACTTAATGAGCTCTTTTTCCCATTGGGCACAGCTACACTTATCAATAGTTCCACTCTTGTTCCATATAATTGCTGTTCTGCCAATTGAAACCTTTAATTATAAGTCTGTCTTTGTTTCTGTATCATTCGTACCAATTAAAAAGAATGATGTATGCCCAGACGTTTTACTTTACAGAACTGTTTTCCCACACTGTTGTCAAATAATTAAAGTTGTCTGAAACTTATGAATCAGTATTCAATGGCACGTCTTTAATTAAGTCTCTTCACTTCATCCTGAAACTGACCATTGCTGCAAGGTCAGTCCTGGCCCAACAGCCCAGTGGTACTTTAAATTGACTTACGCTTCCCTGCTTAACAAAGGCTAAAGGCTAATATTTCTACAATATAAAAGAGAAATTAATAGCAATATAGCATTAGCAGACTTTCAAGACAGTCTGATTCACCCTTTTCTTCCACATTCCCAACAAAATTTAAAACAAAATTCTGTTAAAAAAGCTTTAAACTAATGAATTTAAAAATGGTATATATTTAATAGCACAGGATGAAAGCAGGATTACTTCACTAGTGAGTTTGACCAATGCAACCATTTTCAAAGTAACTCCTTCTGAGTTACACGACCAGCCAAAACCTTTATATTTCACAGGTGTGCCTGGGGAAAGAAAACATTGATACTTAGCTTAGGGGCCCTAAGTTACCAGGACAGGCTTAGAGAGCAGGGGAGTTTACTTTAGAAAAAGCATAGATTTTATGGTGACATGATTGAGATCTTTGAAATATTGAAAGGATCATAATTGGCACAAGCAGATAGACTATTCAAGCTACCTATGATTTTTTTTCCCCTAAATTTGCCTAAGATTTTTTCCTCTTTTTCTTCTCTCTCAGGAGATTGTGTGGCTGTGTTTGGAGGTGAGGGGTGGGGGGGAAAGGGGGAAAAGAAAGGAAATTGAGCAAATTATGTGTGTGTTATACCATGTCAGGGTGGGACGGACTCGATGAACCAACTGGTCTTTTCTTGTCCTCCTTTTTTAATGTAGTGGAGATGCCGGTGATGGACTGGGGTTGACAATTGTAAACAATTTTACAACACCAAGTTATAGTCCAGCAATTTTATTTTAAATTCACAAGCTTTCGGAGGCTACCTCCTTCCTCAGGTGAACGATGTGGAAATGAAGTCCTCGAAATGAAGTCGCATTTATAATTCACAGAACAATGCTGGTGATAACAGACAGTTTTTTCAACTGCCCGTTGCCAAGGCAATCAGTGTGCAGACAGACAGGTGTTACCTGCCAGGTCTCAGAATATACAAATCACCAAAAAAAACAAACAAAAAAAAACAGAGATAGAGAGGTAGAAACATAGAAAAGACAGCAACTGACCCGTTATATTAAAAACAGATAACATTTGTTCGCTGGTGGGGTAACGTGTAGCGTGACATGAACCCAAGATCCCGGTTGAGGCCGTCCTCATGGGTGCGGAACTTGGCTATCAATTTCTGCTCTACGATTTTGCGTTGTCGTGTGTCTCGAAGGCCGCCTTGGAGTACGCTTACCCGAAGGTCGGTGGCTGAATGTCCTTGACTGCTGAAGTGTTCCCCGACTGGGAGGGAACCCTCCTGTTTGGCGATTGTTGCGCGGTGTCCGTTCATCCGTTGTCGCAGTGTCTGCATGGTCTCGCCAATGTACCATGCTCCGGGGCATCCTTTCCTGCAACGTATGAGGTAGACAACGTTGGCCGAGTCACAGGAGTATGAACCATGCACCTGGTGGGTGGTGTCCTCTCGTGTGATGGTGGTATCTGTGTCGATGATCTGGCATGTCTTGCAGAGGTTACCGCGGCAGGGTTGTGTGGTGTCGTGGACGCTGTTCTCTTGAAAGCTGGGTAATTTGCTGCGAACGATGGTCTGTTTGAGGTTGGGTGGCTGTTTAAAGGCGAGTAGTGGAGGTGTGGGGATGGCCATAGCGAGGTGTTCGTCGTCATTGATGACATGTTGAAGGCTGCGGAGAACATGGCGTAGTTTCTCCGCTCCGGGGAAGCCTTCAACATGTCATCAATGACGACGAACACCTCGCTATGGCCATCCCCACACCTCCACTACTCGCCTTTAAACAGCCACCCAACCTCAAACAGACCATCGTTCGCAGCAAATTACCCAGCTTTCAAGAGAACAGCGTCCACGACACCACACAACCCTGCCGCGGTAACCTCTGCAAGACATGCCAGATCATCGACACAGATACCACCATCACACGAGAGGACACCACCCACCAGGTGCATGGTTCATACTCCTGTGACTCGGCCAACGTTGTCTACCTCATACGTTGCAGGAAAGGATGCCCCGGAGCATGGTACATTGGCGAGACCATGCAGACACTGCGACAACGGATGAACGGACACCGCGCAACAATCGCCAAACAGGAGGGTTCCCTCCCAGTCGGGGAACACTTCAGCAGTCAAGGACATTCAGCCACCGACCTTCGGGTAAGCGTACTCCAAGGCGGCCTTCGAGACACACGACAACGCAAAATCGTAGAGCAGAAATTGATAGCCAAGTTCCGCACCCATGAGGACGGCCTCAACCGGGATCTTGGGTTCATGTCACGCTACACGTTACCCCACCAGCGAACAAATGTTATCTGTTTTTAATATAATGGGTCAGTTGCTGTCTTTTCTATGTTTCTACCTCTCTATCTCTGTTTTTTTTTGTTTGTTTTTTTTGGTGATTTGTATATTCTGAGACCTGGCAGGTAACACCTGTCTGTCTGCACACTGATTGCCTTGGCAACGGGCAGTTGAAAAAACTGTCTGTTATCACCAGCATTGTTCTGTGAATTATAAATGCGACTTCATTTCGAGGACTTCATTTCCACATCGTTCACCTGAGGAAGGAGGTAGCCTCCGAAAGCGTGTGAATTTAAAATAAAATTGCTGGACTATAACTTGGTGTTGTAAAATTGTTTACAATTTTTTAATGTATGCATTGACTCATTAGTTCCATTTCTGAGCATCTTTCAATTTGTATTTATTTCCCATTCCTTCCCTCCCTATCTTGTCATGAGGTACTCACTCATACTGGAGTAATGTTCCACATATGTAAACCACCCTTAGGGTAGACAATTCTGATTAAATGTATTCTTGGAGGTTTTATCACATGACTCAAACTGCCCCGTCCCCACACTCCAACCATAGGTCGCCCAACATTTCCATCCGTGTGGCACACCGCCTTCCCATGCCAATTGGAAAGCAAAAAGACTCATTGCCCAATTGGAAGATTGGAAGGCCATTTTTTTGCATCTCCAATATTTTGAGTGTTTAAAGTGTTCAAAGAAAATGGGAAAAAAACACTTTTTTAATGCCCCTATGATTTTCTCCAGGGTTACTTGCAGCAGTGTCCTGGAGATTAATCTTCAATTCCTGGAGACTACCGGCCAATCCTGGAGAGTTAGCAACCCTAGCCCCACTATGATTCATGTGTGGGCCCAAACACGCTATGAAGCAAATTACAACCAAGTCCAATCGTGTCAGCATACATGTCCTTTCCAATACAATTCACAGATTGGTTCTCTTCTCCCTCGCCCAAGAACACTGTAGCCTTTGGTAGCGCCCATCCCTGCTATCGACCCAGCTAAGATCAGCAAATTCACCGGAGGTCGCCGTGGTTCAGTTGCGCATTTATCCACTAAACCAACAAGGAAGCGAATTTAAGTCCCCCGCTTTTTAGAATCAGAATTAGTTATAAGCATAGGAAATATTTGTTCACTATCATTGAAATGGCAAGATAAATTCCGCTGCCCTTTCCTCTGTTTTCCTTTCTAAATTCAACATGAAATCACCACACGCCCAACGCGTTACTATGGTACGTCACCACATTCCACTTTTTGTAAAATGTTTAATTTATTGAGGGTGAAAAGTCCAGACGCTTTTAAAATATTTTAAATATTTTGAGGATAAAGCCTCATAAAATAATGAACCATTTGCACAGTGAACGATCAGACAGCAGGAGTCTATCCTCGAATCCCACCAATAGCATTTCACGTGCTTTACTGGTGCACGTTCTTGTGACCGACTCGGCTTTTAGAGCTATTTTAAATCCTTCTTTATTGCAGTTCAATATTTATATGTCTTTCTTGCAAAGTTAATTTAGACTTGCGTTCGTCGTGAGATACACAAACATCGCTGAAAAATAAAACAAAATATATAAAGCTCTGGGTGGGCTTTAGATATATAAAATGTGTTGGTTCTGTTCTCATAAAAT
Source organism: Heptranchias perlo (assembly GCF_035084215.1). NCBI lineage: Eukaryota > Metazoa > Chordata > Chondrichthyes > Hexanchiformes > Hexanchidae > Heptranchias > Heptranchias perlo. Next base: position 33,775,751 of record NC_090340.1, on the reverse strand, counting down.
TATCGTGGACTCAGTCGTGTGTTTCATTCACACAGATATTGATAGAAGTCGGGTAGGAATTCCCTGTATGTACAGTACCCTCACAGCACACGCCATTGTGAAAACTGCTACAAGCAGGCGGCATAACTCGAGATCGCAATTTAACCTTAATCAAGCAAAAGAAACAAACAGAAGACGAGGCGCTATCGCAAACAGCAGCTTTGGAAAAGTGGCAAAACTAAAATCAGTAAAACTGGCTCACGCCAAGCACAGCTTTGGAAAAGTGGCTCAATAATGATAGCAGCAGCAGGGCAGGTCGAGATACAAATGGACACTCCTATCCAGATAAAATAGACTTGACTCCAAAACAGACTCATCGGAACTGGGTTTACAGTATAAGCGTGAGTGAAAGCTAAGGAAAAGATATTACATATCCCAATAACTTTGACGGTGCAAACTTACTCACCGCTCCTGGGCGCGACCAGAATCATTAATTTGCAGCCACCAGAGGAATTTCACTCCTGCTACTGTTTTGTTTTGTTGTTGCCCGACCATGTGACCGGAGATCGTTCCCGACTCAATCCAGAGTTACTCTCGATGCCTGGGAATAATTCAGTCTAAATCAAAGCCCATCAGTTTCTAGCTGAGGGCCTGTAATGGAAACTTATTTTAGCTGCGCCCCACTTGGCGCTTGCGCGTGTCGCCGCTGGTTGTCACGGACGCTGCGGTCGCCATGGACTTTGTGTCAATCTCCTAATCAATTTCAAAATTCTGACGGAAGGTCATAAGACCTGAAACTTTAACTCTCTTTCTCTCTCCACAGATGCTGCCTGACCGGCTGAGCATTTCCTGTTTTTATTTCAAAGTGCTAGCGTCATGTTACAAAGGACTTGTACAAAAATAGCTGGTAACGTTGTATATTCAAAACTATTATTAGTCACTTCTTTGTGATGATGTTTGGTAAATTGGTTGATAAATCCCATTGCACAATTATTGGTTTCCTGTTGCAGGCGGGTTTTTTTTTTAAAAAACTCCTTGTAACGTTTAAGAGTGAACCTCAATCATCTCCGTCAGAATCCCAGTGCGCGACCTGCATTAACCCTTGAGGTACTGCGTGTATCGGGACTCTGATCAACGCGAATCTGTTATCTCCAAGCTATATAGAAATACATGAAACATAAATACGGAAACAGGCCATTCGTCCCCACCAGTTTAGGTGGACGTTTACCCTGCACGCCAGCAAATAGTCCCATCCTTGAGGCCTTTCGCGACTGGTGGACACCCCAGGGTATAAAGTGTCTTACAGAAACTGATAATATTATGATTTAGTTGGGCGGGTTCTCTTTGCTTTTGTTGGGAGTTTTTATTTTTGCTTATGTTGAGCTTCTTTTAGTTTGATTGGACCATACGTATCCTTCTTCCATTAGTGGTGCCCTAAACGGGGCACTTGTGCTGATTCTTGTTTGGTGACAGTGGGGTAACCCAGTATCACCCTGGACAGGCCTATTTTGATGGACCAATAAATCTCATTTTGAATGTTGTTGACATAGTTTCTGCCTTAACCACTAGCCCCGGAAGTGTAAAGCCTCACGTATCTGTAGAAAAGTTGCCTCACGTATCTGTAGAAAATACGTATCACGTATCTAAAGCCTCACGTATCTGTAGAAAAGTTGCTCCTGCTGTCGCTTCTCTCTCTCTCTCCCCGCCGAAAGAACATTTAGCGGCCAGCGTTGCTCCAAATTAACATATAAGCGAGGTTAACTTGTATTTATTGATTTGAAGTGAAAAGAATTATAATTTAAACTTGTTGTTAAAATGCTGTAAATTGCGACCAGGCTTGGCGTTTTATGTGACCTATATATAAAAAGTTGCATTCCCCCCACTAGCAAGCACCTGCACGGTTGGGATTATTTCATAGAGGCGCCGAATTCACACTGCCCCAAGATAAACCTTTGCAGCCGTGAAAAAAAAAATTACTGTGGAAATTGTGGATTTGAGAACTGATCACGACCCGTACTAATCGTATTATTTCAACATTACCAACAGCTGGATTCGGGGAACGCATTAAGTCGCATTTTGTCAGATATAGAAAAGTTTGTTTTAAAATGAACAGTGTTAGTTGGAAAATGTTCAAGAAAGTCAAAAGTCACATTTGGTTCCATAAAAAAGTTGAGAATGAGGTGCTTTCGATTACCGCTCCTCAGCTTCTGAAAGGCTTGGTCGTTGTTTCTGATTTTGATTATCCAAATTATCTTACGGACTTCACCCAAGACCCATTGTTCCTGTCATCTGTGTTTATCTTCTGTAATCCAGAGCTAACATTAGTTGCTCCCTTCCCCTCACTGCACAGCACCATGTTATCAGACTGAATGAAACATTTAGAATTTTAAGATACAGACCAGGCATGATCTAATTGAATTGCGGGAACTGGCTCGGGGTGCTGAATGGCCTACTTCTGTCCCTAGATAAGGTTGCTCCTAATTAGGTGACAATTGCTTGCCACATTATGAAAAATAGTATATTAGTAAATTGATGCTCTCGATTTAATGTGTGTTCTGTGTGTACATAAACACAAACAACAAGGGCCATTTAAATTACACAATGCAGTTAACTCGGGTTGAAAATCGTTAATTTGCAGAACCATGTATTTGCTAGTGATTCGCTAAAATAATTGTGTTAGATCCCTAAAATATCTCAAATGCGCGCTCTTCATCGGTAAATGGTTTCTGTGCAGGAAAACGAGTATAAGGCAGTAATTACTGACGTGATTCAAATGCCTGGTAGGTTAAAGTAATTGGCCGTTATTATAGTTTTACTTGGTATAGATAAACATTCCAAAATAACTTGTCCAAGAATATAGTGCCAAACTCTCGTTTACTATTCAATGATACAGAATAATTGCGTTTGACTTTTTAATGTTCATGGTGTCACTATTCCCAGTACTCCGGTCACTCTGAATTGGAAATGTGGTTAAATAAGTTAAAATGGCGCAACTATTTACTCTAACTCAGTTCCTCAAACTTTTATTCAATAGTCCCAGAGAACTTCCGTACGATGTATGAGTTTGGGACTCTAGCCTGCTGACATTAGCCAGTATGTTTTTTTGTTACATTCAGGGCGTAGTCAATTGATTTATATCGTGGCGTTGTAATTACATGTTTCTATTTATTTTCTCAATATAAGATAAAGCTTTTTTTTGCCACATACTTCTGGTAAACGCGGTATTTAGGCGATGGAAGGGGCAGGGTTTCTTAAATGAGTTTGAAATATCTCAGTTTAAGGACAAAATTTACGTTGCATTTTTTGATCCAAATGAACGCAACGTTTATCATTGTATAAGTCAATACAAACGGTAAATTCAACAGCCAAGCATGTCAGCGTGGGTCGTTATCTCCTCAGAAATGAACACAAGGCTGTGATATGTGTTGGCATGCGGTCCTCGTTAAATAGTGCAGCAACAAATAAAAAGCAGCGCATATTTAGTGCACGAGTCTAGAGCCAGCCCTGGTACCAGTTTGATTATTTTATTTAATTTTCTATCTAGAAAAAAGGCAGAGACACTCAGAGCTGTTACTAAAAAGTGTGGTTCTGTTTTCAAACGGGGAATGAATCGATACTTTAGGAGTACTGAAGCTAGCCAAATGTTTTTTTTAAAGCTCAAATGGATGCCTTTCAGATCAATGTTAAAATTCTAAAACTCGACACAGCTGTCTGTACATTAGAGTCACAACTTACTGTTTCTATGATGTCCCTGCAATAAGCGACCAGGGCGGAGAGTTTGCGATAGGGTTGTGCTGTCAAAATCCTAGGCTCCTTCCGGAGAAACTGCGCAGGGAGAACTGTATTTCCCTGCTAGTGGTTCAAAACTTTAACTACTATGAAATCTCTCCAGCAACATTTCAAACCAGTGCTGATCGGCGAGGAAAGATCAAGCCCTTCGTATACTTACTTATATAGGATCCGGTTCTAATAATAGAAGACAGGATAATCGGAAGCTGCCTTTCGCAGTCTGGCTGAAGCTCGGGTTAAAATGTTAGACGGGTCCAATTATAGGTGCTGTATATCATATTTATATTGCGTGTCATCCTCTGGAGAATGTCACTGAGTTCTAATGAACACAGATATCATGGCATCGGCCTGTTAAATGGCTGAGGAGGATCTTATACATTAGCACCGTAATCACAGCGAAAATGCACTGGCCCCCTTAAACACCTGAGGAAGATCTTGTAAAATTGGTACGCTTAGTACAGCGGGAATGTGCAAGGTAGAGATAACACAATCCGGTCTGCTTGCTATACTACACTAGTTGGTTTGCACAGCCGACAAAAAAAACTTGAGGAAAGGGGAAAGGTCATCCAAAAATATAAACACAACGGAATATTGGTGCTTGAATAATGTCTTGTAAAGGTAATTCATCAAAGCATATCCTGTTAATCTAAAATAAATCAACTTTGCTTATTATATAAAAGGGGTGATTAGGCAGAGATCGGGCCATTTTCTACTAATACAGCTGCAAATAGAGCATCTTTGCTTATTATGTAAGTATTAATTTTCCCCACAGGAGCTAATTAAGCTGTTCGCTGCAGAAGTGAGTACAGAGTTATTTAGATTAACCGCAGTCAAGGCCGGTGCTCCTAGTCCTCTCTGATTGTTTTCCTCGAGTATTAAAACGTGACTGAGATTTTACGTCTAGAATGCTTGTGAATAAAGTAAATACACCCTGTGGCCATTTTGCATTGTGCAAGATTGTTCTATTATATATATATTCTGGAATATTTTTTGCAGAACAGTAATTTAGAACCTGTGCTGATGATCTCAGGCCAGCTGAACAAATAAAATGGCAACTTAAAAATGAACATCCCGCTTAACATTTCAGAAAATAAACAAATGTAAATTATTGCTGAATTAAATCACACGCTTAAATTTCTGCTCTTTTACATGAAATCAAAATGGAATTAAATAATCTCCCAGGAAGCAGTTTCACATATCTACACTACTGAGTGCTGGAAAACTGTCACTTGTCCAAGGCTTTGTGCTCTTGAATCAAGTTGATAAATATAAGAGTCCTGGCAGTGAATGAAACACAAGTGACCTGACGCGAGTGAGTACAGTGGCCTGCGGAGTCCTCAAACATCTCACGATTCAAGTGTTCCGGGACCACTTGGACTTAAATCAAATTAAAGCTAGCTTAAGCCACACATTCCACGAGATTCGATGAAATTTAAACATTAACGTTTGTATTCACCAGAACAGCCGGTCACTTTTTCTAAAAAAAAATCTTATTGCTTTGAGATAGTCCAATCAATACACTGAGACGAGCTGTGTTTGTCACCGATTATGCAGCCATATCATAAGCATATAAATTACTGAATACTGGAGCACAAATATCGACATTGATGCAACTTTGCCACGAAACATCAACTAAAGCGTTTGTAAGACCAATTTCACTTAGCAAATATCTGCCTTGCTCCGTCCGTCAAACTGTTATTGTAAACGTATTTTTCCAATGGCTAACTGTTGACCTGATATTTTAAAAATAACCTGTAGGGTTAACCATACCCCTTTTGTGCCTATTTTCTGTGTGAACTCACAGTTATAATAACAAAATATGCATCTCCAACCATGATTTCTGGTTAACAAAAATAAAAGTTACATTTAAAATTTATTGAAATAAAGCAAAATTCAATTTTATAAATATTCACACATATATTACAGTGATAAACTTTTCATAATATTTCTGCCGTTCAATATGGCCACATTATACTGGAACAAAAACGATAGATATGCATCAGAACGCTTAGCGGCCTCCACAGAATAAACCCAGAATACACTGAAATACTGAAATACAACTAACCGTCCTCGTCTGGCTAGGTCAAAATTACCATAATTCCGTTTTTTTTAGGTCTATGCTTGGTTATATAGGCTGTTAACCTTCTGTCACGGAATTGACAATACTGTATCTATAGGGTATAGAAATACAAAGGCAAATAAATAAACATAATATATGCTGCATTTGGGGCTGCAACCATCTCTAAGATTCCGCATAGCAGACATATACAGGCATAGATAAGCATGTTCTCTGCTTTCTTACATTTTTAAAGAGACAGTATCGCTTTGGCAACCAGTCCTAACAGAACTGTCCCTGACAAACCTTTTGGGCAGTATTCCCGATTTGGCAGCCTATCTAGATCGTATTTCTAAACCATTCAAAATTAAAATCTACAGAGTAGTGTTTTTTTAAAACATAATTAGTCTTCTGTTTAAAAATAACCCAGACAATTTAACATTTATGCTGCAGTGTAATTTTTCAAAGGCCCATAAAAAGATGGCGGTCTGTCTATTTCTAAGTTCTTATACTAAATCTGTGTGATATGCCGTGAATGATTTTCAAGGTTGGAGTTACACTTAATTAATGTCTATAAATGCAGGCTACCAAATGGGATACTGTCCCTTTAATATAAGTTTTCTGTCCAGCTCTGGGACGCACTTGCGCTGTTGGGGAAACAAAAAGTTATCAACCCTCTTGTGACAGTATAGGGTTCAGGAAAGCAACGTTGTTTTCACTTAGAGCGGAAACACCAAGAATCCGGAGAAAGTTGAGTATTTCCACCCTCCCATTAGGTTCCCTCGTTCCAGTTTAAGGTAGGCTCGGTCTCCTTTTTCCATCTGAGTCAACACTCCATTGCTGGCAGCCTCTCTTGTCACATCCTGATCTCCTGCAAAGGCCGAGATCAATGGCCAGCCATTCAGCATCAGACTCACCTACAGAGGACAAAATAATACATCATTTGCTGTCATCCGCATTTATATTGATTACAGTATTAGTAAACTGATTTTTAAAGTGAAGCTAATGCAAAGGTTATCCGAAAATTACTAATAAAAAAATCTCATTCTTAAGGCATGCTAGATATTTTACTCATGTAACAAGTTTATTGCCAATAATGACAACAATATGAAAAGGCCAGTGCTGGAAATCAAATAAAAACAGAAAATGCAGGAACTCCATATCTGAAAGAGAAGAATATCTTAACTATTCAGATGTGACCCTTCCTCAGATCTGAACCTTAACTTCTTGGAGATATTGATAGACCACCTGTATACTTCCATAATTTTCTGCTTTTATTTCAGTTTTCCTGAATTGGCAAGTTTTCTTTTTATCATTCCTCATAATAAACTTGCTATATGAATAAAATAGCCAGCGGTGCATTTCAATTACAATATTCTTTTAAAGGGGGACTTGTTCAGGCTCCAATGAAATCCTCCTAGGTTTCACAGTATCTGCTTGATAGGAACGTTGAGATAAATGGAAGTCATGGACTGGTTTCCATGTTTTATTTTACCCAAATTTTTCAAATGCAGCGCATTCAGTCAACAGTGACGAGTGTCGTTAGTTACAATTCATTAGCGGAACTCCACATTTTAAGGCAAACTAATAATGAAAAAAATAGACCTCAACATTGAGCGAATAAATACATTTCTCTACAACTTAAAAACATATAAAGGTTATATTAATCAGATATAATGCACACATTCACCCTTATGTAATATTATCCTGGGGTGTTCGATACCTATTTACTTGAAAACTAGTGTCAATTGCACATCATGGTATTAATTCAAAAGTAGGTTCAGCTTAGTTTATCCATAAAATAACAAACATTTTTACATACATCGTTTAGCTATTTGTGCATTGTTTTTGAATGAAAAAGAAAACATTGTTTTCTTCCAATACTTCACCCACTTCAGTCCTGAGTTGTACTCCATGTAAAGATGTGATTCTATATCCGATATTGAACTAACATTATCCTGTAGTGGGCGATGGAACCGTGTACCAGAAAGCTAAATTACTTTACAATTCAATTCCAATAATTAGATATCAAGTAAAATTTGGACCCAGTGGAATTTGTACAGGGCAATTTTCTTATTAACCCTTTAACTTTTATAGCATCGACATTTGTGTTTAACTGTGGTAGTGTCAGTGTTTGTGTTGCCAATATCATGCAGCGAAATGCTGCAAATCAGTGAAGAAATAAGGAATAGTAAAGGTGAATAGGAGGCGGAGCCCTGGCTGGAGCTGCTGAGGATAACATTCCCTCCCCCCCAGAAACATAGACATTAGATATGTTAATTAATATTTGTTTTCTAGTCCCTCAGAATTGAGAACTTCCCCCCCCCCCCACCACCACCACCACCAATAAATTAATAAATAATCACTCCGGCATACTCTGAGCATACGCCGTCGTTTATATCGCTGTAAATTGTATACGGCCTTTAATTAACCTTTCACTTATGAGCATTTTGTTGGGTCTTTTACAAGCAATGTAAAACCGGTCCATCACCAGGGCCACAATGTTCGAAAAACATTGAATGCTACAATTTCTACAAAGACAGCTGGAGATTCCCCACACCTTCTATGGGGATCATAAGCCTTCTGTTATTTTCGCTCACTTTGTTTAGTTTGGTTGTTACTTCAGTTACAGAAAGGAACTGGGCGCCTAAGGGACCTATTCATGATATATGGAAAAAACCGCTGGATAATTTTAATGCACCGTGTTCTTCAGAGCAACAGACTGGAATTGCGAAGAGATAACGTTACAAGCAACACCTTCATTACAAACGGTGCCTGAATATCTACTAACCTGGATCGTTTGCCGGTTATATACTTTTACCACATGAAAGTTAAAACTGTAAATTCCTTTCCTTGGTGCTATAAAGGTACTTCTCTCCGAATCAAAATTAGAGCCAACATTCACTAGTATCTGAAATCAAACATAACCAATGTCAGCAAACTGAGACGATTTAGCCGGCCGTCTGAAAACAGATCGCAAGACCAACGGGAACATGGGGAAAATGGAGCATATTACTAGTTTGTGAGTTGTGAGAATCATAATCAACGGCAACTTCGGTCCTCATTTACATCGATTAGTTAATTCCACATGTTCAATTTTTATCTACAAAGACGTTTTAGTCGCAATTTCTACTTCTTTAAAATTCGTTGCATTCCCATTTTCCCCTCTGCAACTACACGTATCCAGTGCATCTTCCCCCATCCCGCTTCATCTTCCACTATTTCGCCTTCTTTGCTTCACCGTTTCTTAAACTATCTTCTTTTTCAGACTAGTCATTTCTTTCCCGTTTTCCTTCCCACTGCCCCTTGGGTTTTAACGTGTATTTTCATTGAAAATTTGTTCCGTAACTTTTCTCCAACTCTGACTTCTCAGCCCCCACTTTATTTCTCTGACCAGGGCGCTATATTCCACCTGGTGTAGATGAAGCTGATCCTCCCTCAAACCGGATGCGCACAAGCACCTAAATTAGTAACCGACTTTGGGGTATCACAGCTCGTATTAGACATTATTAAGCATGCTATTTTTTTTTCATAAATAAAATGATCAAAAGTTGGTTAGCGGTCCTCTTAAAAAGCAGCTTCCGTCCCACTCACCACCTACATTGTCAAAATATATGATCATGGTCCTGTTGCTCATCTCTGAGGGCTCGTGGTTGGTGCTCCTGATGACTGAGAAAGCCACCTTGGCGCTGCCAGATCGCACAGAAATCCCGAGCGCAGTCCCCGTAGGATCCGAGGTGGGATTCGAGTCACAAACCACCAGGCACTTCCCCTCCAGAACTATGGGCTCCGTCTCATTCTGACCGCACACGAGTCCCGCAAACCAAATCATACCGAACAGCAACTCTAACATGACGAGCGACCGTCGAGTTCCACAATGTCAATGTGCTGCTTGCTCCTTATCTCCTGATCGAATCCAGTTTTCTCTCTTTCTCCTCGGGAGTTTTTTTTTAAAAAATCCCTTTCTTTTTGTTTTGAAAAAAAGAGAGAGCTCACCACCTTCCCGCGTTGTGCTTGTGTCTCTCACTCGCTTTCTTAGTTTATAGCAAGAATTAAATGACCCCTGAAGTGTAAGAAGGGGCCCTGACAAGACGCACAAATGAATACATAGCGCTGCGCCTAGTCCCTGTGTAAATTATTGATAGCACAGAGATCAGTGGCAACAAAACGGAGCCCCGCCACCCGCGCCCTCCTGTCAATCAACGCGCCCTCCACCAATCAGCACCGCACTCGCACACCCACGTGACTGCCGGCTAGGTTATATAGGTGGAAGCCGGCAGTTCCGTTTTATACATTCACTGAGTGGAGCGTCTGTTCTCGTCAATGAGTGTTTACAACCACAACTCAAGCTTCCCCCCTTCCCTTTGCAAAGGTTTTTTTTCCACCAGTAGGTACACCCGCACGGCTTAATTTCACTCTGCGCGCAACAGTATCTGTTCTCACACTTTTTATATGAAGGAGGCAAACCTGCAACACTATAACAAAGGGACCGTTGCTTTGCATTTTTGTATTGTTCGAATTTAAATCTCCTTGTAGGTAAAAGTGTGAAATGTTTTCATGTTTGACTTTCTTTCCCATCGTTGACAGGTTTAACATGTATGAATACGGCATCACTGTCCGACTAGGACAACTTTAGCAAAAGCAAAATACTACAAATGCTGGAAATCTGAAATAAAAATAGAAAATGCTGGAGAAGCTCAGCAAGCTGTGGAGAAAGAAAGAGTTAACGTTTCAAGTCCAAGACCTTTCGTCAGATGTTGAAAGAGTTGAAGTTTTTGAGCAAGTACGGAGCCGGGGAAAGGGGTGGGAGGAAAGAACAAAAGGGAAGGTCTCTGATAGGGTGGAGAGCACGAGTGATAAAAGGGATGATGGTGCAAATGTAAAGAATCTTACAACACCAACAATTTGGACTCAAACAGGAGAAAGCCTCCGAAAGCTTATGATTTTCAAATAAAATTGTTGGACTATAACCTGGTGTTGTAAGATTCTTTACATTTGTCAACCCCAGTCCATCACCGGCATCTCCACATCATGATGGTGCAAGGCAAGGAAAGTGGTAATGAGACAGGTTAAGAAACAAAAGATTGATCAGGAGTAGCTGTAAATGGCAGCAGCAGAACCATTACCAGCACTAGCTGACTGAAGAAATGAAAGCAGTGATTATGATCTGAAGTTATTGAAATCAGTGTTGAGTCCGGAAGGTTGTAAAATGCCTGAACGAAAGATAAGGTGCTGTTCCTCGAGCTTACGTTGAGCTTCATTGGAACAGTGTAAGAGGCTGAGGACAGAGAGGTCAGAGTAGGAGTGGGAAGGGGAATTAAAATGGCAAGTGACCGGCCGGTCAGGGTCACGCTTGCGTACAGAGCGGAGGTGTTCAACAAAGCGATCATCCTGTCTGCGTTTGGTCTCCCCAATGTAAAGGAGACCGCATTGTGTGCAGCGGATACAGTATACTGAATTGAAAGAAGTGCAGGTAAACCACTGTTTCAACTGGAAGGAGTGTTTGGGGCCCTGGATAGTGGGAAGGGAGGAGGTGAAGGGGCATGTGTTGCATCTCCTGTGTTCACACGGGAAGGTGCCGTGGTGAGGGGAGCTGGTGCTGGGGTTGATGGAAGAGTTGGCTAGGGTGTCGCGGAGGGAGCAGTCCCTTTGGCATGTTGAAAGGGGAAGGGAGGGGAAGATGTGTTTGGTGGTGGGATCGTGCTGGAGGTGGTGGAAATGGCTGAGGATGATACATTGAATGTGGAGGCTGGTGGGATGGAAGGTGAGGACAAGGGGGACCCTATCATGGTTCTGGGAGGGAAGGGAGGGGGTGAGGGCAGAAGTGCGGGAAATAGGACAGACACGGTCGAGGGCCCTATGAACTACAGCAGAGGGGAATCCTCAGTTGAGGAAAAAGGAAGACATATCGGAAGCATTGGTGCAGAAGGTGGTATCGTCAGAACAGATGCGACGGAGACGGAGAAACTGGGAGAAGGGAATAGAATCCTTACAGGAAGTGGGGTGGGAGGAAGTGTCATCAAGATAGCCTTTTCACCATGGACGTCCTGTCCCTCTACACCTCCATCCCCCACAAGAACGGCCTGCGGGCCCTCCGCTTCTTCCTTGAACGGAGGCCCAACCAATCCCCATCCACTACCACCCTTCTCCGCCTGGCTGAACTTGTTCTTACGTTGAACAACGTCTCCTTTGACTCCATTCACTTCCTCCAAATAAACGATGTCGCTATGGGAACCCATATGGGTTCCAACTATGCCCGCCTTTTTGTGGGATACGTGGAACATCCTTTGTTCCAGTCCTACTGAGGTCCCCTCCCTCTCCTCTTTTTCCGGTACGTTGATGACTGTATTGGTGCTGTTTCCTGCTGTCGCCCCGAACTGGAAAATGTAATCAACTTTGTTTCCAATTTCCAATATTCCCTCACCTTCACATGGTCCATCTCCACGATAGCATCACCCTTGTCCTCACCTTCCACCCCACTGGCCTCCACATTCAACGTATCATCCCCCACCATTTCCACCACCTCTGGCGCAATCCCACCACCAAACACATCTTCCCCTCCCTTTCCTTTTCAGCATTCCAAAGGGACCGCTCCCTCCACGACACCCTAGTCCACTCTTCCATCACCCCCAACACACACTCTCCTCCCCACGGCACCTTCCCGTGAGAGCACAGGAGATGCAACACCTGCCCTTTCACCTCCTTCCTTCCCACCATCCAGGGCCCCAAACACTCCTTCCAGGTGAAACAGCGGTTTACTTGTACTTCTTTTAATTTAATATACTGTATCTGCTGCACACAATGCGGTCTCCTCTACACTGGGGAGACCAAACGCAAACTGGGTGATCGTTTGGTGAGCACCTCCGCTCTGTCCGCAAGCATGACCCTGACCTGCCGGGCGCTTGCCATTTTAATTCCCCTTCCCATTCCTACTCTGACCTCTCAGTCCTCGGCCTCTTACACTGTTCCAATGAAGCTCAACGTAAGCTCGAGGAACAGCACCTCACCTTTCATTTAGGCACTTTACAACCTTCTGGACTCATTGATTTTAATAATTTCAGATCATAACCACTGCTTCCATTTTTTCGGCCAGCTAGTGCTGGTAATGGTTCTGCTGCTGCCATTTACAACTGCTACTGATCAATCTTTTGTTTCTTAACCTGTCCCATTACCACTTTCCTTGCCTTGCACCATCATCCCTTTTGTTGTTTAATCATTCATGCCCTCCACCTTATAAAAGACCTTCTCTTTTGTTTTTCCCCCCCCCCCCTCCCACCCTGCCCCCCTTCCGCAGGCTCTGTACTTGCTCAAAAACTTTAACTCTTAACATCTTCCAGTTCTGACGAAAGTTCTTCGACCTGAAACATTAACTCTGTTTCTTCCTCCACAGATGTTGCCTGACTTGCTGAGCTTCTCCGCATTTTCTGTTTTTACTTTAGGACAACTTTAATCTGTTAGAACGACACAAACAGGATGTAAACAGTTTACACTTCAAAATTCTTTTGGCTTCTCATTTTACTCCAATAAAAACTGTGAACTTGCATTCATACTGTCAGAACAGTCAACATTGTAGCTGCTTTCTTAGCAATAACGCATGAAATGGAATTTAGATAGAAAATTGAATTTTTGCACTTTTCATGCGGGTTAATCTCAACTCGTGCTCTCTCTCCTCTAAGTTCACTGCTCTCCTAGCCTTCCTTAATCTCTCCATTCATATAAACTCCCTTACTCATATTCACGGCCACCCCCTCGACCTTGCCATCTTACGTGACCTCTCTACTCCCATCATGTCAATCACGGAAAAGGCCATCTCTTATCACATCCTTGTATCCCTGTCCACCCACATCCCTCTTCCCTCTCCCAACCCCATTTCCTTCTGTGTTCGCCCTGGAAAAAAACTCTTCCCCCCAAGTCACTTACAACAGCACTTTCAAATTCCCAACTGTCTAGCCTTTGGCCCTCCATTCACTACAACATTTCTGCAGCTACCAATCTGCTCAATCACACCCTCACCTCCGCCTTTGATGACTTTGACCCCATTAAAGCCATTACTCTCTCTCACCCTGGTCATTCTCCCTCGTACAGCCTTTATCTTCGCTCCCTTAAGTTCAAAGGACGCAGACTTGAACGTTTATGGCGGACAACTGGTTTAGCTTTTCATCATCAGATCTGGCTGGACCACATAAAGCACTATTGGGTCCTGGTCTCCTCTGCCAATACTCCTGGAATTCAATATTATCCCCGGCTTCTCTTCACTACAAACCGCTTTCCTAAACCCCTCTCCCCTGCCCGCTCCACCCTTACCTCCAACAATAAGTGCAAGGAACTCATGGACTTCTTTGTCACTAAGATTGAGAGCATCCATTCAGCTGCCTCTGTCACTTCCCTCCCTTCCCCTCGTCCACCAAGCCAAACTACGACTACAGTACTCCCTGCCCTAGCCCTGAACTCACATCTTTCTCGAGTTTCTCTCCTATCTCCCCTCGTACCCTTTCCGAGCTTATCATGACCATGAGTCCCACCTCCTGCCGCCTCGACCCTATTCCCATCAAACTGCTGACCACTCAACTTCCCTTCCTGGCCCCCATGTTAGCTGATATTGTTAACGGTTCCCTCTCCTCAGGTACTGTCCCCCTCCCCTTCAAATCTGCCAACATCACCCTCCTCCTCAAAAAACTCGCCCTTGACCCCTCTGCTTTGCAAACTACTGCCCCATCTCCAAGCACCCTTTCCTCTCCAAAGTCCTTGAAATTGTTGTCGCCTCCCAAATCCGTGCCCATCTTTCCCACAACTCCATGTTTGAATCCCTCCAATCAGGTTTCCGCTCCTGCCACAGAGCTAAAACGGCCCTTAAAGTCACAAATGACATCCTACGTGATTGTGACTGTGGTAAACTATCCCTCCTCATCTTTCTCGACTTGTCTGCAGCCTTTGACACAGTTGACCACACCATCCTCCTCCAACGCCTCTCCTCCGTAGTCCAGCTGGGACTGCGCTCACCTTGTTCCATTCTTATCTATCCAGTCATAGCCAGAGAATCACCAGCAATGGATTCTCTTCCCGCTCCCACACTGTTATCTCTGGAGTCCCCCAAGGATTTATCCCTGGCCTCCTCCTATTTCTCATCTACATGCTGCCCCTCGGCGACATCATCCGAAATCACGACGTCAGGTTCCACATGTACGCTGACGACACCCAGCTCTACATCACCACTACCTCCCTCAACCCCTCCACTGTCTGATTTGTCACACTGCTTGTCCGACATAGCAAATATTTCCTCCAATTAAATATTGGGAAGACTGAAGCCATTATCTTTGGTCCCCACCACAAATTCTGTTCCTTAGCCACCGACTCAATCGCTCCTTGTACCAGGACATGCACACTTCAGGTGCATGTCCTGGTACTTTTTAAATGAGTTGAGAGTTTCTGCCTCTACCTTTCAGGCAGTGAGTTCCAGACCCCACTACCCTCTGGGTGAAAAGATTTTTTTCTCAGCTCCCCTCTAATCCTTCTACCAATCATTTTAAATCTATGCCCCCTGGTTATTGACCTCTTTGCTGAGGGAAATAGGCCCTTCCTATCCACTCGATCTAGGCCCCTCATAATTTTGTACACCTCAATTAAATCACCCCTCAGCCTCCTCTGTTCCAAAGAGAACAACTCCAGCCTATCCAATCTTTCCTCATAGCTAAAATTCTCCAGTCCCGGCAACATCCTTGTGAATCTCCTCTGTACCCTCTCCAGTGCAATTGCATCCTTCCTGTAATGTGATGACCAGAACTTTACGCAGTACTCAAGCTGTGGCCGAACTAGTTTTATACAGTTAAAGAATTAAAATGTCTAATAAATTAAAAACTGCTTATTTAATAATCAGTATATCAGAAATAGGCACGAGGTAGATTTGGAAAGCGTGTATTAGAGTCAATTACAGCACAATAATAAAAGTAAAATTATCCAAGTACAATAAATGCATACACTTAACCAGTATCAAGTATCAAATACACACCTCAGTGAACCCTGCAACACTTATTAAAAAGCAAAAAAGTGTTGGTGATGTCGATTTTGGCCTGGTCTAATAGGTAATCATATGAGTTACCTTCTGTAAACTTTTTGTTATTGAGAGTGGCTGGAATATATAATCCACTGAATCTGATCATTATTGTTTTTCCTATCATAAAGTTTCCTATTGCTCATAAACCGAGAGGGCAGAGAGAAGACACATTGTGCCAAGGCGAGGCACAATGGCATAAAGAAATTGATGCTTAAAATGTCACATATAATGTAATTATGCATGCACCACAAATAAGTTAAGAACTATTAATTTAATAATCAATTTACAACAAAGAATAGAATTAATTAGCAATTTTCCAATTTGGCTTTTCTTCTTGTCAAGATAAATTGTGTAAATCAATCATTGCCATGTCAAATGCTCCAAAAATATATTATATTAGAATTATATCATTAATGAGTATTTTATAGTAATGTGAAGAAACTACAATATAATTGAAGATTAAAATGTTTGCACAATTGATGCCATTTGCATCCATTTCAGAGGATGAAAGGAAGCTTGAGTACTGTGTACAGATATGGTCACCACATTACAGGAAGGATGTAATGGCACTCGAGAGGGTACAGAGGAGATTTACGAGGATGTTGCCAGGACTGGAGAATTTTCGCTATGAGGAAAGATTGGATAGGTTGAGGTTGTTCTCTTTGGAACAGAAGAGGTTATGTGAATTTCATTAGCTTTTATGAGGCAGAGATGATTATATTGTAAAGCAACATATTTAAACAAAAATGCAACATTTACTATTTTGTTCCCACTGTCACAAATAAATTTAATATTTTATGCATTATTTTCAACAATTATCCACAGAAAAGCTTCATACCTCACTTTCTGTGGAAAGTTCCACAGACAGGAAAAGTATAATTCCCTGGAACTCTGTTCTTTAAGTGCAGAAGTTCAAATGCAGTTAGAACCATTTGCAATTATAAAACCAGAGTTGTTGAAGCACACTTGGGTTAGAGAGATTTTCACTTGGCTCTTGGTACAAGAGTCTGACTTCTCCAACTCTCTCTATGCTCCTGGCAATCAGATATTCTTTCTTCGGCCTAATCCTGTGGGACTACCTGGCAATATTTCACCATGCTTTTGTCCTGTAGGATTTCCACT
This sequence comes from Heptranchias perlo, assembly GCF_035084215.1. Lineage (NCBI taxonomy): Eukaryota > Metazoa > Chordata > Chondrichthyes > Hexanchiformes > Hexanchidae > Heptranchias > Heptranchias perlo. The sequence continues at coordinate 33,758,754 of NC_090340.1, read as the reverse complement.
CAGATCAGGAGTGTTCTGTACCTTGTTACTCTTTCCTTCACGCTATTCATTTTACGGACTCTGCCATCACAGTCATTCCACTTGTTCTCTTCTTGGCACAGGAGCACGATTCCCCTCTTTCATTTCAGGAAATCTGGTCTCAAAGTCCTTCCTTGCTGATCATTTCAAGACTGGGTTTAAAGCCAGTTTTCTTAATCTTAGACAGCAGCTATTCCTCTTCATTTCCTAATTTGACTGTTCATAACAAATGTCCTCTGCCCATGAGGAGAATAGCTGCTACTGAACCAATCTACCCTCGCCATAATTTATTTTAGGACATGGATGTTCAGCTGTATTTTTTGGTATCTATTGTTAATATTTCTCATCATCTGCAATCTTTTGTTCTTTTCCTGTTTGTTGGCATTATTTTACTAGCCCATCTCTGAGTTTATGTTAAATTCTTCCCAAGAATCTTTGCATCCTCATTTAGTTGGAGGGACATAAATCAGCTTACAAAACTTAATGTTTCACATCATAATATGGTTTACTTGACAAGAGACCATGTTTATTTGCCTCTAGTAGCCCAAAGCATATTTATCATCAATACAGTTAATAGGTCAGAATATTATTTTTATTGTTTCATCTGTGACTCCATGTGAACAGTTAAACGGAACACAATTAGCAGTCAGATACATAGAGGACATCTGCTGGCTGTTTAGAGAATATAGATTTAATCATATAAGTGAGGAATATTTTCTGAGTGAATGGAATCATTTTTTTTTTAAAAATCTATGAAGAAACAGTAGATATTTTTCACATTACCAAAAATAGCCACTTTGGTTTTTTTGATCACAGAATCATAGAAAATTTACAGGATAGAAGGAGGCCACTCGGCCCATCGTGTCCATGCCGGCTGAGAAATGAGCCATCCAGCCTAATCCCACTTTCCCGCATTTGGTCCGTAGCCCTGCAGGTCACGGCTCTTCACAACCAGGTATTTTTTTAAAATGAGTTGAGGTTTTCTGCCTCTACCACCCTCTCAGGCAGTGAGTTCCAGACCCCCACCACCCTCTGGGTGAAAAAATTTCTCCTCATTTCCACTCCAATCCTTCTTCCAATCACTTTAAATCTATGCCCCCTGGTTATTGACCCCTCCGCTAAGGGAAATAGGTCCTTCCTATCCACTCTATCTAGGCCCCTCATAATTTTGTACACCTCAATCAAATCACCCCCCAGCCTCCCCTGTTCCAAGGAAAACAACCCCAGCCTATCTAATCTGAAATCATAGCTAAAATTCTCCAGTCCTGGCAACATCCTCGTAAATCTCCCCTGCACCCTGTCTAGTACAATTACATCCTTCCTGTAATGTGGTGACCAGAACTGTGCGCAGTACTCAAGCTGTGGCCTAACTATTGTTTTATACAGTTCCAGCACATCGACCCTGCTTTTATATTCTATGCCTCAGCTAATAAAGGAAAGCATTCCATATGCCTTCTTAACCACCTTACCTACTTGTCCTGCTACCTTCAGGGATCTGTGGACATGCACTCCCAGGTCCCTCACTTCCTCTACACCTCCCAGTATCCTCCCATTTATTGTGTATTCCCTTGCCTTGTTTGCTCTCCTCAAATGCATTACCTCACACATCTCCATAAGAACATAAGAACACAAGAACATAAGAAATAGGAGCAGGAGTAGGCCAATCGGCCCCTCGAGCCTGCTCCGCCATTCAATAAGATCATGGCTGATCTGATCCTAACCTCAAATCTAAATTCATGTCCAATTTCCTGCCCGCTCCCCGTAACCCCTAATTCCCTTTACTTCTAGGAAACTGTCTATTTCTGTTTTAAATTTATTTAATGATGTATTTCCTGGGGCAGCAAATTCCACAGACCTACCACCCTCTGTTCTAATGAAAACAGTCCCAATTGTTCAACTCTTTGTATTTCTCTTTTCTCATACCAGGCAGCATCTTAGTGAATCCGCTGTGTACTCTCTCTTTTGCCTAAAAATCCTTCCTATTGTGTTGAGCCCAAAACTGAACACGTCACGCTAAGTGTGGTTTTACTAATATTTTACATAGATTTACCACTACATCTCAACTTTAATATTCTGTACCTCTTGCCATAAAACCCAGTATTCTATTAACTATTATTTATGGCCCTATCCACATGAGGTGCTGCTTTTAATGCCTTGTGAACTCCAGCCCCCAAATCCCTCTGCTCTTCTGTATCACCTAGCCCTCTCCCATTCAGAGTTTAATTATTACTTTTGTTCTTGTTACCAAAATGTACCACCTCACATTTACTGACATTGAATTCCATCTGCCACTTTTTTGCCCATTCTACTATATTATCAATATCGCCTTGCAGCTTCCTTTAGCCCTCAGAATGCTTTCGATTTTAGTATCGTCTACAAATTTGGACACCACTCCCTCTAACCCCATAGCCAAATCATCGATGTACACAGAAAACAGAAGCGGTGCAAGATCAGAACCCTATGGGTCACCACTACCCATTTCCAAGCACTCTGAGTAACTGCCCATAACTCCTACTTCTCTGTTTCCTCCCTTCTAATCCATTTTTAATCCAACTTGCTACCTTTCCCCAAATTCCACACCACTTAATCTTCAATAATCTCCTGTGTGGTACCTTGTCAAAGGCTTTCTGAACGTCCATGAACACCACATCCACGGCACCTCTGGCATCTGTCACCTCTTCATAGAGAGTTAGATTTTTCTTAAATTGATGTCCTTTTTTGTGCTATAAATTTGTAAAACATCAGAGATGAACATTTTCAGGTTTGAATTACACTTAGTACAAGGTAAAGTTTAAAATAAAGCAGCAACTTCAAGATCTACATTTGCATTGTTTTGAAAATTGGGTGGATTAATAAAAATGCTTTTGGAAAACATTGCTGGTTTATAGCACCACAGGTTTGCTTTATCAGGGAACTTGTCAGTTGAGTCCAGAATTAGTGTTGCTTTTAAAAGAAGGCATCAATATGAAGCCCTGTTTGTTTGAAAAATATAAACTTACCTTCAGACTAAAGTCAGGCAAAAAATATTTCTCACTAGACCACACCTCAGTCAAATGGTATCTTTCATCCATTGGTATTCTTTTGTGATGATGACTTTCCCCAATATCGATTTTGCATTCATATGAGTTATTTTACATACATGTTTCTCTAGGTTTCTGAGTGTTGATTATGTATTCCCTGGATACACTCAGTGATATTCTTCCCATACTGACTTAATACTTGTATCAGATGTGTTGTATGTACATGTTTGGAATTCTTCAGACTGTTTGAAAGAGAAGTTGTATTAAATCTCTGCATCAACACGAAAGACTTATCAGTCATTTCATTTAACCACTTTGTTTGGTTTCCAATTGGCCTCAGGACTCAGTGTGACATTTCTCAAATGTCTTGAGGGTGAATCTCCTTTACCGTGCAAGAATGGCGCAGTAAATATTAATAGCAAGTAAATTCGAGTGGAAGCTGTTTCCGCTTGTGTGCCTTTAAAATGCTTCCTCCTCAAGTTTTTTTTTATTCGTTCACGGGATGTGGGCGTCGCTGGCAAGGCCGGCATTTATTGCCCATCCCTAATTGCCCTCGAGAAGGTGGTGGTGAGCCGCCTTCTTGAACCGCTGCAGTCCGTGTGGTGACGGTTCTCCCACAGTGCTGTTAGGAAGGGAGTTCCAGGATTTTGACCCAGCGACAATGAAGGAACGGCGATATATTTCCAAGTCGGGATGGTGTGTGACTTGGAGGGGAACGTGCAGGTGGTGTTGTTCCCATGCGCCTGCTGCTCTTGTCCTTCTAGGTGGTAGAGGTCACGGGTTTGGGAGGTGCTGTCGAAGAAGCCTTGGTGAGTTGCTGCAGTGCATCCTGTGGATGGTGCACACTGCAGCCACAGTGCGCCGGTGGTGAAGGGAGTGAATGTTTAGGGTGGTGGATGGGGTGCCAATCAAGCGGGCTGCTTTATCTTGGATGGTGTCGAGCTTCTTGAGTGTTGTTGGAGCTGCACTCATCCAGGCAAGTGGAGAGTATTCCATCACACTCCTGACTTGTGCCTTGTAGATGGTGGCAAGGCTTTGGGGAGTCAGGAGGTGAGTCACTCGCCACAGAATACCCAGCCTCTGACCTGCTCTTGTAGCCACAGTATTTATATGGCTGGTCCAGTTAAGTTTCTGGTCAATGGTGACCCCCAGGATGTTGATGGTGGGGGATTCGGTGATGGTAATGCCGTTGAATGTCAAGGGGAGGTGGTTAGACTCTCTCTTGTTGGAGATGGTCATTGCCTGGCACTTATCTGGCGCGAATGTTACTTGCCACTTATCAGCCCAAGCCTGGATGTTGTCCAGGTCTTGCTGCATGCTTTGAGCCTTCCTGTGGTCTGTCTGCTGAGTTGTCACTGGGCTCATTTGCATATGTCAAAGTGAGAGCCAGTGGCATAGCAGCTCTGAGCTTACTGGATTTGCACTACTCATACACTCGGGGTAAGTTAGATTGAGTTATATGAGGCGCAGAAACTGCCAGAATCAGCAGACACAGGCAGAATTGAGGAGTTCCTGACACTCAGAGGAATCTGGAGATCTTTGAATACAGATTTCTGTAGCTGGGAAATGCTTGCCATTCCACCAACACCTGCTTCTCACAGGGTCTGACCACCGGCAGGTTTTCAGGCCTCCCACCCCTATCTACAATCAGATTCTTATGAGCAGGTGTGGCATTCCCTATGGGCATACTCTTGTACATCATTATTATGGCAGGGGAGCAGCACCACAGGATGGAACTAAAGAGACTCAGGTGGCATTTATCGCAAGAGGCATCACAGCACAAGTCATCACTGAAGTCTTCTCCTCTGCGGAAAAAAAATCTATCAGAACCTTACCTCTTTGTCCCCCACTTTCAAATAAAGGGACATTCTGTAAAACCACGACCCATCCTACCACATCAGCCCTCTTTGCCCTTAAATGACTGTGCCAATAATCGTCACCTGAGTGAAGACATCAGCACCACAGAAGTGCACCCTTTCCCTGATACTCTAACCTCCATCAATAACAAAGCATCATGTCATTGCACATTCTGTTTTATTACAGTGAATTCTAAAGTGAACATAATCAACCTGCTCTGTCTTAACACCGGGCTTCCCCTGGGTGCCTTTGATTGCCTTTTATAACCTATTCTTCTGCTTCTTCACCTGAGCCAGAATCACAGGAAGTGGTTGGCTGCTCACAGGCAGAAATTTGAATGATGTCACAGGACTGCCGGTAGGCGATTGGTTGGTGAATGTTACCGTCTTTTTTTGCTCTCTAATTTAGGGCAGTGGGTTAAACTAAGAGTGGGAAACTATAACCAGCCATTACTTCATTAAATTAATAACTTAAACTAGATAAACTAATTAGTTAATAAAACTAAAAACATTGAGTGAATAAAAATGCTAAGTAAGTAAATATATAAAACAAGGTTTGATAGAGATGGCAATGTAGGTGGTGCATTGTAACTGCAGCATGTGGGAGCTTGTGGAGATCAGCGTGATCCTGAGCAACCACATTTGCAGTAAGAGTCTGCTGTAAAAAGTCGGATAGCCAGGTGGTGAAGGGTAAAATACTGGAGCTTGGTCTTCAGTTGCTTCCAAGCCTTTATTCACAGAGCTCACCCTTACACATTATGCACCCCCTAGATAAGCTTCCTCCTATAAATAGATACAAGAGAGTCCCCGATTGATACCCACCACCTGAATACATTTAACACTAATTGATATAAACCGCATGGTTACAATTAACACCTGCTTCTCGAGGAACTTCGGCTCAGGGTGTTGAGCTGGAGTCTGAGGTCCAGACATTGCAATGCATCAGGCAGGGGGAAAGTTACCTGGACACTTTGATCCAACAGGCAGTCACACCCCTTAGGATAGGTAGTGGTTTAGATTTGGTCAGTGGTCAGGGACAGGAGGACGTGACTGCGAGTCAGGGCAGGTATGGGAACCTAGGATGCAGTGATGGAGGAGTTTCAGCCTTTGACCTGATCCAACAGGTACAAGGTACTTGCTACCTCTGTGGATGAGAACAAAGACCGCAGGGAGGATGGGCAAATTGACCATGGCACAGTGGTACAGAACACCATTCAAGTGGGGGAAGCAAAAAGGAATGTGGTAGTGTTAGGGGATAGTATAGTCAGGGTGATAGATACTGTTCTCTGCAGCTGCTACCGGGAATCCCGAAGGCTGTGTTGCCTGACCGGTGCCAGGCTTAAGGACATTTCCTCGTGGCTGGAAAAGAACTTGGAGCATGAGGGGGAGGATCCAGTTGTCGTGGTCCACATAGGAACCAACAACATAGGAAGAACTAGGAATGAGGTTCTGCTGAGGGAGTTTGAGGAGCTGGGGTCCAAATTAAAAAGAAGAATCTCAAAGGTAATAATCTCTGGATTACTACCTGAGCCACGCACAAATTGGCATAGGGACAAACAGATTAGATGGTTAAATGCATAGCTGAAAGAGTGGGGTGGGAAGCAGGGGTTTCAATTCATGGGGCACTGGTACCAGTACTGGGGAAGGAGAGAGCTGTTCCATTGGGACAGGATCCACTTAAACTGGGCTGGACCAGTGTCGTGACAAATCGAATAACTAGGGCAGTAGATAGGGTTTTAAACTAGTAAATTATCAGTCTAAAAAGAAAAGTCAATGATGTACAGCAGAGTAGCTATTTGGGTAAAAACAAGCAGAGTGTGTCAGGAAGGGACAGAGAGTTTAACAAAGGCATTAGTGACTAAGGTCACATCAGGGGGAAAACAGTGAAAAGTTAAAATTAAAGGCGCTGTATCTGAATGCAAGATGCATTCGTAACAAGATAGCTGAATTAACGGCACAAAGAGAGGGTTTGATCTAATACCCATCATTAAGATGAGGTTGCAGGGTGATCAAGGTTGGGAACTAAATATTCCAGGGTACTTGACTTTTAGAAAAGAAAGGCAAAATGGAAAAGGGGGGGGGGTGCCCTGATAATAAAGGATGAGATAAAAGGCAGTAGTGAGAAAGGATCTTAGCTCAGAAAATCAGGATGTAGAATCAGTATGGATGGAGCTAAGAAATAACAAGGGGCCTGATCCAACAGAAATCAGCAGAGAATAACCAAGAAATTGATAAAGAGGGAATAGTTTACAGGCCCCCTAATAGTAGTTATAGTGTTGGACAGAGTATAAATCAGTAAATTAGAGGAGCATGTAACAAGGGTAATGCAATGATCATGGGGGACTTTAATCTTCATATAGACTGGGCAAACCAAACTGGCAAAAGTAGATGAAGGATGAGTTCATGGAATGCATCTGAGACAGTTTTCTAGAACAATATGTCAAGGAACCAACTAGGGACCAGGCTATTTTAGATCTAGTATTATGTAATGAGACAGGGTTAATTAGTAATCTTATAATAAAGTATCCTCTGGGGAAGAGTGATCATAATATGATAGAATTTCATATTGAGTTTGAGAGTGATATAGTGAAGTCCAAAAGTAGGGTCTTAAATTTAAACAAGGCCAATTATGTAGGTATGGGTGGCGAGTTGGCTAAGGTAGCTTGGGAAATTAGATTAAGAGATATGGTGGTAGATAAGCCATGGCGAACATTTAAAGAAATAATTCATAATTCCCAGCGAATATATATCCCCAGGAAAAGTGATCCAACCGTGGCTAACTAGAGAAGTTAAGGATAGTATTAGATTAAAAGAGGCTTATAATGTTGCCAAAAAGAGTAGTGCGCCTGAGGATTGGGAGGGTTTCAGAAATCAGCAGAGAATAACCAAGAAATTGATAAAGAGGGAGAAAATTGAATATGAGAGTAAACTAGTACGAAATATAAAAACAGATTGTAAGAGCTTCTACAAGTGTATAAAAAGGAAGAGATGAGTGAAACTAAACACGGGTCTCTCAGAGGCAGAGACAGGAAAAATTATAATGGGGAATAAGGAAATAGCAGAGACGTTAAAAAAATATTTTATATCTGCCTCCACAGCAGAAGACACAAAAAACATACTGGAAATAGTGGGGAACCAAGGGTCTAATAAGAGGGAGGAACTTAAAGTAATTAAGATTAGTAAAGAAAAAGTACTGGAGAAATTAATGGGACTAAATGCCGCCAAATCCCCTGGACCTGGTGGCCTATATCCTTTGGGTTTTAAAAGAGATGGCTGCAAAAATAGTGGATGCATTGGCTTTGATCTTCCAGAATTCCCTATATTCTAGGGAATCTAGAATCCCTAGTGGTACCCGTGGATTGGAAGGTAGAAAATGTAACCCCGCTAATTAAGAAAAGGAGGGAGAGAGAAAATGGGGAACTATAAACCAGTTAGCCTGACATCGGTAATAGGGAAAATGCTAGAATCTATTATTAAGGGACGTCGTGTTTGATAAGTCTATTAGAGTTTTTTGAGGGTGTAACTAGTAAGGTAGATAAAGGGGAACCAGTGTATATGGGGGTAATATATTAGCATGGATTGAGGATTGGTTAACGGACAGAAAACAGAGAGTAGGAATAAATGGGTCATTTTCGGGTTGGCAGGTTGTAACTAGTCGGGTGCCACAGGGATCGGTGCTTGGGCCTCAGCTATTTACAATCTATATTAATGACTTAGATGAAGGGACCGAGTGTAATGTATCCATGTTTGCTGACGATACAAAGCTAGGTGAGAAAGTAAGCTGTGAGGGGGATGCAAAGGGATATAGATAGGTTAAATGAGTGGGCAAGAAGGTGGCAGATGGAGTATAATGTGGGGAAATGTGAGGTTATTCACTTTGGTAGGAAAAGTAGAAAAACAGAGTATTTTTTATATGTTGAGAAACTATTAAATATTGGTGTTCAGAGGGATTTGGGTGTCCTTATACAAGAAACACAGAAAGTTAACATGTAGGCACAGCAAGCACTTCCTAAGGCAAATGGTATGTTGGCCTTTATTGCAAGGGAGTTGGAGTAGAAGAGTAAGGAAGTCTTGGTGGGGCTTTGGTGAGACTACACCTGGAGACTACACCTGGAGTACTGTGTGCAGTTTTGGTCTCCTTACCTAGGGAGGGATTACTTGCCTTGGAGGCGGTGCAACAAAGATTGATTCCTGATTTGAGGGGGTTTCCTATGAGGAGAGATTGAGTAGAATGGGCCTATACTCTCTGGAGTTTAGAAGAATGAGAGGTGATCTCATTGAAACATAAGATTATGAGGGGACTTGACAGGGTAGATGCTGAGAGGATGTTTTCCCTGACTGGAAAGTCGAGAACTAGGGGGCATAGTCTCAAGATAAGGGGTCAGACATTTAGGACTGAGAAGAGGAGGAATTTTTTCACTCGGAGGGTCATGAATATTTGGAATTCTCCATCCTAGCTGGCTGTGGATGCTCAGTCATTGAGTATATTCAAGAATGAGATGGATAGATTTTTGGACTCTAGGGGAATCAAGGGATATGGGGAATCGGGCGGAATAGTGGAGTTGAGGTTGAAGATCAATGAATGGCAGAGCAGGCTCGAGGGGCTGTATGGCCTACTTCTGCTCCTATTTTTTATGTTTCTTTTGTTTCATGCTGTTCAGAAACCTCATGGGACTGAGATGGTCCTTGTCTTGTGGCACCTTGAACCTTGGCAGCTTGGTGTTGCTTCCAACATTCCACTGGTGAAATGCAATGAGGAGGGTGACTGGAGGCTTGGCATGTGCTGCTGTCCTGAGAGATGGCAGTATCATGCAGCGGCGACTCCTGGATGACTTGGTCCTCATCATCATCATCCTCTTCCTGTGCTGCCAGTTGCTGTAGTGGAACTACAAGAAAGGAGGGCACGAGCTAAGAATGGATGAGCATCACCCCCTTAGGATTAAGCAGATAGATAAGGGGATGGAAGATTGTGGCTGTGTGCTGCTAAACAGGGATGCCAGGGTGACAGTGTAGGTACTCTGTCGCTAACCTTGCTCTGGCAAAATGCCAATCTCACCATCACCCACAGCAAGAGCTAAGTGAATGCCCACTAGCTTCATGGCCTTCTCCTTGAAGGAGATGAGGGGTTTAAAGGTGGGGATGCCCCCTCTGGGGGCCTGCCTTTGATGGGCATTGTATGCCAATTTATTCTGCAGGAAGATAGAATGTATAAGGGTAGGGCTAACAGTTGAGGAATGTATGTCAAGTGGGAGAGCTGAAGCAAAAGATGTGGGGATGTGAGGCTGTTAATGTGGAGGAAGGGTTATAGGTTTGTACATGCAAGTATGTTGTGAGGGGAGCTGGATAGCTATAGTGCAAGATGCCAAGTTAGAGCCCCCCTTAAGCAGAGAGGTGTGTGAAGGGTTAGTCATGCAAGTGTTGCTTTAAGAGAGTGAAGATTGTGCTGATGTTCAGGATTGGCAAGGAAGAAGAGGCAGAGGTGTCCAATGTGTTACCTTGCCTGCTCTGTTGAGGATGTGGAGCTTTTAAGGTCTTTTTAGCCCTTATACATAAATATTAATAAGTATGGCTCTCATTTCGATATTTTGGTTTAGTTCCCCAATACTGGTGATATTTTGCAGCTATTATGTTTTTCTTGAGTTTCACACTTCCACTTTTACTATCCTGCTAATTAAACACTACACACCAGAGCTGTTAACAGCACCTAGCCACTATGTTAACAAACAAGTTCCTAATGTGCAAGTCTGCTAGGATACAAGTTATATATTGTCTAAAAAAACTAAAGGCTCATTTGACACCAGTAACCCCTTTTAATGGAAATAATTTCCAATACTACATTAACAATAGAAACATAGAAACATAGAAAATAGGAACAAGAGTAGACCATTCGGCCCTTCGGGCCTGCGCCGCCATTAAAAATGATTGTGGCTGATCGTCTAACTCAGTTCCCTGTTCCTGCTTTTTCCCAATATCCCTTGATCCCTTTAGCATTAAGAAATATATCTATCTCCTTCTTGAATACATCTAATGATTTGGCCTCCACTGCCTTCTGTGGTAGAGAATTCCACAGGTTCACCACCCTCTGAGTGAAGAAATTTCTCCTCATCTCTGTTCTAAATGGCATACCCCGTATTCTGAGACTGTGACCCCTGGTTCTGGACTCCCCAGCCATCAGGAACATCCTCCCTGCATCTAGTCTGTCTAGTCCTGTTAGAATTTTATATGTTTCGATGAGATCACCTCTCATTCCTCTAAACTCTAGTGAATATAGGCCTAGTCGACCCAATCTCTCCTCATACATCAGTCCTGCCATCCCAGGAATCAGTCTGGTAAACCTTCGTTGCACTCCCTCCATAGCAAGGACATCCTTCCTCAGATAAGGAGACCAAAACTGCACACAATACTCCAGAGGTGGTCTCACCAAGGCCCTGTACAACTGCAGTAAGACATCCCTGTTCATGTGCTCAAATCCTCTTGCAATGAACGCCGACATACCATTTGCCTTCCTAACTGCTTGCTGCACCTGAATGCTCGCTTTCAGCAACTGGTGTACAAGGACGCCCAGGTCTCGTTGCACCTCCCCTTTTCCCAATCTATCACCATTCAGATAATAATCTGCCTTTCTGTTTTTACAACCAAAGTGGATAACCTCACATTTATCCGTGTTATACTGCATCTGCCATGTTCTTGCCCACTCACCCAACTTGTCTAAATCACATTGGAGCCTCTTTGCATCCGCCTCACAGCTCACATTGCACCCCAACTTTGAGTCGTCTGCAAACTTGGAAATGTTACATTCCATTCCCTCATCCAAATCATTGATATATATTGTGAATAGCTGGGGACCAAGCACTGATCCCTGCGGTACCCCACCAAACAGTTCTGGTCTGTTAAGACTTTAAAACAAAATGAGAATAATAAATACTTTCTTGCATTTCAGTTTTAGATAAGAATTTGCTTTAAACAAATTAGGGCCGATTTTCCTCTCCTTTGCATCCGGAGAATGCTCAATTCCCAGGTACAAAGCAGAGGAAAGCCCCACTATCAACAACCATTATCGCTGCCCATTCTAAGGCACCAGCACACACTTCACTCTCTTAAAGCAATACTTTTATAACTAACCCTGCACACTGCTCTCTGCTTAAGGAGGGCTCTAACTTGGCATCTTGCACTATGGCTACCCAGTTCCCCTCACAACGTAGTTTAATTTCCACCCTCGATTTCAGGGGCAGGTCTATTCTGGGTGACTATTAGGCTTAGGCTAACGACATGAACCTAGGTGGGGTCATGTCATCTGAGGGGGAATGCACATTGAGTGTGTGTTGCCTGACTAACAACCAGGTAAGGTTGAGGGGGGGGGGGGGGGGGGTCAAGGAAATTTGGCCCTACTGTGTCACTCTGTATCAGTTAATATTGTGTTATGGTTATTACAACAATTTACAGTAAATTAATGTTTTCATAATTAGAACTTACTATATGTAAACTGAAATAAGAAAACTAAAGTGTTCAGTCTTGGGTTCTTTTCATGGCAGAAATAGTACAACCAAGAAACGGATGGAGCAGCTCAATTGTTCCTTTTAAAAGAGATCTTATCTGTAAATTGTCTTCAGCAAGTGGTAGCCAATAACCGAATAGATTGGGGGATTTAAGGTTTGCCAGCTAATGAGCTATGAATTACAAATAGCTAGCAGATAATGTAGGGTAGATTGAGGAAATCTTAGGCCTGCACTTTTTCAATATTATTATATTCTCATAACTAGTACTCCAATTTTAAAGACATATTTTGTAGATTTATAATATTTGTAGGTTGTGTTCTCCCTTTCTCCACCTCAGCAATTCTGAGGCCTTCCAGTAGCCACTGCAAAGAAAATTAAGCTCTAGCCGTAGAAATTCGGGAGTGCCCAGGGTAGATATCCTGTGCCGGGATGGTAAGGTCCGGAGCCCCCCTGATATTGGGACTCATTTTTGATTGTTATGGAACTAGAGCCAAAGAATGGAGAGGACTGGGGAGAAATTGGGCCGCTGCAGCAAGTAGATCAGGTCAGGGATTGGGGGGGGCGGGGTGGTGAGAGAACGCGGGACTGAGAGTTGGGCCAGGGGGGCCTGCTGTGGGAGGAGGGAGGGAGATCTGAGCTCACAGCCAGTGGGTGGGAGATCAGGAGTTGGGGATCTCGGGGTAAGGAGCCAGGTGATTGGGGCGGGGTGGGGGGGAGAGGTCCTTTTATGTGGGGTCGGGAGGAGCACTCCTGCTTCTCCAGGCTCCACATTCAGTTAAGTTATTTACTTTCTTTGTTGCAGGCAAAAGCGTTGGCTGCCTCAGGGCAAACCAATGTTGGAGCGAGGACCTCAAGCAGGTGTTAGGCTCCTCATTTGCATATGCAAAGGGACTAACGCCTGCTTCAGAAATGGGTATAGACGCTCTTGTTGGTCCTTAACCAATACGGTGGCAGCGCACTTTTGGCCAGAAAATCGCGCGCATTTCCTGCCCGCCATTTTGGGCCTCAGTAGGCCGCGTAAAGCCTGAAAAAGGGATGCTACATGGCCCAATTTCTAGGTCCTAAAGTCTCAATGTATTTTGGTTTGCCATACATACTGTAGAGCACCGACACTGGTTGCATTTCTTTTGTGGGCAGAGAATTACAAAATGTCTTGTTCTGAAAAATTTCCTGGCTGCAAACAGGATTTTCTGCTGTTGTTTCACGGAGATCAAGAACTCACACTGTGGAAATCACAGATAAAACTATGTCCTACAAGGCACTGTGCATCATACATCATGCCAGCAAGCTGTTCCCTTGCGTTGTCTTAGCTGGCAGGTTTTGCACTCTTTCAAATGGTGTTGTGTTTTTTTAAAAATGACCTACATTAAATTTTTTGAGGATTAGTATGGTAATGCAGGTAAATACTGGAGAAGGAATTGTTACATTCTAATGACTCACACCATCGCAATTTTAGCCTTATATTGGAAATGGATAACAGTAGTTGTCAAAGTATTATATGTTCTGAGTTGATTATGAGAGGCAGATGAAGAAATGATCAATCCCGACAAATAACTGTAGCACCGAGTTCAGTGGAGAATTGGATCTTTGTTAAAACTAGCTGCTAATCATTGAAGAGCAACTGCAGCAGCTTCAGTGACAGCAGTAATTAAAATTACAGTTAAAGGAAGAGAGCCAAACACAGTCAGAGCTGGCACGAGAATTTGCAAATGAGGAAAGACAGAGGTGGGAGTGACTTGGAGACAGGTTTTATATTTTGTAACATATTATAGATGCTTACATCAATTGCATTACTTTCATTTACATTTATATTCAAAAACAATCAGCAATGATTAATGTAAACAATAGCAAGTTCTGTAAGAACTGTACCATTATTGAAGTTTGCAGAGACGTTCTCAATAAAATTCCTGAATGTAAATGTATATTTAATAGAACCTTCTGGTAACAATAAGTACTGTGCAGAGATATTCATCATTAGTTTAATATTTTCTTAAGTTTTATATATTTGTAATCAGTTGAGGGCAAGGCACGTAAGGCTGGACTGAGGGAAGCCTACCACCCACCACCCACCCCTCCCAAGGCCTTCCCAGGAATTTCTGGTCCATAGTTTTTACTTTCAAAGTTTTATCAGAAAAAGTCACTCATAAAAACATTCCATAAGTTGTAGGCAGTGATGCATGATGGAAGTTGTAGCCTGCTATCCTGTTGAGTTTCTCCAGCTGATAGTGCCATGTTTGGAAACTTGAAGCTTAGGCTTCTCAAGTAGGCATATGCCTCCAATGGAAAACATTGTTGTAGGAATTTCAAACACAGACAATACTCTTGTATAGATATGTTGTTCTTGCGCATCCCCGATTTTAATCACTCCACCATTGGCAGGCATACCTTCAGTTGCCTAGGCCCTAAGCTCTGGAATTCCCTCCCTAAACCTTTCTGCCTCTCCACCTCTCTCTCCTCCTTTAAGACACTCCTTAAAACCTACCTCTTTGACCAAGCTTTTGATCACCTGTCCCAGTATCTCATTATGTGGCTCGGTGTCCAATTTTGTTTGATAATTGCTCCTATGAAGTGCCTTAGGATGTTTTACTACATTACAGGCACTATATAAATGCAAGTTGTTGTTTTAATCATTTTCTTCTAAATTGTACATGTTTAGTTTTTGTTATGTTACAAATGTTAATTCCAGTACTAAATGTTCAAATTAGTGGTGAAACCAAGATGGCGGCCATGAGGACTTTCAAAAAAATATTTGAATCAATTTGAATTGTTTCCCATCTCCTTTAATTGGTAGATTTTGCTGATGGCTCATGCTTGACTTATTGTTTTGTTTTAATATGTCCTTAGTAGTTCTTCATTGCAAAAGTAGCTACTCACTTTCCTCAGTTTATTCATTGTGTTCCCCACCTATGATTTGTTGCTTTGTGAATGGTAAAATTTCAGCTAATCAGCTGCAAGAAATTTGTGATGCCAAATTGTTATAGAGGCAGTATTTTTAGATGGAGGGGTGAATATAATAGATACATAACAGATTTATGAAATTCAGATTTTCACCAATTTGGAAATTACTTTCGTATTAAGCTGTTGTGTGCATTATATTTTCTTTAAGCACAGGTTCCAGAATGATTTACACCACAGGCCATCTGATTGGACTTCACCATTCAGCTAAAAAAAAATTGCTTCATTTATGCCTTTGAATCAGAGAGCCTTTGGGCTGGATTTTCTTCTGGGGCGGGTTTGTGACTTCTGCCCACCACCCTGACCTCACTGCAGCACTAACCCATTTTCTTGGGTCAGAGCTGCTTAAGCTTGTAGGGTGGGCTCCCAACCAAGAGAGAGCATAAGAACATAGGAACAGGAGTAGGCCATTCAGCCCTTCGTGCCTGCTCCGCCATTTGATAAGATCATGGCTGATCTGTGATCTAACTCCATGGGCTCGATGTTACCAGGGCTGCGGGTTTGTGGCGGGGGGGCTATTAGCCGTGTGGGTAACGCGCCCGGCGAAATCAGTCTGCCCCCCGCGCGATCGCAGCCTAATTGGATCCACTTACCTGGTCTTCCGGGTTCCCCGCTGCTGAGCTGCGCGTCGGGCGGACTGCGCATGCGCAGTAAGCTCTGTCAGCTGGAGGAGCTCTATTTAAAGGGGCAGTCCTCCACTGACTGATGCTGCAACAAATAGCAAAAATTACAGCATGGAGCAGCCCAGGGGGAAGGCTGCTCCCAGGTTAATGATGCCTCACTCCAGGTATCATTGGATGGGGTGAGGAGGAGGGGGAGGACAGAGATCTTCCCCCCGGCGGGCGGGAGGAAGCGGCCTGCCTCTGCCACCAGGAAGGCCTGGCTCGAGGTGGCAGAGGAGGTCACCTGCACCACCAACATATCACGCACCTGCATACAGTGCAGGAGGCGCTGCAATGACCTAAGTAGGTCAGCCAAAGTGAGTACACTTACTCATTCTCCTACACTCAGTCTGCCACATCACCGCCCCCACCCCACATCTCCTTCTGCACTGCCAACACTACTCTGTCACATCACCCCCCATACCCACTCAAACCTAATCCTCATCTTACCTGCACTTACTCACCTCGCCAGTACTCATCCCGCCACTACCACTCAACCCAATCCTCATACAATCTCATGGCTCTATCTCATACTCACCCTCTCATGCATCTCTTTCACAGTCAGCTTCACTCAACCTGTCACTACCTGTGCTGCGGCCACAGGGCATGCATCACATATGTGCAGTAGGAAGTGTAAGGCAAACTTGTCGTGAGCATGAAGGGGATGCACAAGGGTTTTTGAGGGTTTGTCATGGTTTTTACTTATATTGAATTTCTGACCAACTCACATTACATATTATATTGGCACCACTACTGCCACGCCTTTGCGAATTTTGTCTGGTTTGTGCAATAATGCCCTTTCCTGAGGATCACAATGAAGACCCACAACTGATGCCACCCATTGTGTCACTGCAGAGTGGGTGTAGGTGTATTTGCAGGGCTCTTTTGTGCAGACGACTGAGAGGCGTCGGCGATGTCCCCGGTGGCACCCTGGAAGGATGCGGAGGAGAAGTTGTTGAGGGCAGTGGTGACTTTGACAGCGACAGGTAAGAAGATGGTGCTCGGGCCAACTGGGAGCAGCTCGGCATGAAGGAGGCTGCAGATGGCCACGACTACATGTCGAGTGACTCTGAGCCTCCGGGTGCACTGCTGCTCAGAGAGGTCCAGGAAGCTGAGCCTCAGTCTGTGGACCCTGTGTCGAGGGTAGTGCCCTCTGCGACGCATCTCTCTCTGCGGTTGCCCTCCCTCCTGCTGTGCAGGTGGATGTGTCACAGCACTCTGTTGTGGAGCTCCACGTGTCAGAGGTGGACGGCGTGGCCGGCGAGGCTGGTAAGGCTAGTGATGCTGTTTGCCCTCCGAGGAGGTAATGACTGCAACTACGGCGGCTCCCATCCGGAAGATGTACATCTGAGGGGGTCCGCAAGGTAGGTACATGTCTCTGGACCCCGGGGTAAGTGTGCAAGTTGGTGAATTTGATTGCCAGGAGGAGGGTGGTGGAGGCCAAACTTTGTCCCAAGTGACAGAGTGGCCTCCTGCAATGAGTGAGGGTCTCCCCCCACCACCTGTCAAATGGACCTTTGCACCTGCCACAGGCTGATAACTGCAACACGTCCATTTCAACTTGGAGTGTTTCCCCCAGTATGGGGGAACTATGACCCCTCCTGACATATTCCCTTAATCAGGTCTGTTAATGACCTGAAATACCTAAGTAAATACTGTCAAGTGGCACCCCGCTGGCTTTAATTGCCTGCGGGAGTCCCACATGCGGGGGCTGCACTCGCACGTCAGCGCGTCTGTGGGGAACCCGGAAGTGGGCGGGTTGGAGCTGGGTTCCGGACCCGCTCCGGGATTCCCCGATTTTCGGAGCCCCCCCCGCCAGGAATGCACCCGATAGCGGGTGCTAAAATAGAGCCCCATATACCTGCCTTTGGCCCATATCCCTTAATACCTTTGGTTGCCAAAAAGCTATCTCTCTCAGATTTAAAATTTAGCAATTGAGCTAGTATCAATTGCCGTTTGCGGAAGAGAGTTCCAAACTTCTACCACCCTTTGTGTGTAGAAATGTTTTCTAATCTCACTCCTGAAAGGTCTGGCTCTAATTTTTAGACTGTGCCCCCTACTCCTAGAATCCCCAACCAGCGGAAATAGTTTCTCTCTATCCACCCTATCTGTTCCCCTTAATATCTTATAAACTTCGATCAGATCACCCCTTAACCTTCTAAACTCTAGAGCATACAACCCCAATTTGTGTAATCTCTCCTTGTAACTTAACCCTTGAAGTCCGGGTACCATTCAAGTAAACCTACGCTGCACTCCCTCCAAGGCCAATATGTCCTTCCGAAGGTGCGGTGCCCAGAACTGCTCACCGTACTCCAGGTGCGGTCTCACCAGGGTTTTGTATAGCTGCAGCATAACTTCTGTCCCCTTGTACTCTAGTCCTCTAGATATAAAGGTCAGCATTCCATCAGCCTTATTGATTATTTTCTGCACCTGTTCATGACACTTCAATAATTTATGTACCTGAACCCCTAAGTCCCTTTGGACATCCACTGTTTTTAACTTTTCACCTTTAGAAAGTACCCTGTTCTATCCTTTTTTGACCTCATATTTGCCAACATTGAATTCCATTTGCCATAGTTTTGCCCATTCACCTAATCTATCCATATCCCTTTGTAATTTTATGTTTTCATCTACACTGCTTACAATGCCACCAATCTTTGTGTCATTGGCAAACTTAGATATGAGACTTCCAAGCCTTCATCTAAGTCGTTAATAAATATCGTGAATAATTGAGGCCCCAAGACAGATCCCTGCGGGACTCCACTAGTCACGTCCTGCCAGTGTGAGTACCTACCCATTATCTCTACTCTCTGTCGCCTTTCGCTCAGCCATCTTCCTAACCAAGTCTGTACTTTTCCCTCAATTCCATGGGCTTCTATCTTAGCTAACAGTCTCTTATGTGGGACCTTATCAAATGCCTTCTGGAAGTCCATATATATAACATCCATTGACTTTCCCCTGTCCACAACTTTAGTCACCTCTTCAAAAAAGCAAGGGCAAAAGATGCAGCAATGCTGCAGCCGGATACCCGTTGCAGCACCAGAAGAGGAGAGGGCCGATGTTAAAGGGGCAGAAAATTCCCAAAGATTTAATTTAATTTAGGTCTCCGACTGAGCCAAGGCCTAAACAAGGTAATTTTTGGGGGTGTGAGAAGAGGTAGAGGGGCTTCAATGGGCTTCCACCTCTGCCTCAGAATCTATTTCCCACCCCTTTCCTGGCCATTCCTGGGGTTGGTGGCA
This sequence comes from Heptranchias perlo, assembly GCF_035084215.1. Classification (NCBI taxonomy): domain Eukaryota; kingdom Metazoa; phylum Chordata; class Chondrichthyes; order Hexanchiformes; family Hexanchidae; genus Heptranchias; species Heptranchias perlo. The sequence goes on along the minus strand of NC_090340.1, from coordinate 33,739,508 downwards.
GTCGTGGCGGAAGGCAGGAAAATCAAGCAGAACTCTAAGCCTTGCCTCCCTGCCGACATTTACATGTGACAGGTCGGTAAACAGGTGGTTAGCTGCCTTTTCTGTTGGGGCAAAGGAAAGAAAATTGAGGGCTTGCTGGAAGGAGCAAGGAAGTGGCAATAGGTCCCCCCGCCTGATTTCCTATGATCTTCCACCACTATACTGCACAATTCAGGAGGTATAGTGGAGGAAAATTGAGCCCTTTATCTCCAAACAAAGTTGGAACAAGAAGCTGATAGCGTATAGAAGTGAAGGAAGGTGAAAAACAGATTCCTTATATGCATGTTTTGTTATTTAATAAAGATAAGAATTCAGACCACCCAATATGTTTCAGTGTGATGTCCTCTATTGTTATGTTGAAGTGCTGACAAGAGTTGTTAAGATGACTCGATAAGTCATTCTGTATAAAGTCTGAAAATGCATATTTCTGTTTTCCAAACTCTTTATATTTTAGAACAATAGGAGACATTGCAGGATGTCGGTGCTGTAGAACGGACCACTTTTCCACTTTATGGTATGCAATAGTACATTTACAGATCCTGTGTTCTCAGCGGAGAGCCGCACTTGAATGGAATACAGGTCAAAAATAAGACTACAACACTGTAGTACTGACTTTCTGACCTGCACTCCCTTCAACGGCAGCTTCCTGCCAGCAAATCAGGATCAGTGAATTTACCCTTCAATGTCAGCATGAAGCATTCTCCGATAAGAAAGAACATGTGACATTTACAAAAGTTTCATAGCAGTTCCAGTGTTGGATTAGCTTTCCTGAAGGGATTCTCATGGAAAGGGCTTGCAGAAGCTTCCTGAATTTTTGTCCCTCCATTGTGACACATTGCCCCCATCTCTTTAATTTTGACTTGCATGCAATTTTCATCATCCACCACTCATGTCATCTCTACACCTGTTTATGTTTGTACCTGGAGCTGTGAATAATCATGCAAATGAGCTTAGACAGGCATTTTAAGTGCTATTTGCACTTGACCTTTAGGGTACCAGTTCTAAAACAGTTAGGCTGAGAATTTCCTCTGAGCTGCTCCCGCTCCGCTGCCATGACGTCGCCGAAAACCTCACACATAAACAAGTTTCTGGCGAAGTTACAGCAGCGAGGTGGGTGCAGCTACGAGGAAATTTCCAAACTTAGAATCAATATAGACCTGATGATCGGCCCCCTTTTGTCTTAACCAAGCTGTCTAAAAGCCCAGGAAGAACTCACGAGCTGGAGCATAGGGACAGAACTAAATGTGCTTGATGTGAGGAGGGGGTTCAACAAGTCGTAATGAAATTGTTCACAAGCATTAATTTGTCCATTTTCATCACTCAGCTATTGCACTGCTATGTTCTCGTATTGTTTAAATACTGGTACTCAAGTGTATCCTCTTTTCCAACAAAATGAACACATATATGCATTTGCTACATGGACATTTCTACAGTTGATTCCATTTAACAGCAAGTTCCCCACCCATCCTACAGACTTCCTTCCCCCTCCCACTTCATTTTGGTCACTGAATGTCCTGAAATGAACAATTTTCTTTGGCTGCAGTGCACCTCAATCATCCACTCCAATGAGTTTTATGCCTCTCAACTTGTTCCTGAACTGTCTAAATTTGTACTCTGCAATCACTCCGATCAAAAATATTTTGTTTAAAAATAATTTGTATAAATAGTTTTGAACCAATATTAGTGGAATTATGAATTTTATATAAGAGCAAATTATTGGACGATGCGCCTTGCTCTCGAGAGGTCAACTGTAACTAAATGATCCAAACCATTCCAATTTTAGAATTGTACAATGTAAAGTAACACTTGATAATTTATAGCATAGTGATCAAATATATCCTTTTAGAAGCTAGTGATATTTTTGGGCAGTAAATAGTAGGCTTTCTACATTTTCATGGCCACAGGTGCCTACATGAGTACATCCTCTTCCTATTTCTTCCTGGTTGAGTACATCAACAATTCCTGCCGCAGCCCGTCCAAGTTCCCCTTAAGGATGAGCAGCGCCATGCCGATCCACCTGAAGTTCCCCAAGGCACAACTGGGCCTAAAAGTATTTCACCCCACCACCAGTCTTCAGCACCCAGTGGATTCATTGTACCACTAGAGAAAGTAATCTTTAGCAAAATTAAAGCCCATGGGATTAAAGGGACAGTGGCAGCATGGATACAAAATTGGCTAGGGGACAGAGAGCAGAGGGTAGTGGTGAACGGTTGTTTTTCAGACTGGAGGGAGGTCTACAGTGGTGTTCCCCAGGGGTCAGTATTAGGACCACTGCTCTTTTTGATATATATTAATGACCTGGACTTTGGTATAGAGGGTAAAATTTCAAAGTTTGCAGATGACACGGAACTCGGAAATATGAAAGATAGTAACAGACTTCAGGAGGACATGGATAGACTGGTGAAATGGGCAGACACAAGGCAGATCAAATTTAATGCAGAGAAGTGTGAAGTGATGCATTTTGGTAGGAAGAATAAGGAGAGGCAATATAAACTAAATGGTACAATTTTAAAGGGGGTGCAGGAACAGAGAGACCTGGGGGTGCACAGACACAGATCTTTGAAGGTGGCAGGACAAGTTGAGAAGGCTGTTAAAAAAGCATATGGGATCCTGGACTTTATTAATAGAGGCATAGAGTACAAAAGCAAGGAAGTTATGCTAAACTTTTATAAGACACTGGTTAGGCCTCAGATGGAGTATTGTGTTCAATTCTGGGTATCACACTTTAGGAAGGATGTCAAGGCCTCAGAGAGGGTGCAGAAGAGATTTACTAGAATGGTACCAGGAATGAGGGACTTCAGTTATGTGAAGAGACTGGAGAAGCCGGAGTTGTTCTCCTTAGAGCAGAGAAGGTTAGGAGATTTGATAGAGGTGTTCAAAATCATGAACGGTTTTGATAGAGTAAATAAGGAGAAACTGGGCGCTAAATTGGACCGTGTCGTGCCCGTTGTTTCGGCACTACCCGGCCTCTCCGACATCCAAGATGGCGTCTTGGATGCGCATGCACGTTTCCTGCGTGATGTGTGCCAGACGCCATCTTGGTATAGGAGTTAGTGCAGGCGCAGATAAGAAACGCTGGAATCATGTAAAGTAGGGAGAAAATGGCTTCAATCAGTGTGCAACGCTGATTTAAAGTGATAGACACCATTTTGGGACTTAACGCTCAATTCAACACACAGTCTTAACCCCGACCATCTGAACGTGTCTTAGAGTGTCTGGAATGCCCCCACCAGTGCTATTTAAAGGGACCATGCAGGATTTACAGGTTAGTGGTTGGATTATTGCTTCTGGCTGCTGAGACATTTTTAACCGTTTTTGGAGGTCTCCTAGACTTGAATACTAGACGCAGGGACATAGCCTAACATTTAGAACCAGGATGTGCAGGAGTGAAGATAGGAAATGCTTCTACACGCAAAGGGTGAGAGACATTTGGAACGCTCTTCTACAGACGGCAGTTGATGCTAGCTCACTTGTGAATGTTAAACCTGAGATTGATAGATTTCTTTGAACCAAAGGTATTAAGGCATATGGGGCGAAGGCAGGTATATGGAGTTAGGTCACAGGTCCACCATGATGGAACAGGCTCGAGGGACTAAATGCCACTGCCATTTGCTGCCTCCTGATATGCGCCACCTTCTCCTGCAAGAAAGCGAGGCGTGTGCCTGGGTGATGTGCCTGTCATGGTTGAATAGCTGCCAGTGTGTGTGGCCTGTGAGTTGCGGGTGGGTGGCTTGAAACAGTGGTAATGTGTAATGGTGGGAGGAAGCATCTGATGGGAAGAGTTGAGTACCGATGGAAAGAGTTTGTTGGTATGTGGGTGATGGGGGGTGTAGTCCGTGGAGCAGTGGATGCGGCTGGTGGTGTAGTTGGTAGGAGACGCCACTTGACAGTTGACCTCACTCACCTTGCCCACTCATGTCAAAGCATTGAACAACTTCCTGGACTGCATCCATGTTCATGATGCTGTGTGCCCAGCATTGACTTCGTCCCCCGCTGCCTCCCACTGTCATTTGAGTATATGTCTGGAGGGCCTCTTGCCCCCCCCCCCCCCCCCGCCAACACTGCGGATATAGGATGTCCCTCTTTCTGTCCACCTCTTGCACCCAACGTCTCTGGTGCATCAGCTGAGAACCTTGGTGCATGCACTCTCGCAGGCCTGGTACCAACTCAGATCGGCATTGGTGAGGTCTGGTGTGCAGATTGGAGGATGTGGGATTTAGTAGTGCGCAACCTTTATTCAATGTTTGAACATAACTCATCAGTGTTTAAACATAGGGATGGGATCTGCATCTGTATTTTACGTGTGCAATGTCTGATCTCTGTTCAGACTCCATGCAGACAGTAGACTGTTATTTTCAGCAAATAACAGGTACAAGCTACCTTTAAGAGATTTCTAAGAAATATCTTCCCTTTAAGAGATGGAGCTCCCTCTGGTGGTGGAAAGTGCAAATTGCATTCATTCCACGTGCAAGGCCTGGAAAGGAACCCCGATTGCAGGTAAGTGCTCCCCTTGGGACCAAACTTGCGTCTTGCCTGTCCAGGGTCCGTCGGGCACGGGGTGTTAGCGCATCGTGCTAAAATCGCCCAGAACGGACCCTTAACCAATTTTTCCCCCACTGTTTCCAATGGCAGAAGGGTCGGTAACCAGAGGATACAGATTGAAGGTGATCAGCAAAAAAGAACCAGAGGCGACATGAGGAAACATTTTGTTTAACGCAGCGAATTGTAATGGTCTGGAATGCACTGCCTGAAAGGATGGTGGAAGCAGATTCCATAGCAACTATCAAAAGGGAATTGGATAAATACTTGAAGGAAAAGAGCAGGGGAATGGGTCCAATTGGATAGCTGTCAGAGCTGACACAGGCACAATGGGCCGAATGGCCTCCTCCTGGGTTGTACCTAGTATGATAATTGATTCCCCATAGGATCACTCAGTTTATTCTAGTGAAGATCTGGTGTCCTCAAAAGGACTCCAAGAGCCTCAAATGGTAGACTTTCTGGAGAAGTCTGGGAACTCCCAAGCACGCCCCCTTGACATTGGGGGCAGGGGGGGGTGGAAGGCGGGGGGTGCGCACAGAAGATCCAATCACAGCTCACCCACCAGAATTTAAAAAGGCAAGCAAATGGGCCAGAATCCCAGCATCACTGGATTCTTCTGCCCCATATTCTGGCCATGATGTGAAATATAGTGAAATATAGTGCCATATTCTGGCACTATATTTCAGGACCCTTGGGATGTCCCAAAGTAACCAGAGAACACAGATTTAAAATAATTGGCAAAAACGCCAGGGTTGGGGGGGAGTAGATGAGGAGAATTTGTTTTAACTCAGCGAGTTGTTATGATCTGGAATAAATTGCCTGAAAGGGTGATGGAAGCATATTCAATAATAACTTTCAAAAGCGAATTTGATCTCTACTTAAAAAGAAAAATTTTGCAGGGCTATGGGGAAAGAGCAGGACCAATCAGTAGCTGGCCAAACGATGGGCCGAATGGGCTCCTTCTGTACTGCATGATTCTATGAATTCTCTGGAGTGGGACTTGAACCCACAACCTTCTGGGCTCAAAGGCGAGAGTGCTAGCGACTGAGCCATGGATGACACGGCTGTCAGTATTTATGGGATTGTTTGCTCTTAATAACCAACTTGTGAGAAGTGCTAACACATTTCATCTTTATGGCTAGAAACCAAATTTGAACATTGTAACAGAGGACAGTAATCAGTTTGCTGGACACTGCCAAGAGAAACCAGACAAAAGGAATCTATCTGAGTCCCCACTGATACCCCTGAAATTAGTTCCTTACATCAAATATAATAATGGAGGTCAAAGAGCTCCCTGGTGCTTCACTGTAATGGAACCAAGATACTGCATTTCAATCTGAAAGGATTTCCTCCACCATGTCCAGGGATATATTTTGAAAAGGATAAAAGAAAATTTCACCTTCCTCCGCAATATAACAGAATTATGACAGAAAAACCAGACCCTAATATTAATTCTACTTGTACATCTACGCTCTGATGGTAATCCCATTTCACAACTTTGGTTGAAAGTCTCATTCAAAACTTGCACTTAGATTCATGCTAAGATATGTGCAAAGCGGAAAACATGGGGATTATATTCGATAACCCCCGAAACCGGGCTCGGGCATCGTGGTCCGTGATTAACCCGCACCCGATACTTTCGTCGCAGGCAGGACGATTCAAGGACATTTGCACTTTCCACCTTCAGGGGGAGCCCAAATCTCAAAGGCAGGCTGTCTCTCTGACAGGCAGCCTGCACCTCTTAAAAGGTAGCCTGTACCTGTTATTTGCAAAAATTAAGATATGGGTCTGCACGGAGATCAGACATCGCACGTGTAAAACACAGATGCAGGTCCTGTCCCTATGTTTACAAACTGTTGTGTTATGTTAAAACATTGACTAAAGGTTGCACCCAACTAAATCCCACATCCTCCAATCTGCACGCCAGACCTCACCAATCTGCCGATCTGAGTTGGTACCAGACCTGCGAGAGTGCATGCACTAAGGTTCTCTGCTGATGCATTAGAGGCCTTGGTGCAAGAGGTGGACAGACGGAGGGACATCCTATATCCGCGGTGCGGGGGGTTGGGGGGTGTGTGGTGGTCACAAGAGGCCCTCCAGAAATATGCTCAAAAAGCCAATGGGAGGCAGTAGGGGATGTAGTCAATGCTAGGCGCATAGCACCATGAACATGGATACAGTGCAGGAAGAAGTTCAATGCTTTGACACAAACATAAGAAATAGGAGCAGGAGTAGGCCATATGGTCCCTCGAGCCTGCTCCGCCATTCAATCAGATCATGGCTGATCTTCAACCTCAACTCCACTTTCCCACCTGATCCCTATATCCCTTGATTCCCCTAGAGACCAAGGGCTCGATTTTACCAGCGGGTTCCGGGTGCGTTCCCGGCGGAGGGGGGGGGGCGTCGAAAATCGCGATATCCAGGTGCGTCACCGGATCGCGCCTCGATCCCGGCCACTTCCAGGTTCCACGCTGACATGCGGGGCTGCGTGCGCAGGCCCCGCTGGTGGGAATCCCGCAGGCAATTAAAGCCAGCGGGATGCCACTTGAGTGTATTTACCTTGCTTGTTGAGGTCATTAAATGACCTGATTCAGCTGTCTTAATAGGAAGTGTGGGATTTTACCTTCAACCGAGACTGTTTCACACACTGGGGGAAACAGTCTCACTCCAACCGGACGTGTTGCAGCCAGCAGCCTGCGGCAGCTGCCAAGGTGCACTCCACAGGGGGGGGGGGGGGAGACCCCTCACCCACGCAGGAGGCCACTCCGTCACATAGGGCAACTCCTGCCCTCCACCACCCCCCTCCAAGCCAGAGGGAACCCCGACGTGGAACCGCAGCCCCAGTGCGAGGAAACACCTACCTACCCTGCACAACCCCTCAGACCAACACCTGCCAGATGGGGGCCGCTTCGACATCCTTGGAGGACGAACAGCATCACCAGCCCCAGCAGCCTCGCAGTCCACGCCGTCCGCCTCATCGACGTGGAGCCCCCCAACACGTTGCTGCGGCACACCCACCAGCACAGCAGGAGGGAGGGCAACCGCAGAGAGATCTGCGTCGCAGGAGGCACTACCCTCCGCACAGGGTGTACAGAGCGAGGCTCAGCTTCGTGGACCTCTCTGAGCAGCAGTGCATACGGAGGCTCAGAGTCACTCGCCAGGTAGTCGCTGACATCCGCAGCCTCCTTAATGACGAGCTGCTCCCGGATGGACCAAGCAGCATCTTCTTACCCGTCGCCGTCAAAGTCACCACTGCCCTCAACTTCTTCGCCTCCGGATCCTTCCAGGGTGCCACGGGGGACATCACCGGGGTCTCTCAGTCGTCTGCACACAAGTGCATAAGGCAGGTCACCGATGGGCTGTTCCGCAGGGCCTCGACCTACATCAACTTCGCCATGGATGAGCGCAGCCAGATGGAGAGGGCGGTGGGATTCCATGATGTGGCTGGCTTCCCACGGGTGCAGGGTGTAATCGATTGCACCCACATAGCAATACGGGCACTTCCACATGAGCCAGGGCTGTTCATCAACAGGAAGGGTATCACTCCATGAACGCCCAGCGCATTTGTGACCACCGCCAGAGATTCCTACACGTGTGCGCCAGATACCCTGGCAGCTGCCACGATACCTTCATCCTCAGGGAGTCCACCGTCCCGCCCCTCTTCCACGCACCCAACACTGGCAACAGCTGGCTCCTCGGCGACAAGGGATATCCCCTGCACACGTGGCTTATGACACCTCTGAGGAACCCCATTACCGAGCCGCATCGTTGATATAATGACAGCCACATTGCTACCAGGTCTACAATTGAGCAGGCCATAGGGCTGCTCAAGATCCGCTTCAGGTGCCTTGATCATTCCGGGGGAGCGCACCAATACACGCCACTCCGAGTGGGACGAATTATAGTTGTCTGCTGTGCCCTGCACAACATGGCACTACAGAGAGGGGTGCCGCTGGAGGAGGCCCCATGCACACCCGCCACCCACATTGAGGACGACAATGAGGAGGAGGAGGAGGAGTACGAGCGAGAGGAGGAGGAACGACCCATGGCCCGAACACCGGCTCACCTGCGTGCTCGATAGGCCAGGGAGGCACTCATATGCCAACGGTTCTCCTAATATCACGCTGTGTGAGGCGTTCACATGTCATAACGTGCGCAGACGAGGGTCCATACAGGCTCCCTCCACAGAAGAGTGGTGCCTGTACACCTGCACCCACTGTATTATGCCCAATGGATGGGACGGGGTGGTCGTCGTGATGATGAGGCGCACGGAAGGGACATATTGCACAAGCCGCAGAATTATGGACAAGAGTTGGCAGCATTGGTGAGAAAAAGTGACTTTATTTCGTGTTGCCATTCAAAGACTGGAAATAAAAAGATAACAAATAGACAAACACCCTGGTGCAATCCCTGTGTGCTCACGGAACTTTGGGTTCTCGTTTCCTGGTACCCCTACGTGGTGCTACCCCTGTGGCTCCAGCAGAGGTGGTGGCAGGTTGCTCCCGTTCATGCCCTGACCTGGTAGATGCTTTGGGTCGACGCCCCCTGTGTTTCGGTGCCCATGAGGGCACCTCCACAGCCTTCCAGGCTGCAACCGGGACATCCCTGGTGTCTCTCAGTCGTCTGCGCAGATGAGCCCTGCAAATACATCTACACCCACTCTGCAGTGACACACTGGGTGGCATCAGTGGTGGGTCCTCATAGGGATACCCAGGAGCGGGCATTATTGCACAAACCGGACAGGATTCGCGAAGATATGGCACTAGTGGAGCCAATATAATGTGTGATGTGAGTTGTTATTTAATTCAATAGAAGTACGAACCATGACAGACCCTCAAACACCCTTGTGCATCCCCTTCATGCTCACGGCACGTTTGCCTTACGCTGCCTACTGCACATATGTGATGCATGCCCTGTGGCTGCAGCACAGGTGGTGGCAGGTTGAGTGAGGCTGGCCGTGAGAGAGATGCACGAGAGGGTGAGTATGGGATAGAGCCATGACATTGTATGAGGATTGGGTTACGTGGTAGTGGCGGGGTGAGTACTCGCGAGGTGAGTAGGTGCAGGTAAGATGAGGATGATGTTTGAGTGGGTATGAGGGGTGATGTGACAGAGTAGTGTTGGCAGTGCCGAAGGAGATGTGGGGTGGGGGCAGTGATGTGGCAGGCGGAGTGTAGGGGAAAGAGTACGTGTTCTCACTGTGGCTGACCTACTGAGTTCATTGGTGCGCCACCTGCACTGTATGCAGGTGGGCGATATGTTGGTGGCGCAGGTCACCCCCTCTGCCACCTCGGGCCAGGCCTTCTTGGTGGCAGAGGCAGGCCGCTTCCTCCCGGCCGCTGGGGGGAAGATCTCTGTCCTCCCCCTCCTCCTCACCCCATCTAATGATACCTGGGGTGAGGCATCATTAAACTGGGCTGCTCTATGCTGTAATTTTTACTTTTTGTGGCAGCATCTGTCAGTGGAGGACTGCCCCTTTAAATAAAGCGCCTCCAGCTGACAGATCTTACTGCGCATGCGCAGCCCGCCCGACGCGCAGATCTGCAGCGCGGAACCCGGAGGAGCAGGTAAGTGAAACCAATTAGTAGGTTGCCTGCTACGATCGCGCGGGAAACCCACTAATTTCAACGAGCGCGTTTGGTACATGCCCGCAGGCCTACCCGCCGGGAACCCGCACCCCTGGTAAAATCGGGCCCCAAAAATCTATCCATTTTAGCCTTAAATATAGTCAATGACTCAGCATCCCCAGCCCTCTGGGGTAGAGAATTTCAAAGATTCACAACCCACTGCGTGAAGAAATTCCTCCTCATCTCAGTCCTAAATGGCCGACCCCTTATCCTGCGACTAATCCCCCTAGTTCTAGACTCTCCAGCCAGCGGAAATTATCTCTCAAAATTTATCCTGTCAAGCCCCCTTAGAATCTTATTTGTTTCAATGAGATCATTCTTCTAAACTCCAGAGAGTATAGGCCCATTCTACTCAATCTCTCTTCAGAGGACAACCATCTCATCCCAGGAATAAATCTAGTGAACCTTCATTGCACCACCTCCAAGGCAAGTATATCCTTCCTTAGATAAGGAGACCAAAACTGTACGCAGTACTCCAGGTGAGGTCTTACCAAAGCCCTGTACAACTGTAGTAAGACTTCCTTACTCTTGTACTCCAACCCCCTTGCAATAAAGGCCAACATGCCATTTGTTTTCCTAATTGCCTGCTGTACCTGCATACTAACTTTTTATGTTTCTTGTACGATGACACCCAAGTCTCTCTTAACACCAACATTTAATAGATTCTCACCATTTAAAAAATATTCTGTTTTTCTATTTTTCCTACCAAATCATAGAATCATAGAAAGGTTACAGCACGGAAGGAGGCCATTTGGCCCATCGAGTCCGCGCCAGCTCTATGCAAGAGCAATCCAGCTGGTCCCACTACCCCGCCCTTTCCCCGTAGCCCTGCAAAAAAATTTTTCCTTTCAAGTACTTATCCAGTTCTCTTTTGAAGGCCATGATTGAATCTGCCTCCATCACCCCCTCAGGCAGTGCATTCCGGATCCTAACCACTCGCTGTGTAAAAAAGTTTTTCTTCATGTCACCTTTGACAAAAGAACCAATCACCCTAAATCTACGACCTCTGGTTCTTGACCCTTCCGCCAATGGGAACAGTTCCTCTCTATCTACTCTGTCTAGACGCTACATGATTTTGAATAACCTCACATTTCCCCACATTATACTCCATCTGCCACCTTCTTGCCCACTCACTTAACCTGTCTATATCCCTTTGCAGATTCTTTGCATCCTCCTCACAGCTTACTTTCCTACCTAGCTTTGTATTGTCAGCAACCTTGGATACATTACACCCAGTCCCTTCATCTAAGTCGTTAATATAGATTGTAAATAGCTGAGGCCCAAGCACCGATCCTTGCGGCACCCCATGACTTACAGCCTGCCAACCTGAGAATGACCCGTTTATCCCTACTCTCTGTTTTCTGTCCTTTAACCAATCCTCTATCCATGCTAATATTACCCCCAACCCCATGAGCCCTTACCTTGTGTAACAACCTTTTATGTGGCACCTTATCGAATGCCTTTTGAAAATCCAAATATACTACATCCACTGGTTCCCCTTTATCTACCCTGCTGGTTGCATCCTCAAAAAACTCAAATAGATTTGTCAAACACGATTTCCCTTTCATAAAACCATGTTGACTCTGCCTAATGATTTTCTAAGTGCCCTGTAGCCACTTCCTTAATAACGGATTCCAGCATTTTCCTGACGACCGATGTCAGGCTAACTGGCCTGTAGTTCCCTGTTTTCTCTCCCCCTCTCTTCTTGAATAGCGGGGTAAAATTTGCTACCTTCCAGCCCACTGGGGCACAAGTGGTCAAGATGAGTGAGGTCAACTATCAAGTGGCATCTCCTACCAACTGCACCACTAGCCACATCCACTTCTCCACACGCTACACTCCCCATCACCCACTTACCAACAAACTCTTTCTATCAGTACTCAACTCTTCCACTCAGATGCTTTCTCACACATTACCACTGTTGCAAGCCGCACACCCACAACTCACAGGCCACACAGACTGGCAGCTATTCATACATGACAGGCACATCACCCAGACACATGTCCCGCTTTCTTGCAGGAGATGGTGGTGCATAACAGAAGGCAGCAAGTGGCAGTGGCATTTAGCCTCTTGAGCCTGTTCCACCATTCAATAAGATCATGGTTGATCTGTGACCTAACTCTATATACCCGCCTTAGCCCCATATCCTTTAATACCCTCGGTCACAGAAATCTATCAATCTCATATTTAAAATTAACAATTGAGCTAGCATCAACTCCCATTTGCAAAACAGCGTTCCAAACTTCTCCCACCCTTTGCGTGTAGAAACGTTTCCTAACTTCACTCTTGCACGTCCTGGCTCTAAATGTTAGGCTGTGTCCCCTCATCCTAGTATTCAAGTATAGGAGACCTCCAAAAACAGTAGCCAGAAGCAATAATCCAGCAACTAACCTGTAAATCCTGCATGGTCCCTTTAAATAGCACTGGTAGGGGGTCCTCCAGGCACTCTAAGACATGTTCAGATGGTCGTGGTTAAGGCAGTGCATTGAGTGGAGCGTTAAGTGCCAAAATAGTGTGTATCGCTTTAAATCAGCATTACACACTGATCGAACACATATTCTCCCTACTTTACACGATGCCAGCATTCATTATCTGCACTGCGCTAAACCCTTTACCAAGATGGCGTCTGGCGCACATCACATGTGCACATCCAAGACGCCAACTTGGATATTCGGGAGGCGGCATAGTGCCAAAACAACGGGTGCTACCCGGCCCAATTTAGCGCTCATTATGCACAAAGAATATTAAAATGCATCAGAAGAAATTGTTGGATATAATGCAGTGATGGATTTTTTCCATATTTCTTTCTTTTTTAAGCAGACAATGTCTGCCAGAGCTTGTGAAGTAGGATTTTGAATTATGGTCTCTCCATAGCATATTCTATTACTTTAGTATTCATTTAATTTTTTTTAAAAATGCTTCCCGTTAATTCATGGGATCTGCCTCTGACTAGAAAAGACTGACTGCCAGTCATTTCGACTTTCTGTCTGTATTGAAAATCCCCTTAAAAGTCATAAGGATACAGTTCACAGCCAGATACTAATTTAGCCAGAGCCAGAAAATAGTAGAATTTTAGCTCCACAGCTCCATAGAGACAAATTAAAATCACCTTTTCAAATTGGATATTACAGAATGAAGAACTGGATTATTCAGAAAACATTCACCAAATTTGGTATTACTCAATTGGCATGGTGCTTTCAATCAGCATACTCTTTCATTTTTGCCTTAGCATTGTGATCTTTCTTCATAATCTTACTTGACTTCAGTGCGAGGCACTTTGAGTCTCAGGTGCTGCACCTGTAATGGACTGAGCTATGGCATGGTGGTTCTGTAGGAATGCCCAAGTTGTAGCCGCCAAAATAAATTGTCCAACTCAGCAGTCTGGACTCACTGGGGGGGGGGAATTTTAACCTCCCAGTATGGGCGGGGCTAAATTCTTAATAATCTGAATCCCAACCTCAAGCCGCAAGTAACCTGTTCTCAAGAGGCGGGTCAGTAATTTAAATATGTTAATAATTTAATGGGAAACCCGACAGCCGAAGGGAGGCGAGAACTGCTGGATGCAACAGATAAGTGCTTTTCCAGCACTGCATGTGGGCCAGGAGGTGCAGGAGTACTTCCTCCTGGCCTCCCAAGCTAACCTGCCGCGATCGGCCTCCCTCCCCATGATATGCGGCCCTCTCCCCACCACGATCCGATCCCCACCCCCCCCCCCCCCACCGATCTCCAGGCCAACCCGCGATCTCCCCCCTCACCCCGCAATCTCTCCCCCCCCACCCCGCCCCTGCGATCTCTCCCTCCCTCCTTCCTCTCCAGTCCCTGGCTGTGGTCTTCCAGTGTAGGCCTTCTCGCCAGCCAGCCTCTCAATCTGGCTGGCTGCTGGCCAGGAAACAGAGAAAAAAAATTCAATTGAGGTCCTGCCATTAAATTTGGGAGAACCTCTGTGTTCCCCACATTTCCAGGTTTCCCAGCCGCTATGAGTGCCCCCCCCCCCCCCCACTCCCTCCCTGCCTTCCTATAAGTATCAGGGCCACCGAGCATAAGACCATTTCCTTTTAGCCTGTGAAGAACTCTGTAAAGACGCAAGTTGCAACCTGCTTGGTTGAGCACATACATCAGAAAATCATGGAGTAGAATTTCCATGGGATTCCCTCTGATTTCCTGTGCTAACATCGGTGGAACCCTTGAAGAAAAAGGCATGAACTGCCATATTTAGCCATTTACACCATTTCTCCAGGGGTTCTGCTGCTTTTCCACAAAAGTTACAGCAGAAGTTCAGGAGAACCCGAGGAAATTCCAGGCTCATCTCTTACATTCAGGAGGCCTGGAATTCCTTTAATAACTTATCGAATGGTACGTTGAAATATCTCTGCTGCTGACAAAATAACAAAAGTTAGTTCTTTGCTTCAGGACAACATAGCTGGTCTCCCCTTCAAACTCTAGTTGAAGAGAACATGTGATCCGTTTACCTCTGCAATAGTATCATCCAAAGTTGGAGTATAATGTCATTCATGGTTTATTGTTCTGTTTGCCACTCAATATCTACAAAAAGTCATATATTGTTGGGATTCCTGGGGATAATTAGTAGCGGCAAGACTCAAGGTGTAGAATCATCTGAATCTTCAGTTGTACCATTATTCTCTAACTCTTTTAGGTTTGCCTCAATTTTCTTCCATCGAGGTATCGGAATCTTGCGATGATGCTATGCAACAGGAATAACAGCCTTGTTTGGCCTTCATGCTCTCCAGCTTGCCTATTTTTTCATATACTTGAGAGAATTAATTACAAATAATATCCTCCAATGTTGGTATATTGATGTTACATACTACTGAAAGTACACTAATGAATTGTAATTCTTGAGCCATAAGTAGGCTAAGTAGACAACCATGGTTTCCTTTCACAACAAACACATCAGCTGAATGACATCATTGTCTCTATCACATCTCGTACCATTAGTTTTTGTATTTTTGTCTAAGTTTCTCCGCTCTACTCCCCTAATGAAGGTAATGTTTTCCCTACAAGTGATAATTGAGGAATTCAAACTACAGTAGACGTTTGTAATTTCCCATCACACTTCAAGTATTGGCAAAATGCAGAACAAGGTAATATATTAACAGAACATTGAAGAGAACATAATAGCAACTTGAATTAAATTAGGAAGGAAAGGAAGGTTAAAAATAAATTATAGAAATCTCCTATTCCATTCAAAAGAATCCTAAAATGTTTGTGGTTCTTTAATTATAAATTTTAGTGCTATTTGAATGACCCAATTAAAAACTGGATTTAATCAAAAATTATTCACAGCTATTTTGGTTTTTATAAAATTATCATACCAGCCATAAGTTAAAAGAACACTTTTTAGAATAAGATCCTAGTGAATGGGGTTACTGTTAAAAAAGCAAAATTAGTTGTGCGTGCAGATAAAATGAATGTTCAAATAGAACCTGCAGCAACAAGAGTGTGACTTGAATTAATACAAAAGTCCTCAGTCAGACATAAATGATAGGTCCTTTTGAATAAAATACAAAACAGATCCTACTCTGTGTAAACATTTTTTCAAATAATGCTTGGGGCAAAAGAAGCCACCAGTTTATTATTATTTAGTTTACTTTCCTACTTCCATTAGTCATATATGTTTAGATTCCAAAAATATGTTCCATTTGTTCATCAAAGTACACATATTGTGGGATCCTCTTATAATTTTGCACCCCTACCTGCCAATAAGATTGCTTTCTATTATGTATCAGTGCCCTACATTAGGCAGAATATATGATTCAAAGTCAATAATACTTGGAAGAATTTCAATTTTCTCACATAACTATTCTTTTTTCTAATACAGTATTATTTAAACATCAGGTCATCTCTTTCTCATCAGGGGCCCATGGAAATCAGATCTAAATCACTGAAAATGCAACCTAGGTTGCAGTTTACTGTCATATGATGCAACAATAGAAAAGTGTCAGATGCAGCGGGAAGAGGATTGCGTTGATGTTGCAGTGTTATATACCCTATACACATCAACTTGGGGCGAAGTAGATGTGAATCAATGAACAGATTTCTGGTCAGAAGATATCAATTACTGTTACTTCTGCCTCTCCTCCCCCCACCCTAAAGGAAACACAGCAAACATCTGCACAAGCTGCCAGGGTTGTCTGCAAGCCATAATTACATAACTGGTGGTGAACTGTCTCATCTATAATGCACATCAGGAATGAGCTACATGTAACATACCACAACACACTATACTGTAAAACAATTGCAAACAAGAAATTATCGGGGATAATTGATTTCAGAAGAAAACAGGCTGAGTTTTAAGGCTTCTGCCTGGTGGGAATAGCTTGGAAGAACTTATCGCTCTGTTCCCACCGTTGCTGTGGCCATCTCCATTTTTCCGGAGTCCTCTGAATAAGTGGCCTGGTCGACCACCTGACAAGAGCACACAGCTGATTTAGATATTTAAATCAAGGTGACATGACATCAGTAGGACCCTGATGCTATTTTAGGACTGAACTGGGTGGAACATGTGCCGTGCATGCTCCGCCCGGTATCCACTGGCAGTCCAGTCGAAGAGGAGCTGACATATGTTTCCCTTTGTTTTTGTGGGACCCAGTGTTGCTAGGGTGCAAATGACAGGAAATACGCCAGATGATGTATTCCCATCATTTCCATTCTATTACAATATACCCACCCATATTTGGATAGACATATTCTGTCACTTCAACAGAAAGTTACAGAAGTGGCGGAGGACAGAGAGGAGCTGGCAGAACTCAAGTGGGAAATCCTGCCCAGTGTGTCCATTCTGAAGCACACAGATCTCTGTTTAAAAGTCTTAGGGCTGAGTTTTGTGATTGCAAGACTCCACATAATATTAGTTAAAAATATATGTCCATCAAGGAACCCCATGGGAAAGTGTGCCAGTAACAAGTTTGAATCCCTCCAATCAGGTTTCTGCCCCTGCCACAGCACTGAAACGGCCCTTATCAAAGTCATAAATGACATTCTATGTGACTGTGGTAAACTATCCCTCCTCATCCTTCTCGACCTCTCTGCAGCCTTTGACACAGTTGATCACACCATCTTCCTCCACGACTCTCCTCCATCATCCAGCTGGGTGGGACTGCACTCGCCTGGTTCCATTCTTATCTATCCAGTCGTAGCCAGAGAATCACCTGCAATGGCTTCTCTTCCAGCTCCTGCACCGCTACCTCTGGAGTCCCCGAACGATCTATCCATGGCCCCCTCCTATTTCTCATCCACGTGCTGCCCCTAGGCGACATCATCCGAAAGCACGTTAGGTTCCACATGTGTGCTGACGACACCCAGCTCTACCTCACCACCAACTCTCTCGACCTCTCCACTGTCTGATTTGTCACACTGGTTGTCTGATATTCAGTACTGGATGAGCAGAAATTTCCTCCAACTAAATATTGGGAAGGTCAAAGTCAGGTGCATTATTTGAGCTTTATCTGTGTGTCATGGCAAGCATTGAATTTAGGATGATCCCCAAATGGAACATAATTTTAACTTCTGCCTCAAGGGTTACCTGGAAAAGAAGCAATGCATCAACTCCATCAACATCTGAGCTCTTGACTTTCACATTGAATTATAACTGCCTTGGTGAGTGGCATTTCTTCACTTGTCTCTGATGTTGCACTTTTCACACAGAACACTTTCTCTTTCACACTATGCTTCACATCTGCCCAACATTTGTTTAACTCAGACATCTCATGTGGTACAAGTTGTTTTTTTTTAAAGAGCAGACATCTACCTATCTGTGAGCCATTTCATTTCCCAAGATTAAGAGCTTCTCGTCCTCTAAACCAGCTCTGAATAGGGATTCAAAGAAAAACTGAAAGCTGGAAATTTGAAATAAAATGTAAATACACAGCACATGAAAAGATAGGTTAACGCTTGAGTCTGTTAACATCTGAAATTATATTTTGGGTTAGAACCCTTCATCAGAACTGGAAAATGAGAACAAAAGACCCTTTTTATAGAATCGACCAAAACAAGGAAAGGAAGAGCTAACAGGTAATGGTCAGGGGTATAGAGTTATACTAACTATTATTACAAAAAGATATCTAATAGGTTTAATAGAATATTTTTTTAAAAAGCTGAAAGAGATGAAAAATATTGGATATTCTGCTAAGGCGGGCAGTGAAAAGACATTGCAAAAGAAATAGTAAGCTCCTAATTTCTTAATCTACGAAGTTTCTCCATTGCCATATACATTGTTTATCACCACTATTGGAGATTTTTAAACGACTACAGCTAGTTTCACAGAATAACCATCAACAGTGTATTGAGCTATTAAATGAATCACAATCAAACAACAATTTGCATCTCACAAGTGATTGTTTGCATACTGCCACTATCTAATGCACAAGAAGCAAATGTACTAACATTTAAACTTTTTGACATGATATTCAAATGATGCAGGATATAACCTAAATAAATATAAATGTATTAAAACTTAAAACTTACCCAAACTTGAGTGGCTCAAAGAAGCTGTGTCCATAACAGTGTGATTCCAGACCATTTATCTCAACTTTTGTGACAGCTTATATGGTTTTGCATTACACGTTTTTTCTGCAATATAAAGATAATAACGCCTGTGAAGTTTTATGACCATCTCATCAAAAGGGATCACAATGAGAACCTATGCCACATTCCAAAAAAAAGACTTACATTTATATAGCGTCTTTCATGACCTCAGGACCCCCCAAAGCGCTTTACAGCCAATTAAACACTTTTTGAAGTTGTACTGTTGTACTGTAGGAAATGTGACAGCCAATTTGCGCACAGCAAGGTCCCACAAACAGCAATGAGATAAATGACCAGATCATCTGTTTTTACGTGTTGGTTGAGGGTTAAATATTGATCAGGTCATTCCACCGAGTAGGTAACTCTCCAGGTAATGCCAACTAAAAGCAAGAACGAGTTTCATGCAGTTTTCTGAGACTGGGTCATCATTCCCTCATTCTAATCATTCATTTATACCAATCACTGCAAGGACATACTCATGTTTCCACATTCAATGTTACAGTAATCAGTCTGCTATGTTGCTACCCACAAGCTGAGGAGTGATGGTCCTGGGGAAAGCAGGATGAAGGTCTGAGACAGCGCAGGAAGCAAGTGGCAGGAGGTGCAGGAAGCTTTGAGCCACTGTTTGAAGCTGCTCCAACTTTAGAGAAGCCTTGAATGTTGATTCAGTGAGCTTTGAGGAGGATGCAGCAGGAAGAGAAGACAATGTTCAGAATCTTAAAAGATAATAAGGGGCTGATAATGTGATGGACAGCACTCGTTGCGCTGAAGCACATCAGGCGCTGGCTCCCCACATTATCAGGCGCAAGTTCTACCATAGCCCAATGTGCTCTGCATAACCAATGCAGATATGAATCACTGCCCGTGCACAAAGTGTGCAAGGTTTATTAAGGGTCCAGTATTTATTTTAAACGAGGCCCAAGCCCTATAATGCAGCTTAAGCACCTGAGCAGCATTCCATTTGTTCAGCGCCCATTAACAGGTTCTGAAGTTAGGGATCAATATATAAACATTTTGTTTTGGATGGTCCTGACTTTGCTTACCTTACATTGACTTCAACTGTTGGGTCTAGAAAGGACGATTTTCATTGGAACCCGACCTCCTTTATCTGCCCCGCAAAAAGCAGTTCCAACCACCAGGCACTTGCAAAAGATCTCATCCCTCCCCCAACCTCGATGCACTCCCAGTGATTCATGGACTTCACACTCGAAGCTTGTCAAATTATGTTAATGAGCTGATCTTTGTACAAGACCTTGAACTCAGTTGGAATACTGTGTCCAGTTTCGTCTCTTCATCTGATGGGTGATATTGAGGCTTTGGAAAGGGTGCAGAGGAGGGCTATTAGACTAATTCCCATCTTAAAGCATCTTAGTCATCAAGATAGGCTAAAAGAGTTGGGACTTACCCTTTAGAAAAGCTTAAACTATGGGGCAATCTGATTGAGGTTTATAAGATGATGAAAGGAATAGATTGCGTTCAAGTTGACAGTTTTCACCAATTAAATAGGTTAGGGAGGACCAGGGGTCACAATTTTAAGTTGCATAAGGCTAGATCTAGGTTACACATCAGGAGGTGGTTCTTTTCCCAGAGAATAGTGGACCTCTGGAACAGGCTGCTAGCTAGTACAGTGGACGCAGACTCGCTAAATTCCTTTATGTGAGAGCTGGACCTGTTTCTGGCTGGGGCGGAGATCACCTCTTAGAAAAGGGAGGCAATGCATAGAATTATCAGGGCCAGAATGATCTTCTGGACTAGTTTCAATTGCCAAAGGAGTCGGAGAGGAATTTCCCAGATTTTTCCCTCCAAATTGGCCTGCGTTTTCAATCTGGTTTCTCGCCTCTCTCAGGAGATCGTGGTTTGGGGTGGGTGGGGAGTGTATATATTGTGATTCACAGGGTATCACAATTGTGTGGGACAGGCTGGATGGACCAAAGGGTCTTTTCCTGTCTGTCATTGTTCATATGTATCCCGCAGCTCATTTAGCCACTGTGCCGAGACTACACAAAATGTTTGGATTAGTAATGGACACATCAATGTCCTCCAACTGTATGACCCAGCAACTACCCTCCACTCCTGTGACTTTGGCCTAATCGTTGTTTCCTGCGCCGTCCAGTCCATCAGCAGCTGCTCCTTCAGCCACCGTGCCTCTATCCTCTAGAACTCCCTCCCTCAGTACATCTGCCTTGCCACCTCCCTCCCTACTTTCAAAAGCCTTCTCTTTGACCATGCCTTCATACTTTTCTAATCCCTCTTCCTCCTGATCATTATCGTTCAATCGTTATCCACTGCCCTGTAAAACACCCTGAGATATTGCTTTTTATGTGGATAGCGCCATAGAAATCTAGGTTGTTGCTGACTTTAATACTTTGACTCCTTAGATGAGAAAACCCAATTTTTAACTCTTGTAATCTAGACATCTTAAATATCCATTTTACTTTAACAGCAGTTTTTCTTGGATTCTAGTAGTATGTACCCAATATGGGATTAATTTAGGGAAAGGTCCACAATGTTTGTAAATGTACAACCCTGTCTGTTTCACATTGGGTACATAGTAGTGATAGCTTTAGAGACATCTTGCTGAGAGTTGTGCAGAGTAATAATGGCATGGCAATTTAATTTGTGATTCCTTCATCTTATTACAAATGCAGACTGAGTGGTCTTTTCTTGTCTCAGTTCCCAAGGCTCTTCAGTGAATGTGTCATCTCAAGGTCTTCTTCCAAGAAGCTGTGAGATGAAATTATCCTGTGTTGTTCAACAAAATGAACTCCACAGAATATATTCATTTTTCTGTGGATATGTTATTGATTAAGAAAGTTCCAAGAGGGCAGGAAATTGTTTGACATGGTTATGTTTTTTTCGTATAATAGAAAAAAATGTCAGGTTTGAAGATAGTTTAGAAAGAATCAATGTGATCTTTGGTGAACTCTTTCTGTAACAACTAGAATTATGTTGAAATGTTACCTTAACAGCAGTTTTTGATGAGAGTGAGGAACTTAAGTGAAAAGTACTGGAGAAATTAATGGGACTAAAAGCCGACAAATCCCCTGGACCTGATGGCCTACATCCAAGGGTTTTAAAAGAGGTGGCTGCAGAGATAGTGGATCTCTGGTTTTGATCTTCCACAATTCCCTAGATTCTAGAACTGTCCCTGTGGATTGGAAGGTAGCAAATTTAAGAAAGGAGGGAGAGAGAAAACAGGGACTTTTCGGCCAGTTAGCCTGACATCAGTAGTAGGGAAAATGCTAGAATGTATTATTAGGGACGTCGTAACAGGGCACTTAGAAAACCATATAATGATTAGGCAGAGTCAATACGGTTTTATGAAAGGAAAGTCATGTTTGACAAATCTATTAGAGTTTTTTGAGGGTGTAACAAGCAAGGTAGATAAGGAGAACCAGTGGATGTAGTATATTTGGATTTTCAAAAGGCATTTGTTAAGGTGCCACACAAGAGGTCATTACACAAGATTAGGGCTCATGGGATTGGCGGTAATATATTAGCATGGATTGAGGATTGGTTAATGGACAGAAAACAGAGAGTAGGAATAAACAGGTCATTTTTGGGTTGGCAGGTTGTAACTAGTGGGGTGCCACAAGGATCAGTGCTTGGGCCTCAGCTATTTAAAATATGTATCAATGACATAGATGAGGGAACCGAGTGTAATGTATCCAAGTTTACAAAGGTGGGAAAGTAAGCTGTGAGGAGGACTGCAAAGGGATATAGACAGGTTAAGTGAGTGGGCGAGAAGATGGCAGATGGAGTATAATGTGCGAAAATGTGAAATTATCCACTTTGGTAGGAAGAATAGAAAAGCAGAATAGTTTTTAAAAAGGTGAGAGAATAAGAAATGTTGGTAGTCAGGGGGATTTGGGTGCCCTTGTACATAAATCACAGAAAGTTAACATGCAGGTACAGCAAGCAATTAGGAAGGCAAATGGTATGTTAGCCTTTATTGCAAGGGGTTTGGGGCATAAGAATATGGAGGTCTTGCTGCAATTATATAGAGCTCTGGTGAGACCATATTTGGAATACTGTGTACAGTTTTGGTCTCCTTACCTAAGGAAGGATATACTTGCCTTGGACGGGGTGCAACGAAGGTTCACTAGATTGATTCATGGGATGAGAGGGTTGCCCTATGAGGAGAGATTGTGTAAAATAGGCCCATATTCTCTGGAGTTTAGAAGAATGAGAAATGATCTCATTGAAATGTATAGGGCTTGACAGTGTAGACGCTGAGAGGCTGTTTCCCCTGGCTGGAGAGTCTAGAATTAGGGGACATAGTCTCAAGATAAGGGGTTGGCCATTTAGGACTGAGATGAGGAAAAATTTCTTCACTCAGAGGGTTGTGAATCATTGGAATTCTCTACCCCAGAGGGCTGTGGATACTCAGTCATTGAGTATATTCAAGACTGAGATTGATGGATATTTGGACACTAAAGAAATTAAGGGATATGGGGATAGGGCGGGAAAATGGAGTTGAGGTAGAAGATCAGCAATGATCTTGAATGGCGGAGCAGGCTCAAGGGGTCGTATGGCCTACTCCTGCTCCTATTTCTTATGTTCTTAGGTTACCACATCAGCAATTCTATATATTCCTTTGTTGAACTGGTCCATGGCTTTGGAGGTGGATTATTACTGTGATACATTGAGCACTTTTTATACATTATTTAAAGTACTGGAACTGATGGGGTTAGTTTCATACTGATGAGGTTATTGTTAGCTGAAGCGTTCACATGAGGGAGAAATGGCTTTTGAGGTATTTGAACTCCAGCCAAGTAACTTTGTACACACTAGAACCCCACATTTCACCCTGTCCACGGGGGTGGCTGAATGGTTCAATTAGCGGGAGAGTACTTACCACTGTGTTCCTGACCGCTGCCATTTTAACCATGTACTTTTCAGAGTCAGGGGGGCTCATCAACACATGTAAATTGTGAAGCAATTAGGACCCAACTACAAATCGTGGAATTCCCAACCAGTATCCAACCCACCAGTAAAACCTGGCAGGATTGGTCTCTCAGAGCTACTGAACCAGTATTTAAAGGGGCACTCACCTGCAGCTAATTGGATCACAGGGTCTTTGTGCTATTTGGATTGCCAGGAGAGTTTCTAGATTGCTTATTTCTCATTTTATTTTGCCTTATTACCCTCAGTAAGCTTTATCTGCTTATAATGGGTGCTATTATTGCTAGTTTCATTTGAATGGAGGAACATTTGGAGGTAGAGGAGCAACACCAGCAGCAGCAGCCTCAGCAACCAGTAAAAGCAAGAGCTTGTAGGAGGCCATACCCAGCACACAGGGTGTACAGGCCAGACTCACTTTCTTAGCTGTGCTTCTCCAGTCAGGCTGTTGCAGACCTCTGCAACAGAAGTTGCTGCCAGGAGGCTATGCTTTGCCAGAGGCTGACAAAAATCACCACAGCCCTTAACTTCTTTGTCACTGGCTCCTTCCAGGCTGCTACAAGGGACATCTCCCACATCTCTCAGTCGGCAGTGCACAACTGCATTAAGCAGGTTGCCCCATTTACCAATGCTGTCCAGCACATCACCTTCCCCAGTGACCTCACCAGTCAACAGGAGAGAGCTCGGGGATTTGCAGCTGTGGCTGACTTCCCGTGCGTTCAGGGTGTCATTGACTGCACACACATTGCCACCAGGGCAGCAGAACACCAGCCAGCAGCCTTTGTGAATAAGAAGGGTTACCATTCAATTAAAGTCCAGTTAGACTCTGGTCACAGAAACAGGATTGTGCAAGTTTGTGGATGGTACTCAAGCAGCTGTTACGATCCATTTATCCCGTGACAGTCCACCCCTCCACCACCCTGCCAATATTCGAACCTCCCAGGAACGAGGCAGCATGGCTGCTGAGGAAAAAGGGATACCCCTTATAGATGTGGCTCATGACACCCCTCCACAACCCCACCGCGCCTGAGCAACACAGGCATAATTAAAGCCAGTGGACCACTAGCACACCATAGGGTTGTTGAAGTAGAGATTCAGGTGTCTTGACAGGTCCGGGCACTCGCTACAATACGCCCCACAAAAAGAGTCCCGTAGTGGTGTGCTGCATACTGCAAAACCTAGCCATACAGAGAGGACTTCATTTGGAGGAGGCACAGTAGCAGCAGCAGTTCTCATCAGACAAGGAAGACCAGGGTGAAGTAAAGGAAGCAGCAGAAGAAGGAGGACCATTTCAACATCTTGCAGCAAGAGATTTGTCATCATTAGTCCAAAGATGTGGAGATGCCGGTGATGGACTGGGGTGGACAAATGTAAGGAATCTTACAACACCAGGTTATAGTCCAACAGTTTTAATTGAAAGTCACAAGCTTTCGGAGCTTTTCTCCTTCGACGGAGAAAAGCTCCGAAAGCTTGTGATTTTCAAATAAAACTGTTGGACTATAACCTGGTGTAAGATTCCTTACATTAGTCCAAAGACTACTGGCTGATAATCCCTTGTAGATTATTAAATAAGTAACTGTCTATTAATTCCAGTTTGGTCAGGTTTAAATACAATCTAACCACATCACCAACAATCTTGCTTATATTTTTAAATTGCAATTGACTGTGGAGCTGGGACCATATAAAATCCTTTCTGACTTAAGAACATATTGCTTTATGTGCATTTATAACCAGGATAAAGTGATCCAGTAGGAATATTCTACTAATAAAATTCAATGGGAAATCCATCAATGCCAAAGAACTTCTCTACCTACTACATGTTGTTGACTAATAGGCATCAACTTCTTCTGAATTTATCTCAGTTAAAGCTAGGATTTGTCAGTCTTATTAAGTTACAAAAAGACTCAACATGTGTGAAAAGCTACTTCCTGTAGTGTTGATCTCCAACTGTGGAGGTGCACAGACAGCTTACAAGGCTTTAGTGACCTCCTGAGGATTCATAAACAAACTTTTAAAGTGCATGCATACCTTGTTTAACTTTATGTAGTCATCTAACAAGGCAAGGAGAAACATTTTTCAAAAGGACACTTCACTTTTGCACAGTGGTGTTGGTTATGAATTGTAAATTATCTGTTCATTGTTATGGGTTTTGCAGTTTCTGCTTTAAAGATTAGGTGAAATTTAGATTTAACCCTAAAGAACGGGTGGATTGGGGGCAGGTGGAAGGTTAAAATAACAGCTTTTCAAGTGTGACTGCAACCCGGCCCCAACGCGCCCACTTCCGGGTTTAATGTGGGCACGGTTGGATGCGCGTGGGCAGCCGAAACCCGGAAATGCCAGTGGACAAATCGTTAACAGGGCAATTTACCTCATTGAAATACTTGAGGTAGGTAATTTTTTGTTGATTCTGAACCTGAAATTAATTTTACTTCACCTGCATGGGTTTCCCATGGCTTCTGCATCTAGTCATTGAAACGAAGGCAAGATGCTGCCAAAGTTGATTTGGCCCTTTAAAACTGTGATTGACGCATATCAATAAAAGCTCAAATGTAAAGAATCTTACAACACCAGGTTATAGTCCAACAATTTTATTTGAAAATCACAAGCTTTCGGAGGCTTTCTCCTTTGTCAGGTGAATGTGGGAATCCTTGAACGTTTCGCATTTATATTCAGAGAACAATACCTGGTGATTACAGATAATCTTTCCAACTGCCCGTTGTCAAGGCAATCAAAGTGTTCAGACAGAGAGGTGTTACCTACAGGACCACCGAATATACAAACGGCCAGAACACAAGACAGAGAGAGAGAGGGAGAAACATCCGAAAGGAAGAGAAAGACAGAGAATGACCCGTTGTATTAAAAACAGATAACTTTTATTCGCTGGTGGGGTTACGTGCAGCATGACATGAACCCAAGATCCCGGTTGAGGCCGTCCTCATGGGTGCGGAACTTGGCTATCAATTTCTGCTCGACGATTTTGCGTTGTCGTGTGTCTCGAAGGCCGCCTTGGAGAACGCTTACCCGAAGATCGGTGGCTGAATGTCCTTGACTGCTGAAGTGTTCCCCGACTGGGAGGGAACCCTCCTGTCTGACGATTGTTGCGCAGTGGTGTTGGTTATGAATTGTAAATTATCTGTTCATTGTTATGGGTTTTGCAGTTTCTGCTTTAAAGATTCGGTGAAATTTAGATTTAACCCAAAAAACGGATGGATTGGGGGCAGGTGGAAGGTTAAAATAACAGCTTTTCAAGTGTGACTGCAACCCGGCCCCAACGCGCCCAACCAGACATCAATAAAAGCTCAGGTATTGTAGCTGGTCTCTCAGTTCTCTCAGGCAAACGTTTGGCTGAGAGTTTTTTGTGTTGGGTCTCCATTCAGTCTTCTAGCCATCAATCAATTAAATTAAATATTCAGAAAATAGTCAGTTGCTAACGTCTTAATCAATCTTGCATATGTGCACAAGCTTATATTTTTAATGATAACAAAATCTGAAATATTCTGCAGTCAAGTTACTTGAAAGAATCATAAAATTTTATAAGAACTTGGCTCTTTTGCTAATATAAATTATAGTACTCTAAATATGTTTCCAATTCTCATCCATTCTTTACTTTTGTATGGTCCAGCTCTTTCTTTTTCTGGCTTTCTCTCTCTCCATGTTTGGCAATAGGCTTTCCATAGATATTTATTACAAGCTCGGACTCCCACAACTATTTGGATTGTGTTTCTGCCCACCCTACTTACAGTAAATACCTCATCCCTTTCTCTAATTTTCTCCTTCTCTGTTATATCTGCTCTCATAAATCTACTTTCCACACCAGAGTTCCTAAAGGTCTTACTTTTTCCTTAGCTGAGTCTTCCCTCAGCTGCGGTTGACAGGCCCTTTGATTGAATCCACCACATTTCCCATAAACAGCAGAAAATAACAGCCAGAGACATCAGTTATGCTTTTCATCTTTTAATGCTAATGCTAGTGTTGGTGTTGTTACGAAGTTCAAAATATGAATGTTACTTACATTGCACTGATCATCAAATCACTTCTCGCCTGCTCACCCTGGTATATGTTCCTTATTCTTGGCCTGCATCTGGAGCTAGCTCTTCATGCCCTCCTCCCCATGCAGCCTCAATGCAGACCAGCATGTACTGCAGTGGGTGCGAGATGCTGGTGGCTCCCATTGACTCCCTGCTCAACTTCAGTACGTTGGCTGCAGGTCTTGTTTAATATTTGCATACGTTGTCTGCTGGCTTCTCCCCACCAATATACAGTCAGTAATAAAAAGCCTAAAGTTGTTTGTAAACATAAGGAAGTGTAGAGTATCTTAAAAATACAGCAAGATGTGTAACCTGCAAAGCGCAAATGTCTGTGGAAATCCAGGATGGTGGAGACACACACAGAATCAACAGTAGAATCCTCAGAGCGATATGCACCCCGAAAGAATGGATCCCAAACAACATGAAACACAGAAGCCAAACAAAAAATGCTTGAAAAAGTTTGTTAACAAATCTATTTGAATTACACTTGTGGCTGGCGTCGGGCAGACATGTCCTGCAAATAGCTCAGCAAACTACCAACCTGCCGAGGAAACTACCAATCGGACTTATTGCTGAGTTCTTGGAAACCACCAAGACACTCCATCCAGAAATCAGATAAATCTCAAGCTCCTGCCTCATTGCTCCTTCCCCCACTCATCCCTCTCTCCCCCTCATCGGCTTCTCTCCTCCTCCACCTCACCTTCTTCTCTCCCTCTTCCCCTTTCTTGCTCTCTCTCTATTCCTCCCTTCCTCTTTCATTTTCCCTTTCTCCTCTCTCTTACCAACCTCCTCTCCTCTCATCTCTCTCTCCCCTGTCATCATCCTCTATCCGCCCTCTCTCCACTCCCCATCCCTCCCCCTTGCTGCCTTTCCCTTTCCTCAGCTTTCTCTCCCCTCACTCAGTCTGCCTTTACTGTTCTGACCATCTCCCTTTCTCTCACCCCTCCCCTCCCTGTCTTGGTTGACCTGAAAAATTGCATTGGTTTTGACTTCCCACGTGCAATGCCAGGGGAGATCAACTAGCAAGTAAATCTGTCCCCAGCAGCACCACCATTGCATCACTTCTACATCCGCCGGTAGAATAATAAACATGGCCCCCACTCAACTAAGCAAAAAAAAAATCAAACCTACCCACTGAGCAAAAATTGGGAACCAAGCCAACGAGTATATATCCAAGAACAACCAACCCCCCCCAAAAAAATGACCATAAGCCTAAATACATCCCAACAGCATAGGACCACAAACACATAGCAAAAATTCCAGCATAGGACAACAAACCCTCTCCTCCCCACCACTGAGCAGAAATTCTGGCATAGGATCACTAACTCTCATTCACCCCCAACCTCTCAGAAATTGCGAGTTCAGATTTAAGCCAATATTCACCCCGAGGACCCCCCACCCCACCACTGATGGCTGATACCCCCCCACCGACTGTTGAGACCCCTCCCCCAATGATGTCTTTGACTTTCTCCCCCCCCCCCCCCAGCTAGCCTGTCAATCCAGCTGGTTGTCGCACGGGAAACCTGGAAGCAGAAATAATTGCCTTCAATTGAATTGCAATCACAGATTCCGACGCACTTGCTTCACTTCCGGGTTTTCCGGGCGAAAATCTACCCCCCGGCTCAGTTCCCGGCTCCAAGTAAAAATCATGCCCAATGGATCACTGCTGAACTAAAATGAAGAAGGCAACAAAATGTCACGGATGAGGAGTTCATACTTTGTTTATCTTACTCAAAACATAAGAAAATAAAATGGAAGAAATCCAATTTTGTAGACATGTAGTCTAGCAAATGTTTGAAAACTGCAAAGAAAATTTAGTGTTCAGATTAAAGACATAGGGCGGGGGGGTCTATTGGGCACGTGGGTAACGAGCCCGGTGAAATCAGTCTGCCCCGCGCGCGATCGCAGCCTAATTGGATCCACTTACCTGGACTTCCGGTTGCCCACTGCTGATCTGCACGTCGGGCGGACTGCACATGCGCAGTAAGGTCTGTCAGCTGGAGGAGCTCTATTTAAAGGGGCAGTCCTCCACTGACTGATGCTGCAAGAAATAGGAAAAATTACAGCATGGAGCAGCCCAGGGGGAAGGCTGCTCCCAGGTTAATGATGCCTCACTCCAGGTATCATTGGATGGGGTGAGGAGGAGGGGGAGGACAGAGATCTTCCCCCTGGTGGGCGGGAGGAAGCGGCCTGCCTCTGCCACCAAGAAGGCCTGGCTCGAGGTGGCAGAGGAGGTCACCTGCATCACCAACATATCACGCACCTGCATACAGTGCAGGAGGCGCTGCAATGACCTCAGTAGGTCAGTCAAAGTGAGTACACTTACTCATTCCCCTACACTCCATCTGCCACATCACCGCCCCCACCCCACACCTCTTTCTGCACTGCCAACACTACTCTGTCACATCACCCCTCACACCCTCTCAAAGCTCATCCTCATCTTACCTGCACCTACTCACCTCGCGAGTACTCATCCCACCACTACCACTCAACCCAATCCTCATACAATCTCATGGCTCTATCTCATACTCACCCTCTGATGCATCTCTTTCACGGTCAGTCTCACTCAACCTGCCACTATCTGTGCTGCAGCCACAGGGCATGCATCACATATGTGATGTAGGCAGCATAAGGCAAATGTGTCGTGAGCATGAAGGGGATGCACAAGGGTGTTTGAGGGTTTGTCATGGTTTTTACTTATATTTAATTTCTGACCAACTCACATCACATATTATATTGGCACCACTACTGCCACGTCTTTGCGAATCCTGTCTGGTTTGTGCAATAATGCCCTTTCCTGAGGATCACAATGAGGACCCACACCTGATGCCACCCATTGTGTCACTGCAGAGTGGGTGTAGGTGTATTTGCAGGGCTCTTTTGTGCGGACGACTGAGAGATGTCGGCGATGTCCCCGGTGGCACACTGGAAGGATGTGGAGGAGAAGTTGTTGAGGGCAGTGGTGACTTTGACAGCGACAGGTAAGAAGATGGTGCTCGGGCCAGCCAGGAGCAGCTCGGCATGAAGGAGGCTGCAGATGTCCACGACTACATGTCGAGGGACTCTGAGCCTCCGGGTGCACTGCTGCTCAGAGAGGTCCAGGAAGCTGAGCCTCGGTCTGTGGAGCCTGTGGCGAGGGTAGTGCCCTCTGTGACGCATCTCTCTCTGTGGTTGCCCTCCCTCCTGCTGTGCAGGTGGATGTGTCACAGCACTGTGTTGTGGAGCACCACGTGTCAGAGGTGGACGGCATGGCCGGCGAGGCTGGTGATGCTGTTCGCCCTCCGAGGAGGTCATGACTGCAGCTACGGTGGCCCCCATCTGGAAGATGTACATGTTTGGGGGTCCGCAAGGTAGGTACATGTGTCTGGACACCGGGGTAAGTGTGCAAGTTGGTGAATTTTCTTGTTCGGAGGAGGGTGGTGGAGGCCAAACTTTGTCCAAAGTGACATAGTGGTCTCCTGCAATGAGTGAGGGTCTCCCCCCCGACCTCTCAAATGGACCTTTGCAGCTGCCACAGGCTGATGGCTGCAACACGTCCATTTGAACTGGGACTGTTTCCCCCAGTACGGGAAATAATCCCAGTTGTTTGTAAAATCCCACCCCATGTAAAATATCTCCTTAATCAGGTCTCTAAACGACCTGAAATATCAAAATAAATAGCTTAAGTGGCACCCCGCCGGCTTTAATTGCCTGCGGGAGTCCCACATGCGGGGGCTGCGCGCACATCAGCGTGTCTGTGGGAAACCCAGAAGTGGGCGGGTTGGAGCCGGGCTCCCGACCCGCCCTGGGAATCCCTGATTTTTTGAGCCCCCCCCGCCAGGAACGTACCCGATAGCGGGTGCTAATATCGAGCCCATAATGTTGACAATAAAATTGATTCCCTATATAATTGAAACTGATTTTAAGTTGCTGGGAACCATACAAAAATACATTTTGTAGCACAAGTCATTCTATAGTTTCAGTTTGCCCTAATTACTGTTATGTAAATTCTTAACAATGTACTCACTTTTTCCTTCCACAAAGATAAGGTAGCATCACTCTGGCGCTCTTTAATGTTTTTTTCTGGCAGTTTTTATTTTTTGTGTTAAGGTTATGTTGTGGGACACACAAATCGGATTCTCTCACACAAAATAATAAGGCAGGGGAGAGGATATTGCTGCAGTATTCCACTAAGACTTTGTAATGAGCTTATGAAACAACCTTTTATTGACATTGCATTGAATTTCTATTTTATTTTACAACGCTGCCCAGTATGTTCCACAAAATTATCATATTTTCTACACTCTTTACTCTTTGAATACACAGTGGTGCACATTGCACTGCATTTAATCAGCCTATCATTCATATTCATTAGGCATACACTCCATTTTACATCATGAAATATTGAAAAGCTATTTCAGCAGGATGGCAGTGGTCTGCATTAAAGGTGATGTAACAAGAGTATCCAAACTATTAATTGGTGAATTGTAACTGTCAGTGCATCTTACTGATTGAAGAAAAGGGAAGCAGATCCAGTTAAATCGTGCTAAGAAAGGAATGAGTTATCACTAAGAACTTTGTTAGAGATTAAGATTGAGAAATAGTAAGAGAATCAATTTTACGTGAAAGAACCACTTTTATAGCTTCCACTTTATTTAGTTCTGTAGTTAAAAACTTAGAATTAAAAGACTGCAAAAGCAATTGACAGAATATTTCTTATTCAAGGCCAGCTTGCACATGCTTACATTTAGATTCACTATATCACTCCAAGCTGGAGACTCAGTTATCTATGTGATGGTAGTATAGCTCCTTTTATGCCTTGCTAATCCTAAACACCGACGTTTACTGTGCAACTGTGGGACCATAAGACTTTAGAATAGAGACAAATATTTAGCAAGTCCAGAACATCTTGAGAGAGACTGATACAAGTTAATACTGAGAAATATGTGCGAAGAGTCATGGGTGCAGAGCCCTCTAGATTAGTGCAGCTAGAAACAGTATACATGAGGTGAGATCATAGCAATATGTTCGAAGAAATCAGAAGGTGGAAGTTGAGCTCAACTGCCTATACCATGCAGTTATTCTACGGCAACATCTTAAGTAATATTGTTGTTGGCTAGGAGTATGTTTGTATCATTTTACCCGTAATAAACCTCCAAGTGTTTTGACTCCATGTTTTCAACTCATTATTGGCATGTGGACAGAACTGCAGCCTTTGTCTATATATTATAACAAAGATACATTCCTAACAACTTCATGGGTCAATTTTCCTCTATATTACACCCAATGTGCACCTATTTCTGGGGCGTAACACAGAGGAAGCAGGGGCAGATGCCTTTTGTGTCTAATCTCCACTCTGCTTGTACTCCATATGTGCTTCTGGTTGAGTCATAACACCGGAAATGGGCATCCCAGTGCAAATTAAATTTAAAACACCCTATACGTGAGATCATCATAGCCCTGCCATGATATCCCCCATTTCTACTGTTCATGAGTCATGTGTTGAGACCACCCATATGAACTAGACATTCTGCTTAACAACACTCAGTTGTTTAAAAAGACAGGCAATGTCAGGCACCAACTTCAATGGAGGAATCGATTTTGGCCACAGAGGTGAGAATTTTTTAAAGTTTGCTATTCCAGTAGGGCTGCATTATAGGCAGACTTGCAAAGAGCTGGACAAGTTCTGTTTTAAAGTATACATTATAAATGCAATTAGCAGTGTCAGCTTGGCTCAGTTGGTAGCTGGCTCGCCTCTAAATTAGAAGTGCATGGGTTTGTGCCATACTCCAGAATGTAAACAAATAATCTAGGCTGACACTAGGGGCACGATTTTAAAAGGGAAAAACGGGTGGGTTGGGGGCAGGGGGGCAATCAAAATCGCTGTTTTTGGGAGCGGACAGACATCCCGGCTGGATCACGCACATTTGTGAATGAGACTCAGGCAAATCTGTGTGCGTGTGAACAGCAGTCACCAGGAAATCCCACCCCCACTTAAATCTGGCAGGCTGATAATTAAAGGGGCAAACGTACCTCATTGAGGTACTTAAGGTAGTTTATTTTTGTGTATTAGATAGTTAAAAAGATTTTAACTACCTGGGCAGCTTTCCCACAGCTTCCCATTCAGGCCTGATGAAACCTAAAAGTGAAAAATAAACTAAATTAAATTAAATTACATTTCCCATTGCAAACAAATTAAATAAACATACCTTAAAAAACAATGTTGCCTGGACCTCCGCCCCCCCCCCCTGCAACTCTGATCCCGATGTCCGATGTCTGCCCTCTGATCCCGATGTCCGATGTCTGTCCTCTGATCCCGATGTCCGATGTCTGCCCTCTGATCCCGATGTCCGATGTCTGCCCTCTGATCCCGATGTCCGATGTCTCCGCTCTGATCCCGATGTCCGATGTCTCCACTCTGATCCCGATGTCCGATGTCTCCACTCTGATCCCGATGTCCGATGTCTCCACTCTGACCTTTGCTCCCCCCCACCCCCCATCTCTATCCTAACTGTCGATGAGGTCTCTCTTTCTCTCTCTCTCTCTTTCTCACCGCCCCCCCCCCAGCCTCAGATGGGCAGCTCCTGTCGGCAGCCAGCCTGTCAACCAGGCGGGAAACCCGGAAGAGGCTTTGATTGGCTTCATTAGGTTAACCCACCGACTTCCCTTGTGGGTTTGGCGCCCGCAAATCACGCCCCCCACCCCCCCGGACACTTCCAGCCGGCATATTAAAATTGTGCCCTCGGTGCGTGCGTACGGCATCGTTCAAGGTGCCATCTTTCAAATGAGATGTTAAACCTAGATGCCCTATTTGCCTGTTCATGGGAAAGTAAAAGATTCCAGGGCACTACTCAGATAAGAACAGGGAGGTCTCAACCAACACCACCAAAAACAGATTAACTGGCCATTCATCTCATTTGCTGTATGCAGTAAAGACTAAAATACATTTGTCCACACAACATTAGTAATTACATTTCAACAAGGAATCCATCAGTTGTGTAGTGCTTTGTTACACCCGGAGGACATAAAAGTTGCTATATCATAGAGGGTACAACACTGGAGGAGGCCATTCAGCCCATCGTGCCCATGCTGGCTCTTTGAAAGAGCTATCCAATTAGTCCCAGACCCCTGCTCTTTCCCCATAGCCCTGTAAATTTTTTCCCTTATATATGAATGTAAGTTTTCTTAGTACCATTTACACTAAATATTATCTGGTTCTAATAACCCCATCTTCCCTTATCCAAGTACTTATATTTTTAACACTCAATTTGCACTGAGGAAAATCTTTTCATACCTTATAAATGCATAGCAGTTCCTTATGTCTCCAGTCACCTTTTAAAATAACATTCCTTATTCTTCACTCTACATGTACTTCTAAATGTATTAAAACTCAGACTACACATTCCTTGCTGGAAGAATAAAGTCGCTAGTCCAGGACAACTATTACATCACTACCATAATACATCTCCACTTCAACTAAAGATTTTACAATGCTTACAATGTAATTCTTCAAATTGAATGACTAGAAGCTTATTTAAAAGTATGTGTGGCTTTCTGTAAATTCATGAAAGCATAATACTAGTGAAATAACCCTGTATAGCACAATCCCTGTTATGACAACATTCTATATATGAAAATATTTCTGTCAGCAAAGTAAGATATTCCTATGACAGTGCGTTCATTGTCTCAGGCATGCCATAAAATAAAAAGGTAGCAAATATTGGTGTGATTGTTTGCAAATGCCTTAACTGTAAAATTCAGGAAAATAAATCTCTCATTTATCCTTTTCCATTTAAGTAAGCGTCACTGAACTGTTCTTTATTTAATTCTTGGTTACTTTTCCAAAGATGAAATTAAACTAAGAATTGAACAACACCTTTTTAAAAAAGTTAGTGTGATTAAAAACTACTCTGTTCTGAGAAGTACTAAGTGATAATTGATTAAATGCAGCTCCTAAAGCAGAGAAATATAATGGGCATCTAATGGCATCTGCAGTTAAGATAGACTTGTCCTTGGATGTTTAGGTTTTTAAAGTTGCTGAAAGTGTGAGCTGATAATGTCGCAGTGAGGGAAACCGGGCATCTGGGACCTGAGTGAACAGGGCAAGCAACTGTGTACCTCCTTAACCAATCAGATTGAAGGATTGTGAAATTAACAGCACAAAGACTGAGAAGGAAGTGTAAGTTAGAA
Source organism: Heptranchias perlo (assembly GCF_035084215.1). Taxonomy (NCBI): domain Eukaryota; kingdom Metazoa; phylum Chordata; class Chondrichthyes; order Hexanchiformes; family Hexanchidae; genus Heptranchias; species Heptranchias perlo. The sequence goes on along the minus strand of NC_090340.1, from coordinate 33,703,660 downwards.
TGGGTGAATTCAATGTCAAATCAGGTACAGAAAGAAAGATTGGATTAAGAGAGAAAAAGGGAGGCAGAAAGGAAAAGTAAAAAAATATAAAATTTAAAATTTTACATTATTAAAATCTCCAACAACAATTAAAACCTGAAGGAATAAGACTCCACATTTGCAATATTTAATTTTCAGTGCCAGAAAGATTGACTGGCAGTAACTAACACTTAGCATCTCGTTAAAAGACTGAAATGAACAAGACTTAACTTTCTGTGGCGAGTTTAGTTTGCATCTACCACGCACATACAGCAAATTCACGCCGTTCAGTGGATTTGAACGGTGAGGCAGACAGCGAGATGCCGTTTTCGCAAAGCTAAAGGCGGAGGAGTGCATCTCAGACAGCAACTTTTGGATAGCCACGTTTAAATGCGCAACTGCTCCTTGCCTGAAGTCGCTGTGGCATTTGTGCATAAATAACAGCGAGCGCCATTAGCCTCATTGTTACTTTGACAGCAAATTCTGGCCCAGTCAGAAAGTAAAAAAAAGTGCTAAATATTGGCTTCCAGGCATGACAGCAGGTTTCAAAAGTCACAATTGCAACTTTAAATTTCAGGTCATGGGCCTTCTCTGATGTGGGATTGAATTTTGCAGAGGTTCTCCTGATCATTTAATCATAATGTTGGTGGAAGATCCACAGAAGGTCCGGAAAAACAGCAGAGAACCCCAGAGGAAATTCAACCCCACTGTGTATCTGGTCTGTACATGTGGGTTGAAGGCTCATATCAAAGATCAGACCAAAATGACAACATGTAATATCCATTAGCACAAGTGGCCCCGTTTAGGTTTTCTGGCAGCAACACTGCACCTTCAATAGAGTGGGAAAAATCAACAGCCGAGGTGGGTCTCCATACTGCCAAGGTACAGTGCTGCCACTGGGGTCAAAGACAGTTTTAGCAATAGCTTCATAACACGGATGTGTAACACGAAAGCAGCATAAAAATCGTTGCCCGAAGCACTTCAAACAGCTGTCCTAAGCACTTCAAACATTAACAGCTTCGGTCAGTTGAGGGCAAGTGACAGGATGTTCCAATCCCAGAGAGACCAGTGTGCAGTATGTGCAAACAATACACAGAAGGAAAGAAAACTGGAGAATGAATCAACATGGGCTAATCTTATGTACCTTCCAGTGGCAGATTGCAGAGTATCGCTTCCAGAGGGCTGAGCTTGGACCAGTTTATCCTCTTACTCCTCCCAGCAGGAGAATGGCACATGGCACAGGGGAATCCAAGAATCTCAAGCAGAGAGAGAATATAAAATGAACTGATCACTTTACCAACATGACTTAAAAAATACTGGGAATAATCTGCAAAGTGTTCTTAGTGATTTTATCAAACAAGTTTTTTCTTCCTCTTCAGCTGCTTTCGTATCAGATGTAGACAGAGCAGCAAATGAATTTTGACAGTACTTTGACAGACTTAACAATACAACAGGTGAGACACAGCAACACATTCATGTGAACATATGTCACAGTATTTGTAAGGACTTAACAATGTCAAATTATTTCACGAAAAGTGTCAACACACTAATGAGAGAAAAAGGGAATAATCCTGAAATATTGTTTTCAAATATCTCAATGTAATGCAAAAAGTCACACTGACTGAATAAAATGAGAACAATTTAACTGTTCTGAGAAAATTTGAAAAAATTTGATGTAAATGGCTGATGCAATATTTTGATATTTTCAGAATTTGGCTTTCCTATATTTTGGTTGAAGTTGCTGTATTTTCAATGCTTTGCAATAGCTGTTTCATTGGATTTCATTCTGTTGTAGTGATGCAGGAAACTAGACCTTCACCTCAAATCAAAGTGACAATGGGCGCAAAGCTCCAAGATAATGGCCAAATATCTTCTTCTGTTCTCTTCCTGTCATCTCAAGAATTTTAGTCACCATCCTGGGAGTGAGTTTTGCCAGTGTTCAGCATGAAACAGAGAGGAATGCAGACAGCACCTGAATTTTCAATAACCAGGGAGTTTGGTCCCTTACCTATCAAGACTTTAGAATACCAAATGAACTCCTTCCTCTCTTAAGACATGACACTACGAACAATTACCAACCTACATTTTAGGTGTCCAGTACAGGGGAACAAGCATTTTGGGGTAAAACTGGTTCTCAGTAACAGGTGGAAGGGAATGTTAACCCCTTTTTGTGGATTCTGAACCACAGTATTGAAAGTCAGAGCACCTTTCCCTTTACGTGATAGGTAATAGCTGACATAATCCAAATGAACCCTACAGAGGCAATTTTCTGAGGCTCTGCTGGTGGTGTAGACCCTCACTGCCTGGCAGTGTTGGCTGCATAATTGGGCACACAGACCGTTACTCTGTCACAGGTCAATGAGGCAATGGTGAAAAGTGGGGCTATTATAGCCTGAGCAGATGGCCAGTGCTAGCCTCATAACTTATATTAAAATTGGGCCCTTGCTAAATCTGGCAGCTTGTTTTTAGCTTTACCACCAGCAACGCTGTTCACCCATTTCAAACAGACACTGCAGTGCATGGATGGCCTGGCCTACAGGAGTAACCTTGTTAAAGGCGAGCATCACTTTTTACTTTAAGGTTTGAAAGTTAGTTTGTTTTTTGCTTATAATATTGCTTTATCTGGATTTTTAATGTTGTATTTTTTTTGTTGCTGTTTCAGTTTTATTTTCGCATTGTACGACTTTTATTTCCAAAAATGTTTCTTACAACCATCATACATTCAGCTGCTATTTCTCTTGCAGCAATTGAAATGGCCAGGATGGGAAGTCCTATGGGGTTCCAACTGCACTCTTAGATTTGGAAGAGGAAGAGCAGTTCTTGAAGTGACAGAAAGACAGTTGCAATTGTACCTCACGTGTTATGTATGCACCTGTCCTTACCTCAGATCCCACATTTACTGATCCAGGTAGTCTTCCTGGTCTTTAACACCTCTGCTTCTAATCTCTTGGAGGCCAACCTATGGGCAACTTGTACCACATGGATTACTCTTGGCTGGGCATTAAACATTTAGACCACTGGATCCTTCCAAGCCACCATTGGTGACATATGCCAAATCTGTCAATCAGTTGTCCTCAGATGCATCAAGCAAGTGACAAAGACGCTGTTTGCAAAAGGAAACATGTTCAGCAATGTCCCTGTGGGAATAGAGGCATCAGCTTGACTGAGAACAGAGTGTTTCCTGAATGGCAGGACTCCATGTTCAGAGTATCATGATGGCACTTGTATGAGCATCAGGGCTCCTCATATCAATTCCATGGCCTACATGAACAAAAAGGGTTGTACTCAATCAATGTTCACGTGGTGTCTGACCACAAAAACAGCATTATGCACATTAATGGCCATTATGCAAAAAGCAGTCATGATGCCTTCATGCACAGTACTCCATAACATTTACATTATTGGAAGGAGATGACCCCACTGAGGAACCCCCTAAGAACAGGAAGTACCTTGGCCTGGAAACCTGAGTATTTTTTGCCACTTCTTGGCCACCACCTTCATCTACTACTAAAGTGTCAACCAGCTTTGGCACAATGAAAGAGTGTGTGCAAAAGGTTAATTGTTGTGCACAATGCTAGAAATGATACTTCCTAGAGGGTGCGAGAGTTCCCAATTTAGTTTTGTGCCTTGCTTGCTTGATGGGCTCCACACAAAATGTGTGCAAAAGTGAGCAGCAGACTTACCTTCATCTTCCTCCTAATATTAGCAATCTTCTTCTTCTTCTTCATGAGAGACCTTGATGAATGTATTGATTCAGTCAGTAATCTGGCTCAGTTCAGCTGGTCCCAGTGTTGTTACTGGAGGGTGGCCTTCAGCTATACGATGTGCGCCCGTCCATTGGTACACCTCCTGTAGCAGGACTTCCAATTCTTCAGCATTAAAGGAGAAACGCTACTCACATATGCCATTGGGAACAATCAGTCTACTTTTCTACCAACACCACAATTTTGCCTTTAATGGCAAACTGGAACCTTTGAAGAGCTACAGCCTCACTGGATTTTACACCCCAGCCAAAAATGCTACAGGCAAGCTCTCTGACCATCTATTCATGTGTCAGGGCCCTTTTTCAAATTTTGAGAGGGAAAAGGGACTCCCATCATAACGTTTAACACGGCCCACCATCTGCACCGCTGGCAAAACGAGCCTGCACTGTGGGCAAGATCCACCCCATTTTTATCATTTTTGGAAAATCTGGTTTATATTCCAGTTGTTATCTGTTATCTATACTCCCAATATATCCCTGACATCTGCACACTAGCTATAGGAGAGTCACATGGTTAACTCAGTTTAAAAGAATATAACCCAATTGATTTTTTCAAAGGTCTCAGAAGGTATAAGATTTGATGGACTATCTGACCACGCACAGACAAAGGGACAACTATTGTTCTTCTTAGCCTAAGCCCTTTGATTGAATTCTGCAAAAAATTACTGGTGGAAAATCTGCATTCTGATCCTCAGTGGGAATCTTTTAATTCAACCCCGTAATGTGGGACTGGAGTCACATGTAGGCCAGGCTGGGTAGGGGTGGTAAGTTCCCTTTCCTAAAGGACATCTGTGAACCAGTTGGGCTTTTACGACAATCCACATGGTTAGCTCACAAACTACCAGATTTATTGAATTTAATTTCATAACTTGATATGGTGGCATTTGAATTCAAAATCTCTAGGTTGCTAGTCCAGTACCATAACCACTAAACTATTTTACCCATTTGATATTACTTGGTAAGGTGAGTTTCCATGCATGGCTGGAGGATGCCAGCAGATCTGGTGATTGTTTTTGTAGCATTAGCTAAGGCCCTGACGCTGCTACCTATCTATGCCCAACAAACTCAGCCTGGTTGGAGCTGCAAGGACCTCCTGAATAGCATCTGGGTGCCAAGTTGGGAGAGCCATCCCACAGACTCCTTGGCCACATATGGCAAACTTTGCAGACTCTTCCAAAGTAGTGCTTTTGCCTTCTAGTTAAAAAAATAAGAGATGTTCAATTTTATTTGTCAACACCGAAGTAACTGTGCTTTTTATACAGGAATTCTGTGGTAATTAATGCATCTTATGGGTAATAGCATTAACTGTAGGTGTTAAATTGTATTTATAAAAATAACTTGTGTGAACTGAACAATTATTTTTAACAAGATCTACAATACTAATTACATGCAACGTTTTAAAGAAATGAAAAGACATTTTCTGAATAAATAATTCTGACTTCAGAATGTGGTGGCTATCTTTGATGTATAGTAGATTTTCTATGGCATCACTCACAAGAATTCAGAGAATATCATGTTTGATAAGGACAGGAGGATTATTGGATGCAATCGTGAATGTATCTTCCAGCAGCTATAAAGAAATTAAAATAAAATTATTGTAAAAATGAAAATTGGGATAAAATTGTATATTAGAAGGTTTATATATAATTGTAGAATTTTGGAAAAAATGCAGTAATAATAAATTAATGTGAAATATATAAATTGTATAGTAAAATGTATTTATACAATTAGGTTTTTTATATAATGTGTATAAAGTTATAAACATAATTTGTATGTAATATATTGTATATAAATCACACAATAAAAGTATTTAGAAAATTTTATATTGTGCGAGTGTCAGTTTCTCTGTTGATTCAAATGAAAGTGTGAAATTGGATGTGCGACATTTGGAGGGGGTAGCTGTGAGATTAAGGTTTGAGTGGTGGGACGATATGAAACATTATGGGAGGAAAGAGTGGAGAGATTGGTGAGTGAAGAAAAGGTGTGCTGGCTAGTAGGGTAGCAAAAGTTGAGTGATGGAAAGTGTTAAAAAGTTTGAGAAGAAAAGTTGGGATTCCAGAGAAATTGGTGGTGGTGAGTGAAGAGCACAGAAAATGTCAATGGGATGAGGTTTCAGCAGGAAAGATGGAGTTAGGGCAGAAAATAGTGATGGCAGGGAGGAAAGCTAAAAATAATGGCCCCAAGAATCGACTGGGCCATTTATGCCAGTGTTGCATCCCAAGACTGCAAATCCAGCCAATGATTGAAAGCAGCTCAGACTCAGCAGGGTCAGCTTATTTGCATATACATTGGCATTGCCTGAGAACAACTCTGGCGTAACACTAAAGTACTGCGCCACAAGGAATGGAAATTGCAGATAAAAGCTGTTAAAAAGCCTGGATAATTGCAGCAGGAGGCAGAGGAGCAGCAGGTATGTAATGATGACTAAGGTAACTGCCAGGTATGTGTAATCTATGGCTGATGGGAGATATTGTGGCACTTTTAAAGCATATGGAGGGCCTGGCAGAAGTACCCATGGTCTGCAGGAGGCAAGTGACTGGTGCAATTGTTCTTGCTCATGAAATATGCTCTTTTGAGGTCATCAACATGAAGCAATTCATCAGAGCCCATGGAGCTGTTATAAGGGTAATTTTACAATTTATCATTGGCCATGTTGATTACTTCTCTTTTGTGTTTCATTTGCAGCCGGTTACTAGATTAGTTCAGGTTAAGTATACGGAGGTATTAGGCAAACTCTTCTGACACTTGTAACTTACTTTGATTCTCACTAGTTACTACTTACGTATGTGGCAATCCCCATGTTATGCGGGTTAGGTTAGAAAGAAAGAACTTGCGTTTACATAAATCCTTTCACGACCTCAGGACGTCCCAAAACCACTTCACGGCCAATAAAGTATGCCCACTGTAGGGAAGAATAAGCAAAAACAGAAATGACATAAAGGACCAATTAAACTGTTTTAGTGGTGCTGGTTAGGGGATAAATGTTGGACAGGACACCGGGAGAACTCTCCTGTTTTTCTTCAAATAGTGCCTTGCGATCTTTTACGTCCACCTGAGAGGGCAGATGGGACACGGTCTTAGCCAAAAGACGCTACCTCCGACAGTACACCACTCCCTCAGTACTGCATTGGAGTGTCAGCCGAGATTTAGTGCTCAAGTCTCTGGAGTAGGGCTTGAACCTACAATCTTCTGACTCAGAGGCAAGCGTGCTACCACTGAGCCATGGTTGACACCACTGATTCTCATTTCTCACTTTGACACTCTTCTTAATTCCGACATCTTATTCCTGATATCCTTCCAGTATCTCTTAGTATGTTACCCTGCTTTGACCTCTGTATAATGGTCCCCCATGTCTGCTTCACCCTTTTATTATTGGTTTCTTGCCCTTTGCAGGGTGCAGAAAACATTTACTAGAATGGTTCCAGGGATGAGGGACTTCAGTTATGTGGATAGCCTGGAGGAACTGGAGTTGTTCCCCTTAGAGCAGAGAAGGTTGAGAGGAGATTTGATAGAAGTGTCCAAAATCATGAAGGGTTTAGATAAAGTAAATAAAGAGAAACTGTTCCCATTGGCAGAGGACACAGATTTAAGGTGATTGGCAAAAACACCAAAGGCAACATGAGGAAAATCTTTTTTACGCAGCGAGTAGTTATGATCCGGAATGCGCTGCCTAAACGGGTGGTGGAAGCAGATTCAATCATGGCTTTCAAAAAGGAATTGGATAAATACTTGAAGGGAAAAAAATTGCAAGGCTACAGAGAAAGAGCAGGGGAATGGGACTAACTGGATTGCTCTTACAAAGAGCTGGCATGGGTTCGATGGGCTGAATGGCCTCCTTCTGTGCTGTAACCATTCTATGATTCTATGGTTCTTTCAAACCATAGAGAGCACTTTGCTGACCTTCATCCTGTCTACTAAGATCTGGCAGATTTCGATCTGTATATCTTGTACTTTCCTTCCATTTCTTACAGAAATTCCACGGATAGACTGGCGCACAATGTACTATTTATGTCAGTTAAGTGACCGTTTTGTTACTTGAGCAGTATTCTTGCCGGAGTTTCTGATTTGCCACTTGGATTTTTATTGTACTCTAAATGTTCCTTAGCTTCCAGAAAGCACACACGAGTAAAGTTATGCATTTCTGCAAGAGCACATGGGCAAAAAATGTTAACTCGTATTTAATGCAATATCCTTCCAGTGGTCCTGAGTGAAGATCCTCTGTGCATTATGTATAATAAACTCAAACTTCCATTCTTTATAGACATGCACAGAGAAATTTTCCCCTCATTATGAGTTTGCACTGTATTATAAGCCAATTAAAAAAAATGTTCAATTGAAGTATCTGATTGCAATTTTGGAACAAGTAGTTAAGAGTTATTCCAAATTGGTAATCTGCACGGAAATAATTTATGACTTAATCCATTACCACTTCTAGTTGTTTACAGTGGAAATGAGAGACCATCAAGCAAATATTGTACTGGTTAGGAAATAAAATTCATACAAAACAAACATTCAGAATGCAATATCTCCGATTTTCCCTGAACAACTCAGATACACTTCAGAATATAAACTAGGACTCAATTATTTCCAATATGCATGCAAACACAAATGCTTGATTTTTTTTTCTTTCGATATACAGAAATAATTTATTTCTCCCGCCTCCCCCCCACCCCCCCCCCCCCCGCCCCCATTTAAAAAATTATTTTGGTCTGCATTTGCCACAACCCATTTCCTATCCAAGGGGGTGGGCAGCCAAACTACTCCTAGATGTCCACCAATGATGGTGAGAGATGTATGAGAGAAGATTAGATGGGGACTAGGAACTCACCGTGCAGGGAACTCTGGTGAAAGCCCATGTCCTGCATGGCCCATTATGTTAGTATATCAATATGTGCCATATCAATAAGTTTATTAACAATATATTGGTAATATAACATTACATCCCTTCCTTGCAGTAGATTGCCAGCAGAAATAAAAATAGATTCACTCCTCACTTTTGTCTGCTCAGAGAAAAATCCAAGTTGGAGTTTTTAAAACTATCTAAATAAGAAATAGGAAATTCCATTTGTTAAAAACATTGCCACTTGCTGCAACACCTCTTACACCAAGTTCCACACTGCCCATGGTGTCCGTCTGACACACAGCACAGGATTCAATTTTACACATTTCAGAACACAGCATAGCTATGGTCACTTTATAGCCTTTGTAACATGCTGAGCTTTGGCCTTACTTTGATCAACATGTAGCTTTGTGATTTATTTTTAGTATTGCAGTGAGGCTGCAAAAAACTTTGTTCACTCACTCATGTAGCATGTACATGTATTTTCTTTGTTATGTGTGCATTTTGTACCCTTATGTGCCACTTATTCAGATGATACATACATAGAATCACAAGTAACAGAACATACCTACAGATGGAAGGGACATCCCCAAAATCACTTTTAGATAAATAAATAAAATCAAATGCAAAAAAAAAACTAAATGCAAAAGAAGTTTCACGTTTGTAACCATCGATTACACAAATAACCATGCAAAGCAAGGCTATTCAAGAGTTTGTTCAAAAGGTTTATACACAGATTTTGTATATAAAAGTAGAATTTGAGTTCAGGTGATAATTTCCTAAAGTACAAAGTTGTTATTGCAATAACTGCAGTTTTAAAATGTAAGCAGAACTATATGTATGAGGGAAAACTTAATAAGCCTTTAACAGCAGAAGAACTGCATTAATAAAATTGCTGAGATGCTCTACTACGGCACTGCTAAGGATGGCGGGGAAACGAGTGACAGAATTGGCCATCCACGTACCTAGGATACAGTTACTGAGTTGACCACATTGTTTGTGACCTGGAATTCTTCAATAAATTCTTTAAGTGTGCTCCACGATTATCATGTTTTTGGTTCTTGACTACTATTTACTCCAAGCATTCTAGTTCCTTTGCAGATAGGTTTCTTCATTATTGGATAAAGCATTCTTAATTAGGGTCCTGTATCTGCAGGTGTTTTAAACCTGAGTCATGTATCTGTAAAATTATCAATCACAGTGTTGTATCGAATGAGTGCAATTTCAGTCTGTGCTGGTTCAGACTGCCAAATAAACCCTGGTTCGCAATACAGACTGCTATTTGTTATCTTATTAACGTACATTTTCCTTAATTTACAGACCAGGATGCCCAAAGTAAAAAGGATCACAATAATATGCTGCAAGACACACCACATAGTGTATGGAGGAGATCTAGTGCTGACTGACAAACACACCACAGATAATTGCTGGCCCTGTGAACATTACTGCTAATTCTACTGCAACCAGGCATAATAGGACCACATCCTCCACTTCCTCAGCGTTTCATTTGACAATTGATTGTACATTAGCTCCAACACACAAGCCTTTGTGTACCCTTAGTACAGTACCCTTAAAGCCGTAAAAAAATTTCACTTTTGACAGTTCCAGCTATTATGCATTGATGCTACAGGAACTGAATCTGAAATGGTTCCTGATGATTCTGGTTCCTCCAATCCTGTAATGCCAAGTTCACTGAAGTTCTTTCTAATACATATATTACATCCATCTACAAAGCATTAACTGTACCCCAGTTTCACTCCAGATAATTAGTAGTTTTAGTGTTTACTTTTTAATATATTTCATCATGTTAAAGCTTTGTGATATCAAGAAAAACATGATGGCTCAGTAAGTAATTATTCTTTTGAAACAAATGCGTAGAAATTTTGTTAAAGGCCGATCTTCATGCTAGCTCCTCATCATAGCTATCTTCTCTAATTTTATTTCTCAGCTCTTTCCCCACATCAAATACCAGAGCAAACATGTTCCCACAAAGAAAAAGGGTGGGACTCCCAAATCTAGAGCCCCCTGGATATCAAGGAGCATACAGGGTAGGATAAGGCAAAAAAGGGAAGCTCATGTCAGATACAGAGAGCTCAATGCTGCAGAAAGCCTAGAGGAGTATAGAAAGTACAGGAGTGAAATTAAAAAGGAAATTAGGAATGCAAAGAGAAGGCATGAAAAAATATTGGCAAGTAAAATCAAGGAAAACCCAAAGATGTTTTATAAATACATAAAGAGCAAGAGGATAACTAAGGAAAGAGTAGGGCCTATTAGAGACCAAAAAGGTAACCTGTGTGTGGAGGCGCAAGATGTGGGTATGGTTCTTAATGAAAACTTTGCATCTGTCTTCGCTAAAGAGGGAGACGATGCAGATATTGTAGTTAAGGAGGAGGAGTGTGAAATATTGGATGGGATAAGCATAGTGAGGGAAGAAGTATTAAGGGGATTAGCATCATTGAAAATAGATTAATCCCCAGGCCCAGATTGCCTACGTACAGGACAGGGGGGTAAATACCTGCCTGATCAGCCTGGACCAGGAGAAGGCCTTTGACAGAATATCCCACACGTACATGATGGACGTGCTCTCCAAAATGGGGTTTAGGGAGGGAATCCGCAATTGGATCCAACTGCTCTACACAAACATCAGTAGCGCAGTTTCAATCAACGGGTGGGAAAGATAGCTTCCCGATCAAATCTGGAGTCAGGCAGGGCTGTCCTCTCTCCTCCGTCTTGTTCGTGTGCTGCATCAAACCCTTTGCCGAGTCTATCAGGAGGGATGCGGGCATAAGAGGGGTGACGATCCCAGGCAGCGGAGGCACTCAGGTCAAGGCCTCCCTGTACATGGACGACGTCGCCGTCTTTTGCTCGGATCAGCTGTTGGTCCGCAGATTGATGAGCATCTGTGACCTGTTCGAACTGGCTTCGGGGGCCAGGGTAAATCGCACCAAGAGCGAGGCCATATTCTTTGGGAACTGGACCGACCGATCCTTTGTCCCCTTCACCGTCAGGTCGGATTACCTGAAGGTGCTGGGGATCTGGTTCGGGGGGGCCGGGGCGTGCACCAAAAACTGGGAGGAGCGTATTTCTAAGGTGAAGCAGAAACTGGGACTGTGGGATCGACGATCCCTCTCGATCGTGGGCAAAAACCTGGTTATCAGGTGTGAGGTGCTCTCGGTGTTGCTGTACTTGGCACAGGTCTGGCCCATACCTCGCTCCTGCGCCATGACAATCACCCGAGCCATCTTCCGCTTTATCTGGAGATCAAAAATGGACTGTGTCCGCAGGGACACGATGTACAAATCACTGGAGAAAGGGGGGAAAGGCGTGCCCAACGTGGCCCTCATCCTGAGGGCCACTTTTGTGTGCGGCTGCATCAAGCTTTGCGTGGACCCTTGGTACGAAAACACAAAATGTCACTACGTGCTGAGGTTCTACCTGTCCCCGGTGTTGTGAAGGATGGGCCTGGCCACGCTGCCACGGAACATTCCGTCCAGTTGGACTGTTCCGCCCCACCTGTCCCTCGTCGAAAAGTTTATGCAAAAAAACACTTTTGATCACAAGGCAATCAGTAAGTGGTCCGCACGTAACGTCCTCGAGACCCTGCGGGAAAAGGAGATGATGGATCCTGTCAGTCGGTTCCCCGAGCACACTGCCAATGTCATTTGGCAGAACGCCTCATTGCCAGAACTTTCAAACAAGCACCAAGACATAGCTTGGCTGGTGGTGAGAAGGGCCCTTCCTGTCAGATCCTTCATGCACTCCCGGACTCTCAGCCCCACCGCGCGTTGTCCCCGAGGAGGCTGCGGTGCAGACGAGACCATCACCCATCTCCTTCTGGAATGCACCTTTGCAAAGAAGGTCTGGAGAGAGATGCAGTGGTATCTGTCCAGGTTCGTCCCGAGCAGTTCCGTAACACAGGACTCTGTGCTCTACGGGCTGTTCCCGGGGACGCACACCGAGACGGACATCAACTGCTGCTGGAAGACCATCAACTTGGTGAAAGATGCCCTTTGGTCTGCCCGAAACTTGATGGTCTTTCAGTGCAAGGAGCTGTCCTCGACCGAGTGTTGCAGACTGGCACATTCCAAGGTCCAGGACTACGTGCTCAGAGACGCACTGAGGATGGTTGCGGCCGCTGCAAAGGCTCTGTGGGGAAAGGCACCTGTTTAGAGCCTTCCCGCCATTGTAAACAGAGGGGATGCAATCAGGGAAAAACCCCTGGGGCAGAATGTAAAATTCAAATTGCTGTAATGTACCTGTAATGAATCTGTAATGTACCTGTAATGAATCTATAAGCAATAATCTGTGTTGAGTGTGATGCAATGAGGCACCCTAGAGTGTGATGAACTGTAATTATGTACCATGTGTTCACTGAACTGTACTTGATGTAACCTGCAAATTGTAAAATCTGTATTGTGTATGTTTGGAATGTGATATGACAACTGTACTGTATGTTTTTTGCTACAAATTTTATGAATAAAGTATATTTTTTGAAAAAAAAAGTATGGGGTAACGCATTTGGGGAGGGCAAATAAAGCAAAGGAATACACAATAAATGGGAGGATACTGAGAAGAGTAGAGGAACAGAGGCACCTTGGAGTGCATGTCCACAGATCCCTGAAAGTAAAGCAGGACAGATGGATAAGGTGGTTAAGAAGGCATACGGGATACTTCCCTTTATTAGCCGAGGCATAGAATATAAGAGCAGGGAAGTTATGCTAGAACTGTATAAAACACTAGTTAGGCAACAGCTCTGGTCTCCAAGATATAGGAAAGATGTGATTGCACTGGAGAGGGTACAGAGGAGATTTACAAGGATGTTGCCAGGACTGGAGAATTTTAGCTAGAGGAAAGATTGGATAGGCTGAGGGGAGATTTAATTGAGGTGTATAAAATTATGAGGGGCCTAGATAGAGTGGATAGGAAGGATCTATTTCCCTTAGCAGAGAGGTCAATAATCAGGGGGCATAGATTTAAGGTAATTGGTAGAAAGATTAGAGGGGAGCTGAGGAGAAATTTTTTCACCAGAGGGTGGTGGGGTTCTGGAACTCACTGCCTGAAAGGGTGGTAGAGGCAGAAACCCTCATTGCATTTAAAAAGTACTTGGATATGCACTTGAACTGCTGTAACCTACAAGGCTATGGACCAAGAGCTGGAAAGTGGGATTAGGCTGGATAGCTCTCTTTCATCTGGCACAGACACGTTGGGCCAAATGACTTCCTTCTGTGCCGTAAATTTCTATCATTCTATGATCCTTAAATATTTTTCATCAAATATAATTCATTCATTCTTAATTATCATGATTGACTCAGTTTCAATATCCACTTGTAGTAAAGCATTGAATATTCTAAGAACACTGTGTGAAATAATTCCTTCCAGCTTCTCCCTTTATGCTTCTAACACTAATCCTGAGTTACAGATTCATGAACCAGCAGAAACAATCTTTCACTATTTACTCTCTTAAACCCTTTCATAATTTTGAATACTACTGTTGGATACCCCTCAATCTTCTCTGCACCAGAGAACATTGCCCTATTTTGAAATCTCAGCCCTGGTATGAACCCACTGAATCTATGTTGCTACTTTTCCATAGCTTCAATGCCCTTTCTATAAAAAGGATGCCAAAAATTGCAGACAGAATATCAACTGTTGCCTAACCAATGCCTTATACAAATTCATCATAACCTCTTTGCTTTTGTATTTAATGTCAACACATAGGGTTTTATGGTTTCTTTCTACCTGCAATTCTGCTTAAAAATCTCTGGGCTCGATCTTTACTCCTGGGCGGAAACTTGACAAAGCAAGCAGCCTACTCGTCCGGGAGCGGCAGCAGACAGGCCCATTTTAATGGCCGGGCCTTATTATTAACATGCCGCCTGCCAACTTCCCAATCAATACAGCCGAGCAGTCAACAGGAAGATCGGGCAGTGGGAGACCACCGCCGGGAACCCAGGAGTATGGTAAGTGCTCCGGGAGACAGATTTTGATTGGGGGATGGGGGAGGAAGCCTGAGGCAAGGGAGGCCCATGGTTTCCTTGTGGCGCCCAGAGGAGCACTCCTGCTTCTCTTGGCCCACAAGACAACTAAAAAATGTTTTTAAAACATAGCGCACTGGGCCTCTTCTGGTCCTGGCTGCTGATCCCAGCAGGTTTTACCTGGCGGGGAAACTACCACTGCTCCCCCACACAGGTTAAAATGGCAGATCAGGCCCCGATGATGTCATCGGGGCCTGATCTGCATATTTAATGAGGACCCAGCAGCTTGGGGTGGGCGTCCTTGCCGCCTGCAATTTACACACTAGGATCTCCCTGTTCCTCTACTCCATTAATAATTTTACCATTAAGAGTATATTTCCATTCTCTAGTGTATGGCTTCACATTTATAAGAACATAAGAAATAGGAGCAGGAGTAGGCCAATCGGCCCCTCGAGCCTGCTCCGCCATTCAATAAGATCATGGCTGATCTGATCCTAACCTCAAATCTAAATTCATGTCCAATTTCCTGCCCGCTCCCCGTAACCCCTATCTATGTTAAACTGCATTTGTCACACATCTGCCCACGTCCTTATCCTGTCTATGACCTCTAAAGAGTGACAAATCCCCAGGACCAGATGGTTTCCATCCCAGGGTTTTAAAGGAAGTAGGTGAGCACATTGCAGATGCCCTAACTATAATCTTTCAAAGTTCTCTAGATTCAGGAACCGTCCCTCTAGATTGGAAAATTGCACATGTCACTCCGCTTTTTAAGAAAGGAGAGGTAAACCAGGGAATTATAGACCAGTTAGCCTAACATCTGTTGTGGGGAAAATGCTGGAGTCTATAATTAAGGATAGGGTGACTGAACACCTCGAGAATTTTCAGTTAATCAGAGAGAGCCAGCATGGATTTGGGAAAGGTAGGTCGTGCCTGGCAAACCTGATTGAATTTTTTGAAGAGGTGACTAATGTAGTAGACAGGGGAATGTCAATGGATGTTATCTATATGGACTTCCAGAAGGCAGTTGATAAAGTCCCACATAAGAGACTGTTAGCTAAGATAGAACCCCATGGAATCAAGGGAAAAGTATGGGCTTGGTTAGGAAGTTGGCTGAGCGAAAGGCGACAGAGAGTAGGGATAATGGGCAGGTACTCACATTGGCAGGACATGACTAATGGAGTCCCGCAGGGATCTGTCTTGGGGCCTCAATTATTCACAATATTTAATAACGAATTAGATGAAGGCATAGACAGTCTCATATCTAAGTTTGCCGATGACACAAAGATTGGTGACATTGTAAGCAGTGTAGATGAAAACATAAAATTACAAAGGGATATTGATAGATTAGGTGAATGGGCAAAACTGTGGCAAATGGAATTCAATGTAGGCAAATGTGAGGTCATCCACTTTGGACCAAAAAAGGATAGAACAGGGTGCTTTCTAAATGGTAAAAAGTTAAAAACGGTGGATGTCCAAAGATACATAGATCATTGAAGTGTCATGAACAGGTGCAGAAAATAATCAATAAGGCTAATGGAATGCTGGCCTTTATATCTAGAGGACTAGAGTACAAGGGGGCAGAAGTTATGCTGTAGCTATACAAAACCCTGGTTAGACTGCACCTGGAGTACTGTGGGCAGTTCTGGGCACCGCACCTTCAGAAGGACATATTGGCCTTGGAGGGAGTGCAGCAGTAGGTTTACTAGAATGATACCCGGACTTCAAGGGTTAAGTTATGAGGAGCGATTACACAATTGGGGTTGTATTCTCTAGAGTTTAGAAGGTTAAGGGGTGATCTGATCGAAGTTTATAAGATATTAAGGGGAACAGATAGGGTGGATAGAGAGAAACTATTTCCGCTGGTTGGGGATTCTAGGACTTGGGGGCTAAAAATTAGAGCCAGACCTTTCAGGAGTGAGATTAGAAAACACTTCTACACACAAAGGGTGGTAGAAGTTTGGAACTCTCTTCCACAAACGGCAATTGATACTAGCTCAATTGCTAATTTTAAATCTGAGATAGATAGCTTTTTGCCAACCAAAGGTATTAAGGGATATGGGCCAAAGGCAGATATATGGAGTTAGATCACAGATCAGCCATAATCTTATCAAATGGCGGAGCGGGCTTGAGGGGCTGAATGGCCTACTCCTGTTCCTATGTTCCTGTAGTCTCCCGAATTCTATCTCACAGTTTGCCATGTCCACTAATTGGGCATCAATGGGAAATTTTAATGTGATTGCTTCTATGCTTTTGTCCAAATCATTAATATATGGAAAAGAGAAGTCCCAACACAGATCCCTGAAACACACCACTATCTCTATCTTGGCAATCCGAGAAACACCCAGTTAATTCTACTTAGTGCTTTTTGTCCTTCAGCTATCCCTCAATCCCGGCTGCCACTTTACTCAAGGCAGTGTAAACACATGAGTTACAAAATGCCACAAATGCAAGAATCAATATTACATACAGTAATTCAGTATCTATTGGTGCTATATTGTTATTGCCAGTACAATACGAGTTCTGTTTATGTCACAGTACGTGCAGGGAATGGTAAGTAATCGTGGCTGCAAGCATTGGTAAGTAAACAGTTCTGTTCAGTAGTAACTGGTGTTATTATGCAACCAGCAGAAAAGCAAATTAGTAAAATACTACCTGTTCCAAGTAACTAATTCAGTAATGTACATTGAAACTGGGATGGTGCTGTAGTGTTTATATGCACATCTGAGACTGACTTGGTAAAAATCTCACCAAAGCACCAGACCTAAATATACAGTGTAACAGTGGTACATAACAATGTTACATATATTAAACACTGATGACACATAATAAGCTTTAACACATTTACTGGGATTTTAATGTTATTTATTCACTGAAATAGTTTGTCTGCCTACCAGAATTTCCCAGATAAACCACCAACAAAGGACTAAATAAGGACACAAGAACATAGTGATTTCTTTATTGGCTGAATTGTACAAAGCGCACGAAACAATCTAAGATTCAATAAATGATTGGCACACAAGCTGAACTGAACTCTCTGCAGCAAAGCAGATAGTCCTACCTTTACATCTACATCAAGACACGTGCCTATAACTAATACAAGACCCAATAAACAGATAAATAACAATTTAAGAAAGTCATAATCCAGTTGTTGTAGTGATGGAGCAGTAGCTATTTGACAAAGATCGCCAGAGAACTCCAAATGAACATACTACTGTGCAAAATGCAGCCACTATCTTAAAAAGTCCAATAATACCAAGCAATATGTTATTTAGTATCATGATATTATTGAAGCCCAGTATTCTTAACATCAACAGCCACTCAAACAATGACTTCTGTAAGCATCAATTCAGCAGCTAGTTTGCCTATAAATTACATTGACAGCAGTTTGCACTGACAACAATTTGTACCAGAGTTGACAGTGAATCAGCCCTTAAACTTGGTCTACTCCAGGCCAAACTGATTCCCAATTTTTGAATATCCAAAATATATTGAAAATCAAGAGGTTGATTTTTGAGTCCATGAGGATGTGTCACTCTTATGTAAAACTGAACAGTTCATGAAGAAATTATATATTTTAACTAGAAATATTAGGAATTGGAATTCTTCTTGATAAAAAGTGAATAATTTGCAATGATGGTGCCTCAGCCCATTTAGATCATTTGTATTGGAACCAAATGGAAATTAAATCACCTTATTGTATGACATATTATCATTTACAAACAAGTTGTTAGACTAAGAAGAATTAGATCTGTGCCTTAGACCCATGCCCTTGTTAAGTTTAGAAATCAAAATTTTGGATCTGGGCATCAATTAACGTAAGGATAATTAACTGGAAAATCTCAGTGATGTGATGCACACAACTGATGTCGCAAATATGTCAGAATTCATCTTTCTAAGTCTAGAGTTTAATATATGATCGCATATTTAGTTTGTGTCGAGCTGTCCAACATTAACCAACCCAAATAATATTAATTCAGAAAATATTCCACTAACAGTCTGCAGCATTGATTGTAAACCCATTTGACTTTTGGCTTACAAGAGATCAAGGAATGAACAGCAACACAAAGTTGTCGCATGTATAGTGCTTTATTTTCCTAGCTTTACACATCAAAGATAGCATGAATATCAAAGTCATCATCACAAATAGTACATGAGCAGTAGTCCTAGTCCCATTTACCTGCCCCATTCCCATATCCCTTTATCTCCCTTTCCTTCAACTACTTATGCCACTTTTCCTACAACTTCACTTCAAAAGTACTTTATTGGCTGTAAAGTGCTTAAGGACATCCTGAAGTCATGAAAGGCATGATATAAATGCAAGTTCTTTGAGAATAAAACAAAGGTTAACATGGTCTCTACTTCAATAACTAGTAGTGCATTCCACAGATTCAGAGCCTTCTGTGTAAAAATGTTTCTCCCGCTCCCTGTCCTAAACTTCTTACATTTAATCTTCTTTCCATGTCACCACATTCTAGAACCCACAATCACTGGAAACAGGGGGTGATTTTAAACCCTAAGAACAGGTGGTTGGGGGCTAGTGGGAGTTGAAAATAGTTGGTTTTTTTGGGTCGCAACCGCAAAACTTTGCAATCCCAGTGGGAAGCCTGTACTTTTACGTGCCGATGTTAAACCCGGAAATAAAGCCGGGTTGCGGTCGCAACCCAAAAAACAACTATTTTCAACCCCCACCCGTCCCCAACCCACCCATTCTTGTGGTTTAAAATCACCCCCAGTATGTTTCTATCTACTGTGTCCTGTCTCTTCATAATTTTAAACAACTCTATCAAATCATTTAGAAATCTCATCTGTTCTAATGAAAACAGCCCCAATTTTTCAAAGTCTTTCTTTGTATTTGTATTTCCTAATACCAGGCAGCAGCATCCCAGTGACTCTGCACTGTACCCTCTCTATTGCAGAGGAAAGAAACTGGGTAATCATTCATTAATTAGGTAATTAGAGGAATCAGTAGCCTTTTCTGCAGCAGTTGGTGTCCCAAGTGTTTTGTTACCTCCCAGGTGCCAGGGAAGGAGACTTAACAGAGCAGGTGGAGAAGATGCTGGAAAAGGAGGGTGAGCAGCCCTCAGTGCTTCACTTTGGAAGCAACAACATAACAAAAGACTGAATGGTGGTCTTGCAAAGGGAGTTTAGGGAGATAAATATTAAAAAGCAAGACCCCTGAGGAAGTGATCTCAGGATTATTCCCAATGCCATACATTTGTCCAGTTAAGGAAAAGCAAATTAACCACATCAAAAATAGCTTGGCATACAGTGTAAAAAGCAGAATTTCCAATTATGAGGGCATTTGGGTTGAGTTCTGGAGCAGGGGGAAGCCTACAGATGGAATTCACCTAATTGAACCAATACTAATGTTCTCACAGGGAGGGTAAATAGAGTAGTGGGGGTGGATTTAAGCTTGTAAAACAGGGGGAGGGCAAATCTTACAGCATATGAGGAGAGGTAAAGAATATGTAAAATGAGGGGTCAAAGCAATCTAGGACAATAAGTTCAAGGGGAGTATAGAGACACATGCTTGAGAGCAGAAAGGAACAAGATTAAGGAGAAAGATAGTACAGGAAAGAACAAGAAAAAGTAGAGGGAAAGGGGTACTGAGGAGAATCAATGTATCAATATTGCAGTGTTTATAGGCAGTTAAAATCGTCCAGGTTACTCAACCACTCTGAAACCACCGGGAGCTGACAGGTTCTGACTTTCACTTGCTCTCCTAATCAGGCAGCAAGGACACCCACCCAAACTTGGCAGGGTCCTTTTCAACATATGCATGTCAGGTCCCGATGATGTTATTGGGATGCAACTGCAATTTTTACTAGGCAGCTCGTAAAACGCTGGTGAACCCAACAGTGAAGAGGATCAGGGCCAGAAGAGGCCCAAAAAGTTAAGCTTTTAATTTTCAAAAGAATTTCCCTGTGGGGCTACCCCTCTCGATCACAGGACCCCTGTTGGCCTGGTAGCCAATCACTTACCTGCTGTAGGCAGGCAGCCTCCATACCGCACGATTTTCTGCCGCTTCCCGTTCAGAATGAGTGCAAAATCAGGCCGACGGGATTTAAATGAGAGGCTCGGCCATTAAAATTGGTCATGTCTCATTTTGCCGTGGCGGGGCGGGAATTTAACTGGCCGGTGCGGTTTCCCGCCAGAAACCCGCTGGCAGTTAAAATCCAGGCAATAGTGTTAGAGCCTTAACAGGAACTTGACTTTAGCCAGGGTGAGATTGGAAATTAAATATTCCTGGCTAAGATAAATTTCAGGAGAGATAGAGAAGTAACAAAAAAGGGTTTTCCTTATTAATTAAAGACACAATTACAACCGTAGAAAGGAAAGTTTTCACTCACGATGATGCTCAGATGGAGGTGGTTTGGGTTGAGTTAAGAAATAATTAAGGATCAGTTAACATATTGGGGGTACAGTAAAGGATAGTGTGCAAGAAATTGAGGGTGAGATTTATAGGCAATTTACAGTGGTTATGGAGTTATAATTATGGAGCACTTAAACTATCCCCTAAAGTAGTCTGGGATGAAGCAAGCAATTGGGTTCATAATAGAGAGGTGTTCCTCAAATGTATCCAAGACGGTTTCCTTAATCAGTACTTGGCATGTCTAACAAGTAAGGACATTGTGCAGATCTACTTCTGGAGAATGAAACAGGACAAATAAGTGACCTAACAATAGAAGGTGTTGAACTGGAAATTAACTAACTTCAGTGGCATGAAAGGCGACCTAGCCAGATTAACTGGGTTGGAATCAAATGACAGATCAAATAGCAGGCTAGAATTGGGAAATATGTAAATGCAAGGAGGATAAGGTAAAAGTTCAATACATTCTGTCTAGGAGTAAAGGGGATATGTCAAAGGCAGGGATTCCATGCATAAGTAGAGAGGTTAGAGCAAAGATTAGAGAGATATTGTGCGTCATTTTTAATTTTTATCGTGGGGCACAAAATGGGCGGTAGCAAATCGTTAGCCTGTTTACACCTCACCCAATTTTCTCTTCCATGGACCTTCCATTCTATGACTCTTTCTATTGACCTTCCAACAGAGGCCAATGTCATACAGGTGCAATAAAAAGAATGTTATGCCTCAAGTTTCGAGTCACAGTTTAAGTATTGCTCTCAGAGTTCTGGCACCAATGTAAAAAGTGTCTTCAATTATAATGAAATCTAATAATCTGTATTCTGCCCCGCTATCGATTCTGCACACCTCCTAGCTCTTCATCCCCATGGAAATACCTCCAGCAGTGCGTCCTCCGATACTCTACACTTCAAATAGCTTCTGGACTCACTCGCCCTCCACACCTGTCTCCGAACCTAGACATCAGCTCATCGATGCTCCAAGCTGACTCCACCTTATCTGTGTCAACTTTATCCCACCACGGGACCACTGACTTTAACTTTGAACTTCCTCCTATTGTCTGCTCTCTATTCCCCATTTATCACCAGGACACATCTATCCTAATGTTGCTGTGCAACTACGCCTATGTAAATTGAGTTTCCCGATGTCCATTTACGTGTGCATTTTGGCTGCCGCTCCAGACACGAGCCCATTACTTCTATTTCCATTCTTTCCCCCTTTTTTCTTCTTTGCTCTTTACCCCTCCTAGGCCTCTTTCTTCCATTGTCATGCCTCCTTTCATTTCTCCCCTCTCGGATACTCTGCATCTCCAAATCCCTACCCCAATCCTTCAACCATCCTACTCTCCTGCCACCGTCCCAGGCTTGGCTCCCTCTTAGATAAGCCTACAGCTTCCCTCAGTGCCTCTCTTGGCATCCTCCAAAGGGCTCATCAAGGCACTCGTCGCTGTTTCCTTACGCATCTCCCAGCCGCCCCATCCTACTCTCTCACTGGCCTTCCCACCCAGCGTTCCCGTGGGGGCCTAATCTTGCCAATCTCATTCCGGTCCCACTCACCCCTCCCAACGCTGTGGTCTCCGCCAGCAGATCAGCTATCACAGCCCTTCTCCGCATCTTCCTCCAGGATGTCCTTTCATTTGTGAACAAGGCCCTTGCCATCCATGAGCTTATTGTAGAAGATTTTTTTTATTATTCGTTCATGGGATGTGGGCGTCGCTGGCAAAGCCAGCATTTATTGCCTATCCCTAATTGCCGTTGAGAAGATGGTGGTGAGCCGCCTTCTTGAACCGCTGCAGTCCGTGTGGTGAAGGTTTTCCCACGTTCTGTTAGGAAGGGAGTTCCAAGATTTTGAACCCAACGACGATGAAGGAACAGCGATATATTTCCAAGTCAGGATGGTGTGTGACTTGGAGGGGAACATGCATGTAATGTTGTTCCCATGTGCCTGCTGCCCTTGTCCTTCTAGGTGGTAGAGGTCGCGGGTTTGAGAGGTGCTGTCGAAGAAGCCTTGGTGAGTTGCTGCAGTGCATCCTGTGGATGGTACACACTGCAGCAACGGTACGCTGGTGGTGAAGGGAGTGAATGTTTGGGGTGGTGGATAGGGTGCCAATCAAGCGTGCTGCTTTGTCCTGGATGGTATCGAGCTTCTTGAGTGTTGTTGGAGCTGCACTCATCCAGGCAAGTGGAGAGTATTCCATCACACTCCTGAATTGTGCCTCGTAGATGGTGGAAAGGCTTTGGGGAGTCAGGAGGTGAGTCACTCACCACAGAATACCCAGCCTCTGACCTGCTCTCGTAGCCACAGTATTTAGATGGCTGGTCCAGTTAAGTTTCTGGTTAAAGGTGACCCCCAGGATTTTGAGGGTGGGGGATTCGGCGATGGTAATGCCGTTGAATGTCAACGGGAGGTGGTTAGACTCTCTCATGTTGGAGATAGTCATTGCCTGGCACTTGTCTGCCGCGAATGTTACTTGCCACTTGTGAGCCCAAGCCTGGATGTTGTCCAGGCCTTGCTGCATGCGGGCACGGACTGCTTCATTATTTGAGGGGTTAAGAATGGAACTGAACACTGTGCAATTATTAGCGAACATCCCCATTTCTGACCTTATGATGGAGGGAAGGTCATTAATGAAGCAGCTGAAGATGGTTGGACCTAGGATACTGCCCTGAGGAACTCCTGCAGTAATGACCTGGGGCTAAGATGATTGGCCTCCAACACCCACTACCATCTTCCTTGTATGATTGCATTGACATCAGGGCCTTGATGGAAACCTGGCTGACGGGTGATGACTCCTTCCCCCTTAATCAAGCCTCTCCGCCTGGCTATACCTTCTACCACTTGCCCCATCCGGACCGCCGCGGTGGCTGTGTGGCCCTTATCAGCAAATCACTCCTTGGTTTGTCCCCCTACTCCTCTGACACTATCTCCTCCTTTGAGCAACTCTTACCTCTACTTTAAAATCCTCATCCTCTACTGCCCACCCAAGTACCTTGCCAAGTTTATCACTGAGATATCTTCACAGCTTTCCTCCCTCAGCACCGAGTGACTTCTCATCTTCGGTGAGTTCAACCTCCATCTCAACTCATCATGTCTGAGTTCACTGCCCTCCTATCCTCCCTTAGTCGCTCCCTCCATATAAACTCCCCTACCCATATTGTGGCCATCCCCTTGACCTTGCCATCTCACATGGCCTCCCTACTCCCACCGTGTCAATCGTGGATAAGGCCATCTCTGATCTCTTCCTTGTATCCTTCTCCACTCACATACCCCTTCCTCCTCCCAACCCCACTTTCTTCTGTGTCCACCCCTGGAAAAAACTCCCCTCAAGTTATTACAACAGCACCTTCAAATTCCCAACTGTCTAGCCATTGGCCTTCCAAACACCATAACGTTTCTGCAGCTACCGATCTGCTCAATCACATCCTCACTTCCACCTTTGATGCCCATGTCCCCATTAAAACCATCACTCTCTCTTACTCTGGTCATTCCCCCTGGTATGGCCCTCATCGCCACTCCCTTAAGTCCAAGGGACACTGACGTGAATGTTCATGGCGGACAACAGGTTTAGCCATTCATCGCCAGATCTGGCTGGATCACATAAAGCACTATCGGGTCCTGCTCTCCTCTGTCAAAACTGCTCACTATTCCAGGAATGCAAAGATAGCCCCCGGCTTCTCTTCTCCATTACAAACCATCTTCTTAAACCCCTCTCCTCCGCCTCCTCCACCCTCACCTCCAACAATAAGTGCGAGGAGCTCATGGACTTCTTTGTCACTAAGATTGAGACCATCCGTTCAGCTGCCTCTGCTGTTTCCTTCCCTTCCCCAAGCCCACCAAGCCAAACTTCCCCTAAGGTTCCCCTCTCCCCTAGCCCTGAACTTGCATCTTTCTGTAGTTTCTCTCCTTTCTCCCCTCAGGCCCTCACCGAGCTCATCTTATCCTTGAGATCCACCTCCTGCTCCCTCAACCCTATTTTCACCAAACTGCTGACTACCCAACTTCCCTTCCTGGCCTCCTCAAAAAATCCACCCTTGACCCCTCTGTCCTTGCAAACTACCATCTCTAACCTCCCTTTCCTTTCCAAAGTCCTTGAATGTGTTTCGCCTCCCAAATCTGTACCCATCTTTCCCGCAACTCCATGTTTGAACCTATCCAATCAGGTTTCTGCCCCTGCCACAGCACTGAAACGGCCCTAATCCAAGTCACAAATGACATCCTATGTGACTGTGACAATGACTATTCCTCCTTATCCTTCTCAACCAGTCTGCAGCCTTTGACACAGTTGACCACACCATCCTCCTCCATTTGATCCTGAGATGAGCTTTCAACCACGTATCCATTCCATCACCAAGTCTGCCTACTTCCACCTCCATAACATCGCCCGTCTCCGCCCCTGCCTCAACTCATCTGCTGCTGAAACCCTCATCCATGCCTTTGTTGCCTCCAGACTTGACTATTCCAATGCTCTCCTGGCCAGCCTCCCATCTTCCAACCTCCATAAACTTGAGCTCATCCAAAACTCTGCTGCCCATTTTCTAACTTGCACCAGGTCCCATTTACCCATCACCTCTATGCTCCTGGACCTACATCGGCTCCCGGTCCGGCAACTCCTCGATTTTAAAATTCTCATCCTTGTTTTCAAATGCCTCCGTGGCCTCACCCCTCCCTATCTCTGTAACCTCCTCCAGCCTTACAACCCTCTGAGATCTCTGCGCTCCTACAATTCTGGCCTCTTGCACATCCTTGATTTTAATCGCTCCACCATTGGCGGCTGTGCCTTCAGCTGCCTAGGCCCCAAGTTCTGGAATTCCTTCCCTAAACCTCTCGACCTCTCGACCTCTCTTTCCTCCTTTAAGATGCTTCTTAAAACCTACCTCTTTGACAAAGCCTTTGGTCACCTGTCTTAATATCTCCTTATGTGACTTGGTGTCAAATTTTATTTGATAATGCTCCTGTGAAATGCCTTGGAATGTTTTACTACGTGAAAGGTAGCTAAATGCAAGTTGTTGTTCTAATTTATTTATCACTATTCCCTACTCTCCTTCACCAATTTACAAATTGTCATAATGGATGACCATACACAGCTCCACACTGTAAATATCAAACTGGTGAAGCAAACCTTGTAATTTAGTCATTTCCAAACAAAAGTCCAATAAGTGAAATGTCAGAGCTGCTGTTTACTTAGTAAAAAACGCTTCTTCACACTTAAAGCAGTCTGGCCTAAAGCATCACAATTGATTCGGCATGTGGGAGCTGTTTGCTGGCTTATAAACTTGGCAACTCCTTAAAAATTCATGTGCTTAAAATAATTCTATTGTTCTGTAGTACAAAGCCAGTCAACATACCGGTGGATATAAATCTTTGCTGGTGTTTCTAGGATTCTGTTTTTCATAATTCATGAAGTAAGGGTACCAACATGATGAAGCAAGATGATACAGTTTGAACAATAGTAAAATATAAACAACATTTCCTATAAATATTAAAATAATCACCTGCCTGGTATTCTGTACATATGGATATCCTGTGTTCACAGCAAGAAATATGGTTGCATTTCTACCTAAACAGGTATCGTACCTCTTTAATTAGACTCTGAGGGGAGGATCTACCAGAAGGTAAATCTCCACCTATTCTGAAAACTGGCACTTGGCCACTAAGTTAATTTTGGCCAAATTTTCATCACTCTTAGCTCCTCCATATTTATTTGGACTGAAAATATTTTGCCTAGTGATGCAATCTGCCAATTATTAGATGTTGGATCATCTGCCACAGGCAAAATTTAGATATATTTAGACCAAGTTTATAAAGCAGAGAGTGAGGAAAAAATCTTCAAATTGTGTTAAATTTTAAATAATGCATTGAACAATTTTTCTTCCCATTACAAATACTTCCACATTGTTGAGTAGATGCCAGTGTACTGGAACAGCTTGGCTAGGGGAATGGCTCGTCCTGTTTCACAGGTCTTCAACACTACAGCCAGGATGTTGTCAGGGCCCATAACTTTTGCTATGTCCAGTGCACTGAGCCGCTTCTTAATGTCACATGGAGTGAAGCAGATTGATGGAAAGCTGGTATCTATGATGGTGGGGGCCTCGGATGTAGGCCAAGTATGATCATCCACTTGACACTTTTGGCTGAAGACACTTGCAAACACTCAGCCATTTCTCTTGCACTCTAGCGCATTAATATATAAAAGATAGGAAACATGGAAGAAATTATTCCAGAAACGCAACAACCACGCATCAAGTTGCATTGCTAGGTTTGGAATCATGTACAACTTTTACATATAAAGGCAAATTTTGCATGGCCTCACGTTGCTGGCTAGAACATCAATAGATAGAAAATTGTGGGCAGTGTACTTGCAGTTATCGAATATGCCAGCAACCTGGGGCCTTATAAAATGTACCCTTAAGTATCCAGGAAAAACCTTCATGGCCAAGAAAAATGGTCAACGGGTGAGAGAGGGATCAATACAAACCTTTTCCAAACCAATGAGAAATCTATAATATATAAATCAGTATGTGGATTGAAAACATACAGAAAGTCCAGTGAAGTTTTGTTATATTTAAAACAGAGTAGTGGCAAAAATACCAGAATGCAGATTACACAGTTTTAATTTGCCAAAAAGCATGATATAAATCAGTACAACATAAAAGCTGAAACCATTCATTGTATAGCATTAACTTTGAGATAAATAAATGAAAGTCAGACTGCAACAGTATAGTGTACGTTTTCGATATTTATGCATTTCATTGTCCAGAGCTCCGAGAGGAATCCTCAGTGGAAGCAACCTCCACAAGGCCACTTTTCAGCAGAATGACTATCAGCCATAGTGCCAGTAGATTTTCTGACGTTCCATTTGAAATGCCAGTCAACTGACTCTATAGAGATCTGAATGATGACAACCTGGCACAGTGAGTATGATGACTGGCAGAGTCTTAAGTATGAGCATCATATTGACCAGAGAGATGATATACTGTGACAAACAGACCCCATGAGATTGCAAAACGTTTTACAATGCATTGTCATTCCTATTCATAATGGTTCAATTCACACTACATCGAGTCTACAGCACAGAAACAGGCCATTTGGCCCAACTGGTCTATACCGGCGTTTATGCTCCACATGAGCTTCATCTAACCCTATCAGCATATTCTTCTATTCCTTTCTCCCTCATGTACTTATCTAGCTTCCCCATAAATGCATCTATGCTAATTGCCTCAACTACTCCTTGTGGTAGCGCGTTCCTCATTCTTACCACTCTTTGGGTAAAGAAGTTTCTCCTGAATTCTCTATTGGATTTATTAGTGACTATCTTGTATTTATGACCTCAATTTTTGGACTCCCCCACAAGTGAAAACATTTTCCTTACATCTACCCTATCAAATCCTTTCATTATCTTAAAGACCTCTATCAGGTCACCCCTCAGCCTTCTCTTTTCTAGAGAAAAGACCCCCAGCTTGTTCAGCCTTTCCTGATAAGTATTTCCTCTCATTTCTGGTATCATCATTGTGAATCTTTTTTGCACCCTCTCCATTGCCAAAATATCCTTTTTATAATATGCAGACTAGAACTGAGCACAGTACTCCAAGTGTAACCAAGGTTCTACACAAGTTTAACATAACTTCTCTACTTTTCAATTCTATCCCTCCAGAAATGAACTCCAGTGCTTGATTTTGCGTTTTATGGCCTTATTAACCTGTGTTGCTACTTTTAGTGATTTGTGTATCTGTACCCTGAGATCCCTTTGCTCCTCTACCCCGTTTAGACTCCTTATTCTTCCTACCAAAATACACCACCTCACACTTATCTATTTTGAAATTCATTTGCCAATTACACACCCATTCTGCAAATTTATTAATGTCTTCTTGCATTTTGACGCATTGTTCCTTTGTATTAACTACACCCCCCACCCCCCTCAATTTGGTGTTGTCCGCAAATTTTGAAATTGTACTTTCAGTTCCCAAGTCCAAATCATGAATGTAAATTGTGAACAACAGTGGTCTCAGCACTGATCCCTGTGGAACTTCACTTACCACCTTTTTCCAGTCTGAGTAGCTGCTCTTAACCCCTACACTCTTTTCTGCTTTGTATCCAGCTTGCTATCCATTCTGCTATTTGTCCCCTGACTCCACGTGCTCTGGCCTTAGTCATGAGTCTACGATGTGGTACCTTATCAAAGGCCTTTTGAAAATCCAAATATATTACATCTACTACATTACCCTTGTCTACTCTTTCTGTTACTTCTTCAAAGAATTCATAGTGTCCTTAAATGTATTAATCTCTGACCTATGTAACTACATTCTCCTTGCTGCATGCTATGGGGTCTGTGGCTGAAGTGGAAAAGGAAACACATCTGTGAACTCCACGTGAGAGATTACCTGCCACTATCTAACTATACACTCTAGGGTTTTTCCCTCACATAGGCTGGGAAATTCCTCGGGGCGGAGTTGTGGCGGAATATTTCTGGCCAGTCTTCAAACTTTTCTTTCCCTTCTTCCAGTTCCACAATTCTACCTGGCAAATATCTCCTCCTCCAAGATTAATGTCTTACCGACAGTTGACAACTGCTTGCGATTTACGTGTAGTCCAGCTGGTAAGATTGCAAACTTGCTATGGATGGACCAGTTACCCTTTTCATATTGGATATTCTGAAATTTGTAAGTTAATTCTGACAAATGTATGGATTTCAGGGCCTCTCAGTTGACCTTTGCAGTATAATCCACTCTGTGATTGACTGTTGCTAATGTCTGCCCCTTACTGCAGGCCCACAGGCAGTGCAGTGTTGCAGGATGGGTTCTGTCCTTTTACCTCCATCAGCAATGACAATGACAGGTTAGACCTTGCTATTCGCAGTTACCTCTGGTGGAGTCTCACTGTTTAGAGTCATTAGTCCCTTTGCATATGCAAATAGAGGAGTTCACAGATGTGCAGATAGGTTGAGCAGATAAAGTGTGGAAGGCAATAAACTGCCTTTATTGCCAGGTTCTGAATTATTTGAGGCCTCTTTTCTGTGGATGACCCACTGTGCACCAAACTGGAGGGCGATATTCCAGGTTTGGACAGAGATTGAGCAAAATTCTGTTGATGACTACGTGTTTCTTTCCACAGAGAATGCGCAATTGACCCAGCCTAGCTGATGGCCTGGTGGTGATGTCATTGATGCATCATATCCAAGGCATATTCATCTGCAAAGTTATGTCCAGGTACTTCTGCTATCTATCAGTATTGTTTGGCTTTGACAGCAGCTCATTCAAGGATTCACACGGTCCTTTAAATAAGCATTGTCCCACCCCATTTTTTTTTGCCAAGTGACCTCACCACAACTGTCCAATGCCACCAGTGCCACTGTCAATCAGAATAATGGTAGATCGTTGAGAAGATAGACCATCAATCAAAAGACAACAATGCATGATTTATGAATTGTGTGTCAATCATAAACAGATAGTGGAGAATTGACAGCTTCCACTGCTACTCAGGAGGAGGTGAGTGATTGGCCACTTCCACTATTAGTTAGAAGCAGCAGCCGGCTGAGTTTACAGATTACATTATCAGTCAGGAGGGCGTTCGGTTTCGGTGGATGTAGAGATGAGATGGTCAGAGTGGCCGGGTGCCAGCAGCGTTCAGAGCAGCCCAACTTCGGGAAGGGATCATGAAAAAGGCGTTAGGTCTTCTTTTTGCATACGCAAGGGGCCTAATGCCTGCTTCAGATGCTGGCCCCAGACGCCTCTACTTCAGGCTTTACCAATTCGAGTGTGAGTGCGCAGCCATATTAGAAGCCTGTTTTCTGCCTATAAAGCTAGCATGTCATCAATGAATTTCTAAGCCATGGTGCTGAATTGATGTAAAGTCAACTTATTATAGACTCAGAATATTTAAATATGCTTCAAAGAACTCATATATATTTCTAGAGATATTAAGCAATGTGTATTAAGTGAGACTAATGTCTGAGGTAATTGCACTGGATTGTATAAAACAATTATCAAAATCATTGGGATCAGAGATACATCGGGTATATGGTGCACACACTGAAATGTTCTCCATGTTAGGATTTACTCATTTGCTGTATTGGTGTGATACCTTTTTGCTTTTTTTGTTTACTTACTTTTTTTTATCATGCACTACGGCAAAAGCTGTTGATGTGCTTTCTGTAGTCCTTTGGCTTTCAAGCTTCCTTGGCAATTTTTCTGGCAGTACTGATGCAGCCACATTAAAGGCACTTATTGGTGGTAGGCATCTGGATTTTTGGGCCTATGAATTCACTTCATATTTTACAAAATTATAAGATGCTAATTGTCATTGATTACTGCTAAATTCTGACTGGATCTTTCATTTTACAACTGTTGTTATAAAGCAGAAGACTAGAAGCCAGCAGAGATTTTAATTCCTGGTGGATTTCTTTTCGCCTCAAAACTTTCCATCCCCAACTTGAAGGATAAACCCCAATATTTTCTGATAACTGATTTAAAAAATCGGGAGAGGGAGAATTCTAAAATGAAGCAAATTACAAAGTCAAATTTACTGCAAACTAGACCAGCTACAAGTAATGAAAGTTATTTTACAAATCTTACTTTGCAGATTTTATTGCATCAAAAAAGGTTTCAATACAAGGTCATGGAGGGGAATTTTGACTTTGGGCGATATAGTGTAAAAAAGGCGATATCGGACTGGTCACCCGTTATCCACATTCCCAATTTTCATTCCTGATGAAGTCAATGGAAATGAAATTCAGGACAGGTGTGCAACGGGCAGCTCATCCGATAGCACCGTTTTACACTATCGCCCAAAGTTAAAATTACCCCCATTGTTCTTTGTAAGCTGATTTACCTTCTAAAACCATTTAAGGTTACCATTATACTGCTATTTTGATGCCAATTCAAAGTAGAAATACATTAACATAAAAATAGCTCATAGAACTTGGCAGTTAAGTCCCAATCTGATTCCTTTGTGTACAAAGTGCAACCCTCCAGATGGTGATCTCACATTATTTTGAGTTTATTTTGGGTGCATCTAATTCAGTCTGGTGTAAAAAACACATTTAAAAAGTTGTCAGGCAGGCCATTTAACATAGGATCCTTTGAAATGTTTATAATATTTTAATATAAGGAGAAAGCGGATACATTCTCATGGGCTTTGCAACAAACAAACATGCACAGAGTTCCTTTGTCACTGATTTCAGAGCAATCCACAGCAAGATGCAGTCAGCAGGATAACTCTTGTCTGCTCGCTAAGCACTGCACTACATGGTTCCCAGTCTGAGACTGGATACTGTAGTATAACTAAAGTCTTAAAGCATATTTTAATTTCATGAGATGTCTAAAAATGTTTGTTTGTAATCTTGAGCTTTAGACTACTAAGACATCTTCTTTTATGTTTTTTTCCCATTAGATTCCCACTCTGGCCACTTTCCGACACACTTCTTCCTTCAAACTGGGCGATAGAACTGTCTAGGTTGTGGGGGAAAGGGGCATGCTCAATAACTGCTATCAATGCCATTCCATAATCAGCTTACACGACTGCTCTGGGACTGGAATCATCAGCTCCAGTGGAATTCTGTATTAATGCAAAGGGCTCCATCTAGTGGCCTAACTAAGCGCTAGCAAATATTATCAATGAGCAAGATTGGGGATAGATTTTCATCTGACCTCTGCCTGGGGAATCAGCAATCCCCTGACAATAGAGAAGGAGGAAAAAGGGGTAGAGACCTGTAAAGTCAGGTCTCCACCCTCAATGAGCTGCCCTGGGATTTTCTAGGGCTCGCTCGTAGTTGGCACAGGGTCAGCACTGACATTCTACTGAGACAGGATGGCAATTCCGGCCTGGTGCCTTAATTTTCGGCTCGATGAGTGACCCAGAATCCATGAAAATCTGACATTATGGCATGCCTTCAGGCCTAAGGGGATGCCAGGGCAGGCTGAAATAAGAGTCTAAATGGGATAGAGGAGCAAAGGGATCTACGGCTACAGATACACAAATCAGCAAAAATAGCAATGCAAGTTATTAAGGCCATAAAAAAGGCAAATCAAGCACTGAGGTTCATTTCTGGAGGGATAGAATTGAAAAGCAGGGAAGTTATGTTAAACTTGTATAGAACCTTGGTTAGACCACTCTTAGGAGAACTGTGCAAAGTTCTGGTCTCCATATTATATCTCTGATGCATTGGAGAGGGTGCAAAAAAGATTCACAAGGATGATACCAGAACTGAGAGGATATACTTATCAGGAAAGGCTGAACAGGTTGGGGCTCTTTTCTCTAGAAAAGAGAAGGCTGAGGGGTGACCTGATAGAGGTTTTTAAGATAATGAAAGGGTTTGATGGGGTAGATGTAGAGAAAATGTTTCCACTTGTGGGAGAGTCCAAAACTAGACGTCATAAATATAAAATAGTCACTAATAAATCCAATATAGAATTCAGGAGAAACTTCTTTACCCAAAGAATGGTAAGAATGTGGAACTCGCTACCACAAGGAGTAGTTGAGGCAAATAGCATAAATGTATTTAAGGAGAAACTAGATCAGCACATGAGGGAGAATGTAATAGAAGGGTATTCTGATAGGGGTAGATGAAGTAGGGAGGGAGGAGGCTCATGTGGAGCATAAATGCCAGCATGGACCAGTTGAGCCGAATGGCCTGTTTCTGTGCTGTAGCTTTGATGTAACTCAATTACAATTACCCCCACTCCCTCCTACCAAGGATGTTTCAAAACACTCAGAACACCGCAATCTCAGAGGCCTGATAGGCCTCTACAGGCCTGAGAAGCTTAAATTTGAATCCATTCAAGGCCTAGCCAGGGAAAGGGCCGTACAAATGGCCTGGGGTTGGAAAACCATATGCACCTTCTTCCTCACAGCCACAGCACACCAGACAGTTGTCCAGAAAGGATAATCTACCCTTGGGTATTCTAAATTGAATCCAAAACTCTTCCATAAAAACTACTAAACCATGTTTTTGTGACTAATTATCTGCAATTATGGGGCCTAAGGTACAATAGACTAGAATTATGATCTTTCAAACATCTGTACAAAATTAGCAATTCAATCAAAATTAGTAGTTATATAATTTTTTTTCAGGTACATGAACTTGAGCCATAACTTCCTCTGTTTGCCAATTTCAGTGAAAAATTAACAGTGTTAACAGTGGTCACAATTAGTAAAAAAGTGCTAACAGAATATCTGACCATGTTTGACTGCTCTGAGTATTCCTACTCGACCAGAAATAGATAAACAAACATTAGGGACAAATGCAGAGAAAGTTGATTTGTACTCACTGAGGTCATTAATCAGGAATTCATGCAACATTCTGCATCTACGCCATCAAATCAAAAGGTATATTATTCACTTTCAGAGCCAAAGTTAGTGAACTGAATGGTCAGAAGTTTTGGAACGATCAGCACAACAGTAACTGAAGTGAATAATACACAGCAATCTTTTCTCAAAGAGCATGAATCAAGTGACAATTGGTTGGTATAGCTCAGTGCAGCAGATGAAGGAGGAGGAGTGGTCTCACGGAGCCCAGGAAGCATAGGAGACACACAAATAGCACTGAGCATTATCTCAGGCAGCATATTTGACATAACAGAATTAGATACCTGGGTATAGCGTTGGAGAAGTGTACGAGGAGGCTCAGAATCAGCAGGGTGTCACAAAAGTCTGCAAGGTCAATCAGCCATCTGTCAGGTACAACCAATGGCAGCAAAGGTCATCGTTACCCTCCACTTTTATTCCCCAAGATCATTCCAGGTATCCTGGATTTTAGCAAGGCTTTTGACAAGGTCCCACATGGCAGACTGGTCAAAAAAGTACAAACCCATGGGATCTAAGGGAGAGTGGCAAGTTGGATCCAAAATTGGTTCAGTGGCAGGAAGCAAAAGGTAATGGTCGACGGGTGTTTTTGTGACTGGAAGGCTGTTTCCAGTGCGGTCCCGCAGGGCTCAGTACTAGGTCACTTGCTTTTTGTGGTATATATTAATGATTTGGACTTAAATGTATGATTAAGAAGTTTGCAGATGATACAAAAATTGGCCGTGTGGTTGATAGTGAGGAGGAAAACTGTAGACTGCAGGGAGATATCAATGGATTGATCAGGTGGGCAGAAAAGTGGCAAATGGAATTCAATTTGGAGAAGTGTGAGGTAATGCATTTGGGGAGGGCAAACAAAGCAAGGGAGCACACAATAAATGGGAGGATACTGAAAAGTGTAGAGGAAGTGAGGGACCTTGGAGTGCATGTCCACAGATTCCTGAAGGTAGCAGGACAGGTAGATAAGGTGGTTAAGAAGGCATATGGAATACTTTCCTTTATTAGCCGAGGCATAGAATATAAGAGCAGGGAGGCTTTGCTGGAACTGTATAAAACACTGGTTAGGCCACAACTTGAGTACTGCATACAGTTCTGGTCACCACATTACAGTAATTGCACTAGAGGGGGTACAGAGGAGATTTACGAGGATGTTGCCAGGACTGGAGAATTTTAGCTATGAGGAAAGATTGGATAGGCTGGGGTTGTTCTCTTTGGAACAGAAGAGGCTGAGGGGTGATTTAATTGAGGTGTACAAAATTATGAGGGGCCAGATAGAGAGGATAGGAAGGGCCTGTTTCCTTTAGCAGAGAGGTCAATAACCACGGGGCATAGATTTAAAGTGATTGGTAGAAGGATTAGAGGGGAACTGAGGAAAAATGTTTTCACCCAGAGGGTGGTGGGGGTCTGGAACTCACTGCCTGAAAGGGTGGTAGAGACAGAAACCCTCAAGTCATTTAAAAAGTACCTGGATATGCACCTGAAGTGCCGTGACCTACAAGGCTACGGACCAAGTGCTGGAAAGTGGGATTAGGCTGGGTGGCTCATTTTCGGCCGGCGTGGACACGATGGGCTGAATGGCCTCCTTCTGTGCCATAAATTTTCTATGATTCTATCCACAGTGACTGTCTCAGGAATCAGCCACTTTATTGTTTTTTAAACTGACACTTTTCTTGCACAGGGAAATAAGAGACTGCAAGTTATGGTTGACGTGTTTTTGTTGAGTTTCAGTGCAAGTGGTGTATGTATTTTGTTGCTTGATGTGTTATGAACACCTACATGTTGGTTTTTGATGTGCCCTACTAAAATGTGCTTTCCTGGTTGTAGACAGCTTGTGAGTGGATGCATAACAAACTGGTTAGCTGCAAGGTAATAGAAGGCTTGCTACCTGCATCTGGAACTCTACCACCTGTTGCAAGCTGCAATTTCTGGTTATGTGCGAGCTTTGCCTTTTAACATTACAACAATGTGGATTACAACAGAGTAGGCCCACAGAAAATCCCTTCCTACAGTGCATTTTCTTTGCCATCATGACCTGTATAATGTTATTCCTTTAATCCTATTATTTTCACTTTGTCAGCCTCAGTTCAGTGGTAACAATCATCTATGATCCAAAGGTTTTGTGTTCAAGTCCCACACCAGACACTTGAGCAAATAATCTATGCTGACACTTCAGTACAGTACTGAGGGAGTGCTGCACTGTCAGAGGTGCCATCTATCAGATGAAATGTTAAACCGATGTCCCGTCGTTCCTTTCCAGTGGATGTAAAAGATCCGATTGCACTTTTTCAAGAATAGCACAGGAGTTCTTGTGGTGTCCTGGCCAACATTTATCCCTCAACCAACATCACTAAAAGCTCGATTATCTGATCGTTTATCTCATTACTGTTTGCGAGACCTTGCTGTGTGCAAATTGGCTGTCACATTTCCCTACATTACAACAGTGACTACACCTTAAAAGTACTTCATTGGTTGTAAAATGCTTTGGGACGTCCTGAAGTCATGAAAGACGCTATATAAATGCAAGTTCTTTCTTTACCTTACGAGCTATGGGCTATAAATTCAGCTGCGTAGCGCACGTTTTTTAGGCTCAACGCGGCCTCCTAGAGTCCCAAAATGGCATCCGGAATGTGCATGCACCATGAACTGGACACCATCTTGATAAAGGCATTTGCGCACATGCAGATAATGAACACCAATACCTAGTAAAGTAAGGACAATATGTGTTAGATACCATTTTGGCACTCAACACTCTGGCCAACACACTATCTTAACTACGAAGAGCTGAACATGTCGTAGGAGGACCCCCCACCAGTGTTATTTAAAGGGACCATGCAGGATTTACAGGTTAGTTGCTGGATTATTGCTCCAGGCTGCTGATGCATTTGTACCTATTTTGGAGGTCTCCTATATTTGAATACAAGGCCTAGGGGACATAGCCTAAAATTTAGACCCAGGACTCGCAGCAGTGAAGTTAGGAAATGCTTCTACACGCAAAGGGTGGGAGAAGTTTGGAACGCTCTTCTGCAAACGGCAGTTGATGCTAGCTCAATTGTTAATTTTAAATCTGAGATTGATAGATTTTTGTTCACCAAGGTTGTTAAGGGATATGGGGCTAAGGCAGATATATGGAGTTAGGTCACAGACCACCCTTCATCTCATTGAATGGCGGAACAGGCTCGAGGGGCTAAATGCCACTGCCACTTGCTGCCTCCTGTTATGCGCCACCTTCTCCTGCAAGAAAGTGGAATGTGCGTCGGTGAGTGTCCGGCAGGATGTTTGGGTGAAGTGCCTATCATGGTTGAATAGCTGCCAGTGTGTGTGACCTGAGAGTTGTGGGTGTGCGGCTTGAAACAGTGGTAATGTATGAGGGTGAGAGGAAGCATGTATTGGAAGAGTTGGGTACTGATTGAAAGAGTTTGTTGGTAGGTGGGTGATGGGGGGGGGGGGGGGGGGGGAGGGGGAGGGGGGAGGGGGGGGGAGTGTAGCGTGTGGAGCAGTGGATGCGGCTAGTGATGCAATTGGTAGGAGACGCCACTTGACAGTTGACCACACTTGACCACTCGTGTCAGAGCATTGAACTTCTTCCTGCACTGCATCCATGTTTGTGGTGCTATGCGCCTGGCATTGATTGCGTCCGGCATTGATTGCGTCCCCTACTGCCTCTTCAGCATATGTCTGGAGGACCTCTTGCCCCCCTGTGGATATAGGATGCCCCTCCTTCTTTCCACCTCTTGCACCAAGGCCTCTGGTGCATCATCATAGAATCATAGAATCATAGAAGTTACAACATGGAAACAGGCCCTTCGGCCCAACATGTCCATGTCGCCCAGTTTATACCACTAAGCTAGTCCCAATTGCCTGCACTTGGCCCATATCCCTCGATACCCATCTTCCCCATGTAACTGTCCAAATGCTTTTTAAAAGACAAAATTGTACCCGCCTCTACTACTGCCTCTGGCAGCTCGTTCCAGACACTCACCACCCTTTGAGTGAAAAAATTGCCCCTCTGGATCCTTTTGTATCTCTCCCCTCTCACCTTAAATCTGTGCCCCCTCGTTATAGACTCCCCTACCTTTGGGAAAAGATTTTGACTATCGACCTTATCTATGCCCCTCATTATTTTATAGACTTCTATAAGATCACCCCTTAACCTCCTACTCTCCAGGGAATAAAGTCCCAGTCTGTCTAACCTCTCCCTGTAAGTCAAACCATCAAGTCCCGGTAGCATCCTAGTAAATCTTTTCTGCACTCTTTCTAGTTTAATAATATCCTTTCTATAATAGGGTGACCAGAACTGTACACAGTACTCCAAGTGTGGCCTCACCAATGCCCTGTACAACTTCAACAAGACATCCCAACTCCTGCATTCAATGTTCTGACCAATGAAACCAAGCATGCTGAATGCCTTCTTCACCACCCTATCCACCTGTGACTCCACTTTCAAGGAGCTATGAATCTGTACTCCTAGATCTCTTTGTTCTATAACTCTCCCCAACGCCCTACCATTAACGGAGTAGGTCCTGGCCCGATTCGATCTACCAAAATGCATCACCTCACATTTATCTAAATTAAACTCCATCTGCCATTCATCGGCCCACTGGCCCAATTTATCAAGATCCCGTTGCAATCCTAGATAACCTTCTTCACTGTCCACAATGCCACCAATCTTGGTGTCATCTGCAAACTTACTAACCATGCCTCCTAAATTCTCATCCAAATCATTAATATAAATAACAAATAACAGCGGACCCAGCACCGATCCCTGAGGCACACCGCTGGACACAGGCATCCAGTTTGAAAAACAACCCTCGACAACCACCCTCTGTCTTCTGTCGTCAAGCCAATTTTGTATCCAATTGGCTACCTCACCTTGGATCCCATGAGATTTAACCTTGGTGCATGCTCTCTCGCAGGCCCGGTACAAACTCAGATCGGTGAGGTCTGGTGTGCAGATTGGAGGATGTGGGATTTAGTAGTGTGCAACCTTTACTCAATGTTTTAACATAACTCAACAGTTTGTAAACATAGGGACAGGACCTGCATCTGTGTTTTACGTGTGCGATGTCTGATCTCCGTTCAGACTCCGTGCGGACCCATATCTTAGTTTTGCAAATAAAAGGTGCAGGCTGCCTTTAAGAAGTGCGAGCCACTCACACGATATCTGGGCCCCCCTGCTGGTAAGAAGTCACTGAACAATGCAGCTGGCCCTCGCTGCTCACACTGGAATCAGGTAAGTGAGCAGGCAGCACGAATCTCACGTGATTGAATTTAACCCCCTATATCTTTTGCCAACATTTTCTCTGCATGTTAACATGTTTATTTAACTATGACATTCTTTCATCTCTATATACGTTCTATGCTGTTTCTCTATAGCAATATGTTAAAAGTGGTGATCTACTTCCAGATCTCCTGACAACTCCTGTGAGTCGCTAACACTATGTTGACTCTACCCACTGCCTCCCACACTTATCTCCTTCACTTTGCTGAGGCTTGTTCTCCCCCACCAAAAATCTGCTCACAATGATTCATGACAGTTTACTACTTCTAAAGCCTGGTCAATGAAACAGGCTTTTCTCGATTGTCATTGAGCAATTGTTCATTCCACAGCTGGATTAACTAATTTCCTGACATATATATTCGTTAGCAGCTCAGCGGCTGCTTGAAAAGCTTTAATGATTTCACATCCTCAGAAACTGCCCTTCTTCAAACCAGATTGCCTGTAGTTTGATTAGTCATAGAGACTAATTAGAAGCTGGCAATTCTTCAGTTTTTCTCAAACATAGCTCTAGATGTGCAGCAAAATACTTACTGCTACATTGATTAATCCTGTTAAAATGGAATGGGGTGGACATCTGGATATGCAGGGGTTTGAAGATTATAGGGATAAATAAGCAGAGTTGATCAATACCCTGAAGAAGTAAGGGTCCATCTTGTTCTGAACAAGATGAACCCCTGTATAAAGCAACTGTTTGTAGTTGAATGTTATTTTGATGGCATTGAGTTTCTTTTACTATACATGCTTTCTGGATCAGGCAGAATTTTCAAAATTTCATCAACTTGAAATTGTTACCCATTAGTCAGGAGGAGTCTATGACAATGGAGACTACACGGACCATGGGAACGAGCATTCTCAGCAAGTTAGATGGTCTTTTCTCGCTTCCCGCTTATTTTCTTATTGTTTACTTCTGCAATCTGGAACAAAATTGGCTCAGTCAAAAGGGATGGAGAGCTCCAGTCTCTGAGTTTAAACTGCCTTAACCAAATTACTTTCAAACTTAAGTTCTTGATGTTCCAACATTCATATCAAAAAACATTACAGGGAGAAGGGTTCATGTTAGCTTGGTTCTCATCTCTTCTATTGCCTCTCCCCTCTTTTACCTTTATTTCAATCATTTCTAGCGCATAGCCTTATTAATGCGCTCTATAAACAGTAAGGTACTTTAAAGACTTATTATCACAGAGAAGGAAACCGATGTTTACCTCAAACACAGTTTTCAGAAGCTGTCAATATTTCAAAATATCACCAGTCAAGAGCCTGTATTTACATAGTAAATTTCTTTGTCTCTTTAGCAATGTGACACGCAGGCCACAATTCACAGTGGATACATTGCCATAAATAAGTTTATATTGTAAAGTTTAGGTAAGTAAGAAGGTACAAAGGACTTTAAGCTCTGATGTAGACCAGTTTTTTCAAAGAACATATTCCAGTTTTCTTCTTTATTTTATTTTCCTTCTGCCAGAAATAGCTCCATCAGGGATGAGCAAAAGGAGAGCAGCAAACTTCTCGGAGAGTGATATAAATATTCTTCTCACCAAAATTAGGCACAGGAGAAATGGAATAGTGAGTGTGGGTGCCAACACAGCTCTCAGGACCATTCAGTTTTCAGACAGACACTCATACTCTGGGGAGATTCTTACATGAGCAGAACAGGAAGGAAAAAAGTGGTTAGCGGGAATCTCATTTCATCTGTATTTATTTCTCTTCACAAGAACTAGAAGCAAGAAAGAGGAAGCAGAGAGAAAGTGATTCATGGCAGGAACTTCAACAGCAGGGACAACCAGCAGAAATGACCGCTCCCCCCACACTGCCATTCACCCTCTCACTAACCAGCCCAGAATCACTCAGGGGATATCGAGAGTTCAGATGTGGAGTAGACACTAGGAAGCCTCAGGAAGAGGGAGTAGAAGTGGGAAGGATACTCCTGAGTGAACGCTAAGGACATGTCAGCCCCTGACTAAAGCGCATTCAGACAATGATCTCAGGGACCCTGCCATGGAAAGATGCTGGAAAAGCATCATACTCATTGAAAGCACTGTCCTGGTTCTTGGATGAAGTTTGCAGATGAAGCAAGGCTCTTTCTGGGCTGAACCGCTAACGTATAACTCCAGGATATATTCGAAGAAGATTTATACACGCTGGTGGCTGGCTATCTGCAGAGGGTCCCCATCTCCTGAAGTGCTGCCGTATGAGCCTGGCCCACCCAGCTTTTCTGCTGGTCCGCCTCCTCTTCTGCCCGTCATAATATACATCATGCACCCCATACTGCAGCCCAACAGTACATTTCAGGAAAATTTACCAAACTGAAAAGACACAAGGGAGATTTCCGAATGCAGCTAGGAGCCTCAAAAATAAAGAGTACAAAAAAATTTTGACAAAGGACCAATCCAAAATAAAGTTCTGAGTGTCCATCACAACATTTCATTCCTACATCAGCCTTCCTCAGGTGCTGTTCTAAGATATCCCTGTTTTATTGCGACTTAAGTTAGATGGCCGATTGTTAAAGTGGAGGTGACAGAATTTAGGACTGTTGACATAATCCTGGTCTAAACTCACCACTTTCACCCTTGTTAGAGTGGGCACATCTTCCACCTCCCCTAATTTCCAGAGGAAGTTAGGACAGGACTTAAATGGGATTTAAAACTGGCAGATGCCCTCTCCTGCTCAAATTCTTACCTACCCTCCCCC
The DNA here is from genome assembly GCF_035084215.1 of Heptranchias perlo. Taxonomy (NCBI): domain Eukaryota; kingdom Metazoa; phylum Chordata; class Chondrichthyes; order Hexanchiformes; family Hexanchidae; genus Heptranchias; species Heptranchias perlo. The sequence continues at coordinate 33,661,441 of NC_090340.1, read as the reverse complement.
CACCACCCCACCAGAGATCTGTCAGATTTATGACCTATCAATCTGTTAGAATTTCAGGGCCATGGATTTGCAAGAGCGGTGCCTCATCCAATAGTTCCTGTACTAATAGCACCATCTGGTGATCCTAACCAGGTATAGCAAGTGGAAGCAGGCAGTAAAATGAGGGAGGCAAAGCAGTTTTATGATGAAAAAGGTTAACTGGTTTAATACTTTCAATTTACAGCTGAACATTCTGTATTTTCCTTTTTCACTCTTTATTTAATGAATCATTGTATTTTCTTCTGTGAAGAATGTTTATATGATGCAAAGAAATGAAGAAATTAGACCTGGTATTTGGATGAGATGTTAAGCCAAGATCCTATCTGCCTGTTCAGTAAAACCCTTAAGATCTCATGATACTATCTGAAGTAGAGTAAGGAATTCTCCCCATGGCCAATATCCCTCCTTCATACAATACAAATCATCATTCATCTCACAGCCATTTGTAGGATGTCGTTGCCACTGCAGAATGGCTACCACATTTGCCTAGGTAACGCTGAACTATAAAACACAATTTATTTTTTAAAGTATTTTGAGGTATTTCTACATAAAAGGTATTATATAATTGCAAGAGCTGTGCTTGGAATCAGTAACTCAAATTCAGAACAGTGCATCTGGTGAGCTGTGAGGAGGATGCAAAGAAGCTCCAATGTGATTTAGACAAGTTGGGTGAGTGGGCAAGAACATGGCAGATGCAGTATAATGTGGATAAATGTGAGGTTATCCACTTTGGTTGTAAAAACAGAAAGGCAGATTATTATCTGAATGGTGATAGATTGGGAAAAGGGGAGGTGCAAAGAGACCTGAGTGTCCTTGTACACCAGTCGCTGAAAGCGAGCATTCAGGTGCAGCAAGCAGTTAGGAAGGTGAATGGTATGTTGGCCTTCATTGCAAAAGGATTTGAGTAACAGGGATGTCTTACTGCAGTTATACAGGGCCTTGGTGAGACCACATTTGGAGTATTGTGTGCAGTTTTGGTCTCCTTATCTGAGGAAGGATGTCCTCGCCATGGAGGGAGCGCAACGAAGGTTTACCAGACTGATTCTTGGGATGGCAGGACTGACGTATGAGAGATTGGGTCGACTAGGCCTATATTCACTAGAGTTTAGAAGAATGAGAGGTGATCTCATTGAAACATATAAAATTCTAACAGGACTAGTCAGACTAGATGCAGGGAGGATGTTCCCGATGGCTGGGGAGTCCAGAACCAGGGGTCACAGTCTCAGGATACGGGGTATGCCATTTAGAACAGAGATGAGGAGAAATTTCTTCCCTCAGAGGGAGGTGAATCTGTGGAATTCTCTATCACAGAAGGGAGTGGAGGTCAAATCATTAGATGTATTCAAGAAGGAGATAGATATATTTCTTAATGCTAAATGGATCAAGGGATATGGTGAAAAAGCAGGAACAGGGAACTGAGTTAGACGATCAGCCATGATCATTTTGAATGGCGGAGCAGGCCCGAAGCGCCAAATGGCCAACTCTTGCTCCTATTTTCTATGTTTCTATTGCCTCGCTGACCATCTGCGGGCACCATTCTTGTGCTCCACATCATGGGCAAATGTGCACGGGACAATTTTTTCTCCCGCCTCCCCCTCCAAAAAGTATTTCTTATTTGTATCTTTTATAAATAAAAACAAGGCGGCATAAAGGCCATTAAGCATATAGAAGTCAGGGGCCACTGATTTGCAAAATAAACCTCATCGATTTCTGTAAGTTATTTTAATGTATGATTTGAAAATAAGAAACTACACACCGAAAAGATTTCATTATATGAGTGAAACTCCCTCTCTTGCCAGTAGACTCATGCTGTTAAATATATTTCAGTACTGTGATTGGGTGGAGCTGGGTATCTCAGTTTATTGAAACTCAGAAATCATGTTCAGATAGGAAAGGCTTATGTATGTGAGTCACAAACCCTTCTGAGTCTTGTATTGGATTAAGCTGCTGCTGTACTGGGACAAAACAATGTTAATCTAGTGTCAGACCACCACTTCCCTGGGGTTTGGTTGGTGACGGTAAAGGAGCATCGGGAAACTAGGTGCTGGGGGATTTATATTAATACATTTATACCAATATGAACTAGGCACCAAATTAATATTATAGCAACTACTTCAGTCCTTTTTCATTGCAGTGATAAAGACAAAAACAAAAATGGATGGGTGCTGTGGCAGGCTGAGCTGCTTTCCAACACTGCAGGCCAAAAGTCAAATCTCAGGAATGTTTAGACAAGTCAATCTTAAAGCACAGAGGGACACATAGAAAACTATTTTTAATTTTCAAATCCCCATTCAATTCGGATATCAGTGACCAACTGATACCAGTGACCAACTGATACCAATAAAGCAGGTCTGGTTGTCAGTAAAGCACTTGAACAATCATAAAAGCACAAATGTTATAATATAAACCTGAAGCAACCATCACATCACAATCTCCAATCCTGCCATGGCAGTGGAAAATCTGGGTGCTTCCTCCTTATTCAGTTTAATGAGGCCGAGAATACCTGCCTTATAAAACATCTGAAGCGAGGACAATATCTTAAAGCTAACACCCAGGCCTCCGCTGCATGCCCCCAGGGCAGGGGAGGCCTAAACTTTTCTTGTGAGCAATCCTGCTCCTCCTAGCTCCACAAGGAAAAAGTTAAAAAAAAGTAAAAAGACTTACCTTTAGGACCTCTTCTGACCCTGACTCCTCTTCCCTCTAGATCAACCTGGCCGGAAAGCCACAACCACTTCCCAGCTCATGCCCACAGATAAAACAGCAATTGGGCCATGATGATGTTATTGGAGCCCGATCTGTATATTTATCAAGGACCCCATCAGTTTCCAGCAGGTGTCCCTGTCACCTGCTCAAAAGAGCAGGTTAAAATCGTAGGCTGTAGGATCGGTGGGAGACGATGGCGGGTGAGTCCCATGGGCGGGTTTCACTGAGCGGACATGTTTAAAATCGGCTCTTAATTTTCACACCTTTGGCACTTGCATCCCAATGCAGGAATTTCTAAATTTTCCACCGAGCTGGGATCAGAAGTATCTATGGTCATGAACATGTGGATGTTTCTAGTAAGCTGTCAGCCTTTGGTTACTTCCCTTGGTTTGATTGTATTTCTGCCTTTTTTTAAAGTTTCAAGGAAAACAACAGAGATTCTATAGAATGCGTACAACAGAGCAGAACAATTACATGTAACTTTTAAGATGTAGACACTAGATGTGTCATTTTGTTACCATTATTTTTACTCATTAATTTGCCTTTTCATTCTTGCTTTTTTCAATTTTTTGTTCAATTGTCATTATTTTCCGTTTTACTGTTTATTTTGTGTTCTTTCCCCTTCCTTATCCCGCTTGTTTTGCTGAGTTTTATCTTTAATGGATTTTTCCCCTAATATTTATTCTTACTATACTTTTATTCTTGCTGATTAAAAAATGTACAAAACCTGAAAGATAATGTTTTTTTTGATTCCTTATTTTCAAACTTTCAACCTTCGTCATTACATTTTTCCCTTCTGTTTTTCACATTGGAGAAATCAACATTGATAGTGAGAGAGAAGATAGGCAGAGACAAAGATAAAACAAACTGTCTAGCTTTGGAAAGGATGTCGACAAAGTAGAAATTAAAAGAGAATACAGAAGGCCAAGTAATAAATGGTGCTGGCAAAGGTGAAGGCAAAACAAACAAACATGCACACACATTCGGATAAACGTCTTTTACAGTTTTCTGAACCACAAGTTGGAGCTTTAATCATTACAACACCACTGTGCTCTGCTGGCTTCTAAGTACATCCGCAGTTTGCAGGCATCCTTGCTTCAAACACCGTTCTTTACATACTGCATACAAGCTTAGTTTGACATTAAAAACTATAGGCTCTTACAGGGATCCCTGCACCATCATTAACATCATTATTACGATTTGGGCTTCCTCCCAAAACTTTTAACTTGTGTTCACAGCAGTAAGGCAATTTCCTTAAGCAGATTGCGTCTGCTAGGTGTGTTGTGAATAGGATAGTATGCCACATGACTAACAATTATCCATTAATTACTGCACAATACAGGGGAGACCACGTGAGATGCCTACCACAGGAAATTAGACTCATTTTTTTCTTACATAAAATTCATATTTTGTGTGCAAAGCAAGGGATGTTAGTACTGGGAATGGAACACTTCCCATTTTAGGAAACCAATCTCATCATCAAACATGCCCAGAGCAGGTATAGCACAGTTAGAACACAGAGTAAAGATTCCTCTACTCTGCTCCAACAACAAACATCTCAGAAGAGCAGCCCTGCTGCACCAGTTGGCATTTTTTTCCCAATTTACCAACCATCTTGTAGCCTCTCTGAGTGAGATTGCCAATTGGTGCCAAACTAGCAGCAGTTTTGTGTTGTAGGCCCAAGCCCACTAGGAACTCTATTCAGATTGTCCAAACCCATTTCACAAAGAACCATTACATCTAGCAAACAGAGGAAATCTTCATCCCATCAGTCTGAACTGGATTTAAACCCGGTCTCATAGGTGAAAGGCTGCATCATCCAGTTCCTTTGACTGAATTTTAATAAATTTATAAAATGTATAATGCTGCAAATATTGTCCATGCTGCAGGACAAAAATCATTATAATTGCTATTTGAACAGTTCCATACCTCAGACATTTTGCTTTCAGGAAACCAGTCCAGGACATGCAGCACCCTGCTTGGGTAGTATATTGTGTCACCAAAGCTCAGTATTGTGTAGCGGCTTACAGATTCACATCTATGATTTCCCACACGATGAAAGCCACACATTCGTGGGAGGTAGCAATGAGCAGATGTTTCCCCAGAAGGGGAAAAATTAAGGATGATGATGACAAAGATGATGAGGAATGAGGAAAGGGGAGAATCAGTCCAAGCCACTGTTACATGCCTCCTAGAATCTGATTACAGAATGGTAGAGATATGGAAGTAAGTGGCCTGACTGTCCTGTCAGTAAGAAGTGTGGTGAATGATGTGAAAAGATCCATAGAGGTAAAACAAGGAAAAATGCAATAAAAAAGTTTCAGAATAATTTGCATCGGAAAAAAAGTGTGAAAGCTTGAAGAAGCCACATCAAGGAGTCAGAGTTTGATGGTTCCAATCATCACTTGTGCAGTAAGAAAATGTTGTCATTTAATGGGAAATATAACAACAAAAAAATCAGACTTCCATTTTATAAATACTAAGTTTTCCAAAACAGCAGTTTAGACAATCAGAAGTGCACCATATAAACGTGCTGATTATGTGATAGCTAATCCTTTCCCAACAGTTCTTGCTATATTCTAATTCTTCTCCTATAAATCAAACTGAATGAACACTGCACAAGAAATCACAGATATGCATGCACTATGTGACCATTTTAACCAATATCTGCTGTAATTCTCAGATAATCCCCTGAGTTTTATCACAATTTGTTCAGAAAGCTTTGCCTCCTGCTGCTGTCCATATTGTTAGTGCCCCGTTGATTCATACAGTCACCTATTTTTGTTCCCTGAGGGAACTTGAATCTTCAATTTAGGGCAATCCACATCCATGCTGCCATGGATACCGGCCGCCTGCTTCCTCCTGAAGAATGAGACTTGTGCCTGCCCTACTGGGTACTACAAACAAAAAAATACTGATGGGTACTCTTCACACAGTTCAATTACTACTAGCTACAAATAAGTTGTAATTTTTCCTCATAAGTATTAGACTTTTACCAAACTTAAAGCTTTGAATTGCCAGTATTGAACATTGAATTCTGTTTAATTTACTGCAACTGCTATTTAACTGCTGCAGAGATGTGAAGAGTAAATTGAATGAAAAATATAACTCAATTCAGTTATGTAGAAGGAAATGCATTAAAATGCAATAATTACTGTAGCAAATTGGGGGAAAAAAACATTTATGATCTGGAATGCACTGCCTGAAAGGTTGGTCAAATGTAAGGAATCTTACAACACCAGGTTATAGTCCAACAATTTTATTTTAAAATCACAAGCTTTCGGAGATAATCTTACAACACCAGGTTATAGTCCAACAATTTTATTTTAAAATAAAATTGTTGGACTATAACCTGGTGTTGTAAGATTCCTTACATTTGTCCACCCCAGTCCATCACCGGCATCTCCACATCATGAAAGGTTGGTGGAAGCAGATATAATAGTAACTTTCAAAAGGGAATTGGATAAATACTTGAAGAGGAGAAAATTGCAGGGCTATGGGAAAAGAGCAGGGGAGTGGGACTAATTGGTAACTCTTTCAAAAAGCCGACACAGGCAAGATGGGCCGAATGGCCTCCTTCCATGCTGTAAGATTCTAAGCAGATCCCAGTATCAATTTAAGCCTAACTTTCACACTAGTGTAGTGACTCTTTTAAAAAAAAATGTAATCATACTTTATGTGAGCTCAAAAAATTCACAAGTTTACGTTTGTATCATTTCTTTGAATTCGATTCAAATTAAATTATTCTCTGATAAGTGCAAAGAAAATACAAACATGAAAGCTGCTGCTGCTTATTCCACACAAGGGTTACTAGACCCCACAAAATGCCCATGACTGTGTATAACAAGATACTATAGTTTGCTCAGCCTCTAGGAGTAAGAATCTGAGCTGGTAAAAGGTGGACTGGTAAAAGAAGACAACTACAATTGGAATGTTGAAAAGATTGTGCAGATTAGTCATCCACATGACTGATGGTGAACCTTTTTCAGCAACCATGGAGGTAGCATTTTAAGTCACATATATGGGGCTATACATTTCTCAGTTTGAAAAAAAATTGGAGATACCCATTTTTCTGTGTAATTTAAGACTGACTAATAAAATCATGGGAACCCACAGTTTTGAAGGGTGCACTTCTTGTTGGTGCAATTTCTTTCATTGGAACAGAAAAATAGGATCTAATCATGACGCACTTACAACAGTGATATTTTAAGCAGCTAATGAGCGATCTAATGAGAATAAATACCAAAAAGGTTGTTGATCCAGTTATGGAATGCACAATATTTGTGCACAATGGTTGAACAGAAATTCAGGAAACCCTGATCTACTCACAAAGCACTGTGTGTGCTCAGATCCTTAGTGCCAGTCCTGACGTCATCCTCCAGAATGGTTGGAAACACAGATGAAGATTTTCATTTTTGACACTAGTAGAAAGCTTCCTCAGCTAAAATCAACGGTGGCTAGAAATTCTGTTGGCAATATTAGCAGCATGCTGGTATCACATTACTCACTGGTCTATTATTTAAATAGAAAGAAGAATACATTTAAAATAAATGAGATAATGCCTCCATTAAATCAGCACACAGAAGAATGTTACACAAAAGCTTTTGTACAATTCCTACAGAGATTTTCTTTTCTCTCCACTAACCGTTTATGCTGTTTTTCTCAGGGATAAGCATCACCTTTGTCACCAAACACAGGCAGCATCTAGCACTGCAACAGAATACAGCAGCATTTTTAATGTTCCCACTAATTGTGTTTTTCGCTTTTTTCACAGGTTTTGGTACTTATTTTAACCGTTTTTCCTTTACATTAAATCTCGTGTTTTACCAGTACTTCTGATTTTCTTGGACCTAAGAAAGATAGATCAGAGTTTTTTCTAAATGGCGAGAAGCTTGGAACAGTGGAGGAGCAAAAAGATTTAGGGGTCCAAGTGCAGAAATCACTAAAAGCTAGTGGACAGGTACAAAAAATAATCAAAGCAGCTGATGGAATGTTGGCCTTTATCGCAGGGGGCTGGAATACAAAGGGGTGGAAGTTATGTTACAGTTATATAAAGCCCTAGTTAGACCCCATTTAGAATACTGCCGTTCAGTTCTGGACACCGCAGCTCAGGAAGGATGTATTGGCCTTGGACTGCAGCACAGATTCACCAGAATGATACCAGGGCTAAAGGGTTAAATTATGAGGACAGGTTGCATAGGAACATAGGAACAGGAGTAGGCCATTGAGCCCCTCCAGCCTGTTCTGCCGTCCAATGAGATCAAGGCTGATCTGTGACCTAACTCCATATACCCCACTTAGCCCCATATTCCTTAATAACTTTGGTTAACAAAAATCGAAAAATCTCAGGTTTAAAATTAACAATTGAGCTAGCATCAACTGTCATTTTCAGAAGAGAGTTCTAAACTCCTACCACCCTTTGCATGTAGAAATGTTTCCTAACTTCACTCCTGAAAGTCCTGGCTCTAACTTTTAGGCTATGTCCCCCTAGTCCTAGAATCCTCAACCAGTGGAAATGGTTTCTCTCCATCTACCCTATCGATTCCCCTTAATATCTTGAAAACTTCAATCAAATCACCCCTCAATCTTCTAAATTCCAGGGAATACAACCCTAGTTTGTATAATCTCTCCTCGTAATTTAACTCATTCTAGTAAATCTACGCTGCACTCCCTCCAAAGCCAATATATCCTTCCTAAGTTGCGATGCCCATAACTGAACACAGTACTCCAGGTGTGGTCTAACCAGAGCTTTGTATAGGTGGAGCATAACTTCTACCTCCTTGTATTCTAGTCCTCTAGATATATAGTTCCACATTCCATTAGCCTTTTTGATTATTTTCTGTACCTGTCCATGACATTTTAATGATGTACATGGACCCACAAGTCTCTTTGGACCTCCACCGTTTCGAGCATTTCCCCATTTAGAAAGTACTCTGATTTATCCCTTTTAGGTCCAAAGTGGACGACCTCACACTTGCCTGCATTGAAATCAATTTGCCACAGTTTTGCCCATTCACTTAATCTATTAATATCTCTGTAATGTTATGCTTCCATCTACATTGTTTACAATGCTGCCTCTCTTTGTATCATCGGCAAACTTGGATATGTGGCTCTCTATCCCGTCATCGAAGTTGTTAACAAATACAGTGAATAGAAGGCTTTTATTCCCTTGAGTATAGAAGATTAAGGGGCGATTTAATTACATAAGAAATAGAGCAGGAGTAGGCCATACAGCCCCTCGAGCCTGCTCCACCTTTCAATAAGATCATGGCTGATCTTCTACCTCAACTCCACTTTCCCGCCCTATCCCCATGTCCCATAATTGAGGTGTTTAAGATGATTAAAGGATTTATAGGATAGGTAGAAAGAAACTATTTCCTCTGGTGGGGGAAGTCCAGAACAAGGGGGCATAACTTTAAAATTAGAGCTAGACCGTTCGGGGGTGATGTCAGGAAGCACTTCTTCACACAATGGGGAGTGGAAATGTGGAACTCTCTCCCCCAAAAAGCTATTGAGGCAAGGTCAATTGAAGATCTCAAAACTGAGATTGATAGAGTTTTGTTAGGCAAGGGTATTAAGGGTTACGGAACCAATGTGCGTAGATGGAGCTAAGATACAGATCAGCCACGATCTAATTGAATGGCGAAACAGGCTCGAGGGATTGAACGGCCTACTTCTGTTCCTATGTTCCTAATGTCGACAATCAAAGCAAAAAATCAGGTTAAACACTGATCAGCTAAAGTTCATCAACAGTGTAATTTACTTACTGCCAGGACATTGTATAGCAGGGTTTTTCCACCACAACCATCTAAAAAGTAATTTTAAAATACATGATGTTAAAGAAAACTTAGTCACAGGCAACAACAAACAACTTGCACTTATACAGCTACCTTTAACGTAGTAAAATGTCCCAAGGCGCTTCACAAGAGAGTTATCAAACAAAATTTGACATTGGTCCACATAAGGAGATATTATGACAAGTGACCAAAAGCTTGGCCAAAGAGTTTGGTTTTAAGGAGCATCTTAAAAGGAGAGAGAGGTACAGAGGCAGAGAGGTTTAGGGAGAGAATTCCCGAGCTTAGGACCTAGGCAGCTGAAGGCAAGGCCACCAATGGTGGAGCGATTAAAATCGAGGATATGCAAGAGGCCAGAATTGGAGGAGTGCAGAGATCTCAGCGAGTTGTTGGGCTGGAGGAGGTCACAGAGATAGGGAGGGGTAAGACCATGGAGGGATTTGAAAACAAGGATGAGAATGCAGTATTTATAAACTTATTTGTAAAGCAGTATAACATCTCATTAAAAATGTAATATTTCATAAATTGAGCTTGTAATAAACCATACAGTGCATTTTCAGCAGGACCTTGGATATTCATGCTCTCGCTGACTGGTGAAGATCTTCATTTTGGAGGCCGATCTTCCAATATTGGAACTTGACATTAGCTAGGGCAAAATGCCTAAAACATTGTCGAACAAGTCCCGCCGCTGTTGATGCTTTCCCTGCTGTAAATGATGATCTTGAAGATCTTTGTCTGTAAGGCTGGGGTACCAAAGTAACTTTAACATAGAAAAATGTCCCACGGTGTTTTACAGAGCCAAAGAAGCAGATATTAGAAGAGATGACCAAAACTTGTCAAAGAGGTGGATTTCAAGTAGGATCTTAAAGGAGGAGAGGCAAGTGGAGAGGTGGAGGGATTTAGGGATGGAATTCCGGAACGTAAGGCCTAGGTGCCTGAAGGCCACCAACGGTGGGGTGAAGGAGAGGAGGGAGGTGCACAAGGGGCCGGAGTTAGAAAGAATGGAGAGTTGCGGGGGAGGGCGAAGCCACGGAGGGATTTAAACACGAGGATGACAATTTTAAATCTGATGCATTGGGGGACCGGTAGCCAATATTATTTGAATGGAATGAAAATCGGACAGGTTCTATAAAGGGCATGAGATCAGCCCTTCCAGATTATTGCCCAGGCGGTGAAGATGAAAATCTACACCTTTGAGTCTGGTGGGCAGCTGCGATTGCATGTATCCATCCAAAGGTTGCAGCCTTTTCATTGAAAAGTAGTATTGTTGTACAGCAATACCAGCAAATTAAAACTCTCTCACCTCTTATATCCTCAATGATAAAATCTGGTTATTCATGAGCATAATAACCTGGAGTTTTAAACCTCCACAGTATCGCTGTAGAGGGACTAGGAACTTCACAGTCTATCAAGTCTCTCGTGCCTCAAACTGAATAGAAACTGTGGCACATGATTAACCCAGAAAAGGAAATGTGAGGATGAATCAGTCAGTCACAGGTTTACTGGTGCAATCATGGAAGCTGGAAGATATTTTTCAAATTTAAAAGACTGATGAACTTACAGGCAATTTCTCCTGTCAATACATTGCAGAAATTCATATCTCCTTAGTTTATTTCCCGGTATTTCAGGTGTGTTTTAATTGTTTATTTTGATAGAAACTCTCACTTCAACACTGCACCTTTAGTGGTGGCTTGTGGGCCGCCTTTGGGGCTTTGTTCATTAAACCCAAAGACTGGAAAGCCCTCAAAATGTTTCAAGCTGTTGCAATTTTAAAAAATAATAGCCCTAATTTTAACATGCCCACCGCCCCCAACCCCAGCAGAAACCAGGCATGGGAGGAGTTAAAATGAAAGGAACAACTTACCCTCTCCGATCCTGCTGCCTTCCTGACGGGTCCAAATATTAACTTGCTGTTTTGAGCAGGCGAGCAGGACACACCGCAGGAAGGCACCGAGGTCCCCTTTAAAAATGCAGATCGGATCCTGATCTGCAACTTTAGTCCAAGGCCTGAGTGGGGGAAGCAGTGACGGCGTCCCTATTAGGCCAAACTTGTCGGGAGATCGTGGGCCAAAAGAGGATCAGGCAGGTCAGTTTTTCATTTTTATTTTTGCACTGCTGCACCTCCTGGCCCACAAGGAAGGCTTGGGCCTCCCTTACCCCAGGCTTCCCCACTTCCTCCAATCGCCTTAACCACCCCCCCCCACTTTTCACTTACCTGACTGCCAGGGACCAATCCTGTGGGTCCCTGGCTGCGGCCTCCTGCCTGCGATCTTCCAGCCTGCCAACAAGCAAGTGCATCTAGCTAGGTTCGTTAGTTAAGTTAGAATCAGCTGGACCTTCACATCCCCGGACTTGCTGGGTGCACCCCCCAACTTCTGGGCTCACGTGCACCGTACCCGCCCCGCCCCCCCTTTAAATTTGGAGCCAATGAGTCCGAGTAAAAATAAATATTGTTGTCAGGTAAGTGGGACAGTCAGGTTACTTACCAATGAACTTGGCTGCACCTTCTTGCAGGCATGCTGCAGTGCTGACCATAGGATGGTGCAGTGGGGCAGCACAGAGGGCAACCCTCCTCACTAGTATCTCATACAGCACCACCTGAACTTCAGCGGCCAAAGAGAAGGCCAGGTGCTGGGTTAAGTTATCACTTGTCTGCCAACTCATGCCTGCACTTTTCTTTTTTTCGAAATATACTTTATTCCATAAAATTTGAAGATACACACAATTTGCATACAGTTCGAATAAAGGGCACAAAATGCAGCATAGCAGTTCAAAGCAATGCAGTACAGATTGTATACACTATGATCTCATTGTTATAATTTTTAAAACACAGTACATATTTTCTAATACATTCTGTGCAGTACAGAGTGGGCCAGCCCTACATGGTGGCCTTTCCCCATAGAGTCTTTGCGTAGGTCGCACTTCGCTTCAGTGCATCCTGCAGGTCGTGGACAGCTCTTTCAGCTGGAAGACCAACAGGTTTTGGGTGGACCAAAGGGCCTCCTTCACCGAGTTGATGGTCTTCCAGCCACAGGTGATATCTGTCTCGGTGTGTCCCCCGGGGAACAGCCTGCAGAGCACAGCGTCCTGTGTTACCAATCTATTTGGGATGAACTGGGACAGATACCAACGCATCTCTCTCCACACCCTCTGCGCAAAGGGGCAGCCCGTTGATTAGCACTGCGCTATGGATGTCCGCGTAGAGCAGTCGGATTCAATCGCAGATTCCTCCCCAAAACCCATTTTGGAGGGCATGTCCATCATGTGCGTGTGGGATATTCTGTCAAAGGCCTTCTCCTGGTCCAGGCTGATGTGGCAGGTGTTCACCCCCCTGTCCTGCATGCAGGCGATTGTATCCCTGAGCAGCGCAAGGCTATCAGAGATCTTCCTGTCGGGTACAGTACAGGTCTGATCTGGGTAGATCACCCACTCCAGAGCAGACTTGAGCCTGTTGGCGATGGCCTTAGACAGAATCTTGTAGTCGACATTTAGCAAGGAAATGGGTTGCCAATTTTTGATTTCTTCCCTCTCCACCTTCCGCTTGCAGATGAGAGTGATAATACCTTTCCTCATGGACTCTGACCTGCTGCCTGCCTGTACACTTCCAGTACGTCTGGGCCTATCCAGTCCCACAGAGCCGAGTACAATGCCACCGGTAAGCTGTCGCTTCTGGGAGTTCTACTCTTCTCAAAGGACTGGACGGCCTTTGTCAGCTCATCCAAGGTCAGTGGCCAATCCATGCTCTCCCGCTCGCTGTCCTCTAAGACTTCCGTGATAGAGGACAGGAAGGCCATGCTGTCTGTGGGCTTTGCGTCATACAGTCCAGCATAAAAGGATTTGCTGATCTTTAGTATGTCGGCCTGCGAAGAGGTCAGTGAGGTCTTCCTCTTTCAGGCTGCTGATCACAGATGTCTCTCTGCGCAGATTCTGGAAGAAGAAGTGCGAGCACTTCTCTCCCTGCTCCACGGAGTGGACTCTGGACCGGAAGATGATCTTTGAGGCCTCGGAGGTGAAGACCGAGGCTTGCTGGGCCTTCACCTCTCAGAGATCCTCCCCGACATCGACCCCCATCGACTGCAGCTAGAGTAGATCCTGCATGCTTTTCTGGAGTTGTGATACTTCCCTCTGTCTCTCTCCCACCTTCTGAACACCTTTGAGGATGAAGAACCTCTTGACGTTGGCCTTGATCGCTTCCCACCAGTGCACCGTGGAGTCGAAGAGGGGTTTCACGGTTCTCCGACCTGTGTAATCCCTCTTTAGTTCCTCAATGTTCTCCTGGGTCAAGAGTCTCACGTTCAGCTTCCATATCCCCCTACCCGCCCTCTGGTCCTCCTGCGATTGACAGTCTGCCAATAGTAGGCAGTGGTCAGAGAAGAACACCAGCGGATCTGACCTTGACTGTTGGGGACACAAAAAGGAATTCTATCTTGGAATGGAAGGACCCGACTGGGGGTGGTGTCCAGTATTCCGCCACCCCTGCTGGATCGTCCAGCTGCATTGATGATGCAGTTGAAGTCTGCGGCAAGCACGATCAGATTGGAGGTTGCCAGCAGTATTGGGAGATTCTGGAAGACCTCATCCGCTTGCTCCAGAGGGTCGAGGCGTACACATTGATCAGTCGGAGTCGAGCGTCCTTGTACAGAACGTCTGCTACGAGCAGGCTGCCCCCCATCGCCACCTTAACCTCGGTGATGGTGAATTGACCTCCTCGCAGCAGAATCCCCAGGCCCGAGGAATGACTATTGTTGCCTCCCGACCAGATCCACCTACGTGACCACTGCCGGTAGTTGCTGACGTACGAGATCCCGCACTCCTGCAAGAACAGCAGGTCCCACTTGACCCTGGACAGGGAGTCCAGGGTTGTGGCACATCATGTAGTCCATTTGGTACTACGCACGTTTATGGATCCAATTTTTAAATCCATTTTAAAGTAAAAAGGAAACAAAACATTCAGGTCTTACAATTGCATCAGTCCGGGGTCTACGTTACCGTCCATTTGGGACCCTAGGTCCAGATTATGCATTTGTATGGTGTGCAGGAACTTCTGGACGGTCCTTGGGCTGAGGAAGGAGGCCTGTCCTATGTTGGGGGAAGGTCCTCGCTTGGGGGTCGACGGCCGGGTCTTGTGGGGTGGTGTGTCTGTGAGATCCACAACCAGGTCTGGCTTCTCGGCCATCGCCGGTGGTTCACTCTCCGTGTCCGACTCATGCCTACACTTTTTTTAAATTTCAAAATATACTTTATTTCATAGAATTTAAGGATACACACTGTTCAATATAATATCACAATTCAAAACCAGTACAATTCAAACCAAAACACTACAGATCGTACATAAAGCAATTTCATTATTACAATTCAAACACAGTATTTCTTATGACTCATGGTGTACAATACAAGGTGGGGTGGCCTTACCCCATAGAGTCTTTGCATAGGTCGCACCTCGCCTCAGTGCTCCTGGACCTTGAAGTGTGCCAGATGGCAACACTCGGTCGTAGACAGCTCCTTCAGCTGGAAGGCCAGCATGTTTCGGGCAGACCAAAGGGCCTCCTTCACCAAGCTGATGGTCTTCCAGCCGCAGGTGATATCTGTCTCAGTGTGCATCCTGGAGAACAGCCCATGGAACACGGAGTCCTGTGTTACCAAACTGTTTAGGATGAACCGGAACAGATACCAATGCATCTCTCTCCACACTCTTTGCGCAAACGGGCAGCCCATCAGGAGGTGGAAGACGGACTCCTCCCTGCCGCAGCCTCGAGGGCAGCTCACTCATGCCTGCACCTAGGGTCCCATTCCCTTCCTCTTGGTCTGCAACTTCTTAGTCCCCTGCTTCATCAGCCTTGGCTGATTGATTGAGATGCCTTTTAATGTTTACCAGAACTTTTAAAAATTTTGTCCCCCTTCTTGTGGCATTCCCCTTTAATTATCCCCATCTGTTTAAATCTGACTTACAGACAATTTTCCTCTCCTACCAGTAGAGTCATCCTTAGACCCACCTGAGATTGCACTAGGAGAGGAGAATAATTATGCAAATAAGTTTAAACCAGAAAGTTGAGTGCTATTTACACTGGAGATTCAGGCAGGTCTTAAAGCAGTGCAAACCAAATTTACAGCAACAAATCACAATTTAAGATGTAGGGAATGTAGCAATGTGGAAGTGGACAAAGCAAGACACATCAAAACAACTAATCAACAATAAGCAGACAGCGAAAAATACCAAATCAAAAAAATGAGGAACCATTGATGATTTTTTTGATCTTCTGTTACATGCACAGATTTACTCATTTAGTGCAAAGCCACTTTTATGTTAGTCATCTTTTAAGCCGGATACCAGGAACCCAGCATTTATACTATTAAATCTGGTTTCGGTAGACTGGCAGTAAACGGGTAAAACTGTGTCTATAAGACTGCTGTTGGTCTACGGAAACCAGATTTAACTGAACAACCACCAGGAACCAGCCCATAGCCGCTGGGATCCGAAATCTGACCTAAAAAACTGATTGCGATATGTGGGGGGAATTTGTTTCGTTATTTATCGACCTGGAATAAGCAAAAATACTTTATTTTCCACAAATCAATCCAAGAACATTTACTTCACTGCCTCTGAACAAATCTCTCACATTATTTCAGTGGAAATGTGCATCCTTCCTCAACTCCCCACCCCATAGTGCCATATCACCAAGAATAATATAGAGGAAAATAAAAGGAATTAAAGGCAAGACCATGTCGAAATAAGAAGCATTTGTCTTAGGTTTAGTTGCTACAGACTAAGTATACTTACTGCTGTACTTCCAATTTCTGAAGTGATTGAGGAGTTCTCGCTTTCAGCAATTTTATTATTTCTAGGTAACACACTTTAGTTCATACCTCTATCAGATTAGTGAGAGGCCTATGACAGACACTTATCTTACCTTCAGTCTGTGCCAATGATATTTGCGTGTTCTTTTTCAGGGTGGGGTTTGGGCAAGCATTGAAAGATTTGGGGGGTGAAATTGGATAGCACCGGCCTGCCAACGCAAACTGGGCACAGGATACAATCCCTTCACCGGAACAGGTAGGCCTGAAGCACACTCAATATTGGACCTCTGGCCTCATTTAAATTAGACTGACTAGCTGCGGACCAGGCAGCTCACCGGTGAAGACGATGTAAATTTTGTGCTGTGCATCGCTGATAGTCGCCCTCAGGAAAGTCCTTGGGGGGCGGGGGGGGGGTTTGCGGGGGCACCATCAAGAGTTGAGTGGGAAATCGAGAGGAGACCAAGCAGGAGCCAGCAACGATCTTCGCGACTGCTGTGGAGGTGGAGTGCTCCTCCCAGCTGCACATTCAGATAAGTACTTTTTCTTAAACTTACCTTTTTGGTGGCGGCCTCCAGCGGTCTCTTTAAGGACCGCTGGTTAGGTCACATGTAGACTTGGTTATCTTGAACACAGCAATCCTAGCACCAACTGCATTTAGAGCAGCCCAATTTCAGGAATCCATTTCATGAATCAGGCGTTATGCCCAATTGCGAAGTCGAGTGCACTTGTTTGCAGCATCAATTTGCTCCAAAAAAACTGGCATGCCAGTTTTTTTTTTAAACCTATACTTTTCTGCATAACTGGAAAGTTTCTGTTCGGTTTGAGTTTAGAAGATTCATTTTTAAAAATAAAAATAAATATAATGTGGGGCTTAAACTCTCTTTTACAGGCAAAAGAGAATGAGTAAGCACTCTATTTTAAAACTGAATAATTCAGGCTGCCCATATTGCTTTCTCCTTTGCTCGGCTTCTCTCTTCCTATTCAGGCTTCAGTCTAAGGTATTCTATTTAAACTAGAAGCTCTTACTTGGTATTGATAAAACAAAGTGCTTAATAAAACTCGGGGGGGGGGGGGGATTCACCTACCTGAAGGAGCACGACAGTGGGTCTTTTATGAAAAAGGATTCGGAAACCTTGCAACAACTTAGATATGCAAATGAATGCGGGAACATGTTGACTTTGCACATGGGTAAGCTTGGTAGCTCAACATATATGATGCTACTGTTATTCTGGCACAACAACAGAGGAGAGGGAAGAAAGACTATCATGTTTAGCTTAATCCTACAGGTCTACATTTGAAGCAAAAAGGTATTAACAAGGAAGATTCTGTAGCACCGGAGACATTCTATCGTAACAGGGAAGCACTAGGGACTGGCGCCATATGGGGTCCAGGTGGTGGGATTGAATGTTTTTCTCATATCCACACAGATTCTGTCCTGGCTATTAATGGAGTTCATCAAACCTTGCCCAAGGATATGCAGGTAATCATGTAAAAACAGTGGTCATCCACTCAGCATGGGGATGCCCCACAGCTGCTTGCCTTGCCAAGCTTCTGCTCAGCAAGTCCCACCAGCTTTTAATCTGCAAGTCAGTCCCATCAACTCTTTCAACCCCAGAGGCTGCAGGGAAGTAAATCAGAGAACAGAACCCTTGCACCTAAAGAACAAATTCAGTGATCAAAATACAAAAACGGAATGTATGTTAGCCATGTCTTGCTGTGTAAAAAAAAAACCTTTATTTTGTTTCGATGTCTGAATTTCTATTGTATCTTTTTGTATAAAAGCAACGTAGGTCCCCAGTCTGGGCGAAACCAAGATTCAGAGTGGAAGGTTGTAGCAAATAAATTCAAATCTGTATCGTTAACACCAAAAAATACATTCATAAATTCAGTTTTATAAAAAGGTTCCTATTAATTGAAAAAATATTTTAAAAATAATTTGCTAAAGGTCAGTTCTTCTGTCCTTGGCAGCAAGCACCAGATGTGAGGCCACCTGTTCTTCAGCTGTCTTCGGGAATCAACTGTGGTCACTTACCTGCTTTCACATAGCCGGAATGAATTAAGATGAGGTGAAACTTCATTTTAATTAGCACCAGGCATAGAGTGTGGGAAGGGAAGGGAAAAATGACTGCACATGCAAAGGAACTCAAACATCCTGTCAAAAAGGCATTTGTTGGAACAAAACTTGGTGAATGGTAAGGCTTAAAGGCAGCATTGTTTTTAAAGGAGTAAATCTAGCCCAAAGGGGATGAAGAATGCCACAAATACTGTACAAAAAAAAGAAACTTGGAATTTTGAATTTGAGCAAAATATTACCCATTACATCTGTTGCAGTTATTGAAAGGAAAGGGTTGGGTCACCGGAAGTTGAAGGGCATCAAAATTATTTTTTAATGATGGAAAATATTAATGCAGTGACTTACTGAATGGTACAGTATTGGGATACAGTTGTGATCCCGACTGCACTGTCCCTAATCACAGCTGTACTATTGTTGTAAGGTACAAAGAGAGACCAAGTTCCTCCTCATGAAGCGAGGGAAGGAAAACTGGAGAAAGTGCCATCCCCAATGCATTCTTGCACATCTCTTGGCGCCAGAGCAGATTGATAGTGCTACAAGCTCGGCAGTAGGTTGCACATTCACCCTCTATAATTAGGAAAATGGCAGGAGATTGTTGGATTTTATGCCCTATTTTTTTAAAAAAAGCAAAATTATTTTTAAAATGGTATGACAGCTAGAGGAGCTTCCTTACATCCAGAACTGCTTGGGAGAGTACTTACAAAGCATCACAAATGTTCCCCTGCAGTAGAAACATCTGGACTTGGCAAGCCTAGGATTTTGAAAGATTCTGAAAATTATAATAATGGGTAAAGCCCATTCAGAATGTTTCTTTACGTCTGTCCTGAATTTTTTATCCCTGAATTTGGCTAGGCTTATACTGTAGCTAGTGCTTCTGTATTTCACTAAATAGAGATTGCTCTTGGGATTGAAGTGATGGTAAAATCCTCTTAACTCGATCACTTGATCTTGCCAGGCCTTTTCTCATTATGTGGCAGGATAGACAAACAGACGGACTTTTAACAACTAATATGAGAATTTTGTTTCTTCACACGATGATTACTTACCTTGGCATAAGATTGAATTATTATATGATGAGGCTATATTAGTAAACAAAAGTCCTTTTCAAAAGTATCAAAAGGCTTACCCCTTAAAGGGGCACATCAAATTCAAACAGTTCACTCACTGTAAGTCTATTATAATATAAATATTATGAGCCTTCGGTAAGAGGTTGATTTGCAATTACACAATTGTGATATTACATGACCAGAATTATAACAACAACTAGTACTTTGAATCCTTTCAATGTGATTAGAGTGCATTCCTTATTTCGGTCTGACAGCGCACCCATCTCTCAGCATTCCTTTAATTACAACCTTTTTTTTGAAAAGGAAAGTGCAAACACCTTGTCTCCTCTAGCTGACAAGTTGGAAGTGAAAAGGAAGTGATATCCAAAATGAGATGAAGTGATTGGAAGAATTACATCCTTAGAGAAATCAACTACATCCCATGGTAATCAAATCCTTTTTAATTACACATCAGTCTTCAAAATCCTACAGGACCCTCCTGCAGGCAGTCTGTAATGATCACCTAGTATTGACCAGCAGGCTAGTTAGTATATTTCTGCAATCTTGGCCACAAAACATGATCTGCTCCCCCCTGCCTCCCCCCAATACATGTAGCAGTCCATCATTTAACTCATTATAGGTGGCAGCACAAGTTGAACTTTTCCAAAAAAATATTCATTATTAACATTTTGCTTTCTTATGTTGAAATTTCACAAAAAATGTTGTCTTTATAAATTCTATTCCTGAAAAAAGAAAGGAGAAACTACATATTCTGGTGTGATTACTCTAGATCCAACTATGTTCCTAACAACGCTGTTTATAAATATAGGATGCTGAAGAATAATGAGTCATTATTCACAAGCCTGCTTGTCAATGTGTGTGTGATGTGCCTTTAACCAACCCAGTTAGTCCAGTGTTGTCCAGTACAATAGCCACTAGCCACATGTGGCCAATTGGGAATCCAGATTTGGCTAATTACATTTCTGATTAGCAAAAAAAAGTAATAGACCCTGTCATTGGACAAATGATCTCAATACTCATTCATACAGTGTATGCATGTTTACTTTAACCTTTTTGTGCATTTGTTGGTAAAATGGTAAGACAAAAAGCAGAGTGTGCAAGTGTTTTTTGATCGTTGGGAGTGCCTTACTTCCTTGGTTATTAACTGGTAGTAGATGTTTGTTAAGTAAATATATATGGGAAGTACATTTACCTGCATTACGTGAGTGTACGCAAGCCGTTTTCTACTAAAATTAGTGCATGTGGCTAAAATGGTGTCGTCGTAGCCACATCTGTAGCTGGTCAGCAATTTCTTTTGGACAACACTGAGTTAGTAGACCTGAAGGGCAAAATTTCATAAAATATCTTGGGACTATTTCAGCTTTCTCAACAACATTTAAGCAGGGCTCAACAATAGCCACTGGTGGACTGGGAGGGAGCAGTACATGGATGTGAAACACATGGGCAGAGAAAGTGAGGTAACAAGAGGCATGGGAGAATAAAAGAACAGGCAGGTGATTTAATGATCAGCCAATTAATTAAAGCATAGGATGCAAAACATAGATTCCAACTTCAGTGTCCTTTCGAAGTACACACACCTCAGTCCCACAAAACATAGATTCACGGTTACACCAGTTGGTACTGACGTTTTTAAGTTAGGATATCTTCAAACAGTATACAGCTGGTTCTGGCTGTTAAAATCTTATGCAGCCTCTGCCACATGCAGCCATACCTGACGTTAGCTAAATGGGCTCTCTGGGAAGGGAATTTTTAAACCATTAGCAATCAGTTTGAAATGGAAACCAAGTAGCACCCAACTTTTGCCTACCAATGATCCAAACTGACAAAAGTAATTGGTTATTATTTCTGGGAAGCCATCATTGCACACAATAGTTTGAAATATGATTAGAAAATAAAAAAGTCAGTATCAATAACTATAAAAAGCAAGCTATTTCATAAATTCGTAATATTAATTACAAGTCCCTCCAGCACATTTTAATTTCAATAAAAGTAAATGCTTCGTATAGTCCGTAGATGAGCCAACTGTTTTCATATCCTAAATGAATAATTGCCAATCTTTTTATATGTAAAGATGTTTGCATCTTAATTGGCTCCACTGTACATTTCTATTAATAATTTTGTCACTGATAGAAAATGTGACAGATTCAATCAGTGACAAAATTATCAAACACTGCTGCCAAATATTAATTAAAGACAATGACTTAGTTTAAATCAATATTGTCCCAAGCCAAAACAAGATTGAAGGCAAAAATAAAGAGTGAAATTGCCAAATATCATAAAACAGTACAGGTCATCAGGTATGAGACAGGCATAGATTTCTTGACACCAACAATGAAATCGACTTCTCCACAAACAGTCCACCTGTCAAGTTCAGGTGAATTTGATCATTTGATCCTACTTATTCCCACATTATCACTCTTAATATTTCAATACTTTTCCTATGTGTTTCTATTGGGTACTAAACGAGTCAAAATATGAATGTTGTGAACAAACTTTCCGCTATGCTGTACGCTAGGCAAAACTACTTTCTTTACAACAACCAATGATTACAAATATGGCAAAACTTATTGTACACAAACAGGACCCAAAAAAAATGGAAAAAACTCAGAATATTTGCGTAGGGTTACTGCCTGGTAGCTCCAATGTACTCGCAGCCTGCAGATTCACATTCCAGCCTGAACTGTCATGGAAACTTGATTCTTTTCATCGTCTTTCACAAGTACTCATTTGGGACACTAGATAGCAGTAGAGAAGTGAAGAAAAACTGGCAGGATCATCCTACTTCATAGAAGCACGTTTTTTGTCAGATGATCATAGGACCAGCCACAAAGAGATCTGTGAGCCCAGGCAATCCTACTGAGGGAGACAGAATAGCAGCAGCGGGCACCATTATAGGAGAAAGCATAAAGAGGCATACAATTGTTTACAAAAAAAGAAAAATACTTCTTTGTCTCTAACAGCTGACAAGTAGCAGTATGCTTTCTCTGTGAGGTTAGATATTTTTTCATGGCGCCATCATTAAATGAATTGTCTGGACTATAGGGAATGATATCAACATTTACAAAAAGGTGTCCATTTTTGCCACACATACAGCCATTAGACCTCAAATCAATCTAGCCATCAAATAGAAGTCTTTAAGTTCATTGCTTCAAATCACCCTTAATAAAATGCAAAAACCTGTTTCCTGTGTGTATTGAAGAACATCTCCTGTGTGCTGGGATACAGGACTGTAGACAGAGTTAATATCCTTTGTAGTGTAATACAGCAATGAATAGGTGGGGAAAGAAATAGGTCAATATGTACTTTTCTATTTAATCAAATAAATGATCCTTCCTTTCCAGAATTTGACGGGTATAATTGGTAGAGATGTTATTATGTAAATCACATGCAAATTAGGGTAATTAGACAATACACTTTCCCCTAGAACTCACAAAACATTAAGTCCTATTTTTGAGAAGCTTGGATGAGTTATGTTAATTTGACCTAATTTACAAACATAAATTAGGTTAATTGCAAAATAGACTTTCCCTGTAGCTCAAAACTTTTAACTCCCAGTTTTATAAAGTCTGGAGGGTATAAGTAGCAGTAACCATTTGTACTTGTAGAAGATGACTCTTGTTGGAAAGAGAATCATTCCTGAAGAGTGTGCTGATGACTACTGAGACCAGTACAAGAAAAGCAAACTCTCCTGCTTGTTTCCCAGACAGCCAGTCTGAGGTGACAGGCTGCTGCTGGTTACCTTTCTGCTGTTACTGTTTCACCTTCAAAAGATCTACGTGCTGGTGCTCATACCAGCTGAACACCACCACATATAGCTGCTCACTAGCTTATATGATCAGCCAAGAGATTTTTCCCGCTGTCACCTTTGATATTACATAGCTTGAGGTTATGCTGGAATGTATCCTTGAATCTCTTTCACTGTCTACTTGCTTCCACTCGCCTCATTATAGCTCACTGTACAGAATGCTTTTCAACATTCAGGAGTCTTCCATATGGAGAACATGTACCAGTGCGGCTGTGCTCTTATCAGCATAACCTCACCACAGTGGTCTTGGCACATTCAAGGATCTTGCAGTTGTTTATGGTTTAGCAATTTCACTGGCTTAGTTTTGGCTTTGATCTTGATGGGTTTGAGACTGCATTGATTAAATGATTATCCGATGTGCTTGATGGGCCTCAGGTGCTGGAGATGGAACTTGTAAAGCTGCCAGATATAATGGTAGGAACAGTCCAGGATTCGCGTGTATATAGAGAAGCCCTATACACTGTCAGCTTTGTTGCGAGTTTGACCCCATGCTGGTTCCAGACATGCTTTTTCAATCTTCTGAACACAGAATTGGCTTTTCTAATACAAGAAAGCACTTCATCATCTATTAGTACATTATTAGGGTATAGGTCCTTTAGAAAATTGCACACAATATTGCAATACATTACAAGACAACAAGTTTAGATCTGCTTAAACTATAGTTTATTAAATATAGATGTTTACAAATATGGACTGTATGCCATCTTCATTTGGGTTGCAAGAGATATATTTCCATTGATGAACCACAGTTCTATAACAGTAGCTCTGGTCTCCTAAAACACACTCTGTGGGGCCTCTTGAATAGTTGCAACAGAGTGGACTGCTGCAGAATAAACAAGTCATGGCTGCTTCCAACAAAACATCCATTGATATATAGGCTTATGTTTAAGTGGTCACTAATCACCTGCACATTTATGGAGTGGAACCCCATCCTATTCATAAAAAGAAGAGGGTTCTCATGGAACTCTGATGGCCACATGGCTTCTATCAATGATGCCTTGCACTTGTGGAAACTCCACTGGTTGGGAAAAGTTCTATATCCTGTTAAACTACTGGTCCACTTTCCACTTATGACAGTGCTGTTCCTGGAAACGTAGAATCTGTCATTTGTTTATATGATGGACCGTGTAGTGGCTACAGCATAAAAAGTTAAGTCCTCTGTCACCTTCACAGCTACAGATATTGCTGCTGTTTTCCTGGAGGTCATCTTAAGATCAGTCTGTAGCATGTGACAACGCTCGGTTCCTATCTCTTTGCTGAAGCAAAGGTGCCAAATATATAGAGGAGATTTACGAGGATGTTGCCAGGTCTGGAGAATTTTAGCTATGAGGAAAGATTGGAAAGGCTGGGGTTGTTCTTTTTGGAACAGAGGAGGCTGAGGGGTGATTTAATTGAGGTGTACAAAATTATGAGGGACCTATTTCCCTTAGCAGAGAGGTCAATAATCAGAGGGCGTAGATTTAAAGTGATTGGTAGAAGGATTAGAGGGAGCTGAGGAAATCTCAGAGTGTGGTGGGGGTCTAGAACTCACTGCCTGAAAGGTGGTAGAGGGTGGTAATCCTCAACTCATTTAAAAAGTACCTGGATGTGCACCTGAAGTGCTGTGGCCTACAAGGCTATGGACCAAGTGCTGGAAAATGGGATTAGGCTGGGTGGCTCATTTTTGGCCGGCACGGACATGATGGGCTCTTTGAAAGAGCTATCCAATTGGTCCCATTCTCCTGCCCTTTTCCTGCAAATTTTTCCCCTTCAAGTATTTATCCAATTCTCTTTTGAAAGTTATTATTGAATCTGCTTCCGCCACCCTTTCAGGCAGAGCATTCCCGATCATAACAACTCGCTGCGTAAAAAAACTTCTCATCTCACCTCTGGTTCTTTTGCCAATTTCCTTAAATCTATGTGCTCTGGTTACCAACCCTTCTGCCACTGGAAACAGTTTCTCCTTATTTACTCTAACAAAACCCTTCATGATTTTGAATACCTCCATTAAATTTCCCCGTAACCTTCTCTGCTCTAAGGAGAACAACCCCAACTTCTCCAGTCTCTCCGTGTAATTTAAGTCCCACATCCCTGGTACCATTCTAGCAAATCTTCTCTGCACCCTCTCTAAGGCATTGACATCCTTCCTGAAGTGTTGTGCCCAGAATTGCACACAATACTCCAGCTGGGGCCTAACTAGTGATTTATAAAGGTTTGGCATTACTTCCTTGCTTTTAAACTCTGTGCCTCTAGTAATAAAGCCAAGGATCCCATATGCATTTTTAAACTGCCTTCTCAACCTGTCCTGCCACCTTTAAAGATTTGTGTACGTACACCCCCAGGTCACTCTGTTCCTGCACCACCTTAAAATTGTACCATTTAGTTTATTTTGCCTCTCCTCATTCTTCTTACCAAAATGCATCATCTCATACTTCTCTGCGTTAAATTGCATCTGTCGTGTGTCTGCCCATTTCACCAGTCTGTCTATGTCCTCCTGAAGTCTGTTACTATCTTCCTCACTGTTTACTACATTGTTGAGTTTCGTGTCATCTGCAAACTTTTAAATTATGCCCTGTATACCCAAGTCCAGGTCATTAATATATATCAAAAAGAGCAGTGGTCCTAATACTGACCCCTGAGGGACACCACTGTATACTTCCCTCCAGTCTGAAAAACAACCGTTCACCACTGCTCTCTGCTTTCTATCTCCTCATCAATTTCGTATCCACACTGCCAATGACCCTTTAATCCCATGGGTTTCAATTTTGCTAACAAGTCTAATATGTGGTATTTTATCAAATGCCTTTTAAAAGTCCATACACACATCAATCGCACTAGCATCAATCGTGCTGGCTGTCATTTATTAACCCACATTTTTCCAAGTGACAATTAATTTAATCTCGGATTATTGTCTCTAAAAGTTTCCCACCACAGATGTTAGGCTGACTGGTCTGTAGTTGCCGGGTTTATTCCTCTCCCCTTTTTTGATCGGGGTGTAACATTTGCAATCCTGCAGTCCTCAGTTCCCATATCGAAGGAAGATTGGAAGATTGTGGCCAGAGCCTTTGCTATCTCCACTCTTACTTCCCTCAGCAACCTAGGATGAATCCCATCCGGACCGGGTGACTTTTCTATTTTGAGCACTGTCAACCTTTTAAGTACATCCTCTTTATCTATTTTTATCCTATCCAATTTCTCTACTACCTCCTCCTTTACTGTGACATTGGCAACATCCTCTTAGTTAGTGAAGACAGATGCAAAGTACACATTTCGTACCTCAGCCATGGCCTTTGCTTCCAAAAGAAATCTCCTTTTTGGTCCCGAATCGGCTCCACCCTTCCTTTGACTATCCTTTCACTATTTATAGGTTTATAAAAGACTTTTGGGTTCCCTTTTATGTTACCCGCTAATATTTTTGTCCTTATTATTTCCTTTTTCTCCTCTGTCCTTTCTGTATTTCGTATGGTTCTCTACTGTATTATGAGCCAAATATTTATCATAAGCCTCCTTTTTCTGTTTCATTTTAATCTCTGTATGTCTAGTCATTCAGGGAGATCTAGCTTTAGATGCCCTTCCTTTCCCCCTCATGGGAATGTGTCTAGTCTGTATCCGAACTATCTCCTCTCTGAAGGCCTCCTATTGTTCATTTACTGTTTTACCTGCCAATCTTTGATTCCAATCCACCTGGGCCAGATTCCCTTTCAACTCATTGAAATTAGTCCTCCTCTAGTTGAATATTTTCATGTTTCATTGTTCCTTGTCCTTTCCATAACTACTCTAAACGATATTGTGATCACTGTTTCCCAAATGGTCCCCCACTGAAACATGCTCCACTTGCCCCACTTTGTTACCCAGAACCAGATCCAGCACTTCCTTGTTGGGCTGGAGACATACTGATCAAGTTCTCCTGCACAGCAAAGGCTATGAGCCCCAACAACATCCCGGCTGTAGTGCTGAAGACTTGTGCTCCAAAACTAGCCGTGCCTCTAGCCAAGCTGAAACAGTACAGCTACAACACTGGCATCCACCCGACAATGTGGAAAATTGCCCAGGTATGTCCTGTCCACAAAAAGCAGGACAAATCCAATCCGGCCAATTACCGCCCCATCAGTCTACTCTCAATCATCAGCAAAGTGAAGGAAGGTGTCGTCGACAGTGCTATCAAGCGGCACTTACTCACCAATAACCTGCTCACCAATGCTCGGTTTGGGTTCCACCAGGACCACTCGGCTCCAGACCTCATTACAGCCTTGGTCCAAACATGGACAAAAGAGCTGAATTCCAGAGGTGAGGTGAGGTGAGAGTGACTGCCCTTGACATCAAGGCAGCATTTGACCGAGTGTGGCACCAAGGAGCCCTAGTAAAATTGAAGTCAATGGGAATCGGGGGAAAACTCTCCAGTGGCTGGAGTTATGCCTAGCACAAAGGAAGATGGTGGTGTTGTTGGAGGCCAATCATCTCAGCCCCAGGGCATTGCTGCAGGAGTTCCTCGGGGCAGTGTCCTCGGCCCAACCATCTTCAGCTGCTTCAATGACCTTCCCTCCATCATAAGGTCAGAAATGGGGATGTTCGCTGATGACTGCAGTGTTCAGTTCTATTCCCAACCCCTCAGATAATGGAGCTGTCCGTGCTCGCATGCAGCAAGACCTGGACAACATCCAGGCTTGGGCTGATAAGTGGCAAGTAACATTCGCGCCAGACAAGTGCCAGGCAATGACCATCTCCAACAAGACAGAGTCTAACCACCTCCCCTTGACATTCAACGGCATTACCATCGCCGAATCCCGCACCAACAACATCTTGGGGGTCACCACTGACCAGAAACTGAACTGGACCAGCCACATAAATACTGTGGCTACAAGAGCAGGTCAGAGGCTGGGTATTCTGTGGCGAGTGACTCACCTCCTGACTCCTCAAACCTTTCCACCATCTACAAGGCACAAGTCAGGAGTGTGATGGAATACTCTTCACTTGCCTGGATGTGTGCAGCTCCAACAACACTCAAGAAGCTCGACATCATCCAGGACAAAGCAGCCCGCTTGATTGGCACCCCATCCACCACCCTAAACATTCACTCCCTTCACACCGGCGCACCGTGGCTGCAGTGTGTTCCATCCACAGGATGCACTGCAGCAACTCGCCAAGGCTTCTTCGACAGCACCTCCCAAACCCGCGACCTCTACCACCTAGAAGGACAAGGGCAGCAGGCACATGGGAACAACACCATCTGCACGTTCCCCTCCAAGTCACACACCATCCTGAATTGGAAATATATCGCCGTTCCTTCATCGTCGCTGGGTCAAAATCCTGGAACTCCCTACCTAACAACACTGTGAGAGAACCTTCACCACACAGACTGCAGCGGTTCAAGAATGTGGCTCACGACCACCTTCTCAAGGGCAGTTAGGGATGAGCGATAAATGCTGGCCTTGCCAGCGACGCCCACAGCCCATGAACAAATTTTTTAAAAGTGCACATTTCAGGAATTCCTCCCCTTCATTGCCCTTAACTCTGTTATTTATCCCAGTCTATATAAGGATAATTGAAGTCCTCCATTATCATTACTCTACAGTTTTTGCATCTTTCTGAAATTTTCCTGAGGGTGGTGTGCTCAACTATAAGAATCCATTTGAAATCATTGCAAAGAAAGCAACAACAAGCCATCTTTAAGAGAGATCCAAAGCACACCCATTTCAAACAGATACACGCTTTTTATATGGGTGAGAATCTCACTGAATGTCACAAAATCTAGCATAGAACCTATTGTCAGAATTTAAACATGGGTTAGGCAGATCCACAGCAAGGCCTAATTTTGTCAGGGAAAATGGCTATCGGAAAATTGTATGTGTGCAACAGTGGCGCTTGTGGTCAGAGGCCTGATTTTATGATCCACGCACATTATTGGAAGAGCCTCGGAAAATTTACAGTATTATTGTAAAAACACAGACATTAAAATGCATGTCTACCTTCTCTGGGCCACTATTTGTTTCTCTGATTGACAATCCAAAACTGTATCAGCAACTCCCCTGACATCTAACTTCAGCAATTTGTCTGCTCTGTGAGCTCCAATGCAAGGGCCAGCAGTGTCCAGTCTGATTGTGAGGATTCTGACTGTGCAGCAACACTGAACAAATTCAGGACACATCTGGCAAATTTTTATGGAAATTTTCTGCCTCATTTTAAGGAAGGTCAACATATCCTACAGGCTGTCTACATTAGCTGGCAAGGCAAAATTTCAAAGTGCATATCACCTCAGTCTATTTTCGACTATATGGCTTGCTGTTCTGATGATCTTTGGACATTGTACCACATGGAACTGCTTTTTCGAATTGGACACTGCATTATGCATTGTTGAGGCAGCCTGATTATAGTAATTAAAAACATAAAATACTGTATCTTAACGATTTTACAAAAACATCTCACCTTTAAAGTACGGTGTCTCTTCACTCTGATCAGCATTTTGTGATGAAAGGCATACAAAGGACATCTCTATATTTTGCAATCAATGTGCATCCAATATGTTTACAAATTGCTATCAAATCTCCTATGACACAGCTGATGATGAAATTCTTGAGACTTGGGATGACAGCCATTGAAAGGCATTAAATGAAGGCCAGGTTTGAGAACTCGCTCATATTTCCAGGGCTCAGCATCTACCATGATTGGGTTGCAGAGAAGAAAGCAGCTGCTTCTGAAGCTCCACACCTCCAACTGGTTGGATCCCTGTTCCATTGGGTATGACGTGTGGTTGGGAGGATGGTGACAATGTACTCACACCTTTTCTGACCTTACCATTTGTGAAGAGCTCCTGGAAAGCCAAGTTTGTCAACTGTCTAATGACCAGCAAGTGAATATCCTACTTGGCAGGATGGAAAGTAAGCAGAGTGTGCTTGAGGTCAAAGCGGCTTCCAAATGGAAGTTGTCTCCATGGCAGACTTAATAATTTAGCGCTTGAATCAGGCAGGTCCACAATATTCCAGGAGGCACTGTTGATTTGGTGAGTCAGGCTGATTGATCAACGGAAGCTATAGGGATAGACCTGTCATTGGGGGCTAGGATTCTTGCCATTCAGATCCCAATAGCCCAGTATGGCAAAGCCCTAACAGGCAGGGTGGTCCTAGTTGGACAAGCAGCAAGAAAGCCTTGTGCTATGCTGGTAGGCCGTATGGTTTAAGCTGGTTAAGCTCCAGCAGTACTCCTGTGCACACTTTAACATCTAAAGGCTCTACCAGGCTGCACCTAAATTTTCTGGACTTGGGTAAGTGGAATATTTATTGGGCAAACAGAAATTGTACATGTGCAAATTTCTCAATTTTGGAGACTCAAACATGATAACAGTTCCTGCACATGTCAAATACTCAGCAGACCAGAAAAATAAAATCTCCTCTAGCAATGTTGACTTGCTAACCTGGTCTGTCCCTTTAAGGCTACTTCCCAAATACTTCCTGTGAGATTTCTGGAGATTATAGCTGTTTGTAAATTCTAGCTGTGGTCAGTCAGAATTAAGTAAATTGCTTGTAAATTTCAGGCAACAGGTCAATAAGTTATTTGACATCTATAACAAATTGCAGTATTTGCTGTGTGCCACCGAGAGTGTGTGAGAGTGTGTAAGAGTGAGACAGAGTATGTGTGAGTCTGTGTAAGAGAGAGCATGCCTGCGAGACAGCAAGTTGTGAGACAGCAGACACATGACAGTATCACTCCACTAGCAGAGCTTTGATGGAAGTGCAGCACAAGCCCTGACTAAACATGTTTCCGCTGCACTTCCAGCGAAGTTATGGCAGCGTAGTGGGAGCAGCTCCGAGGAAGTTCCCATCCTCACTATTTCAGAATTGGTTCCTGGAAAATAGATAGTAGTTTCCTTACTGAATGCAAGATAAATAAAAATAATATTCTCTTCACAAACCACATTTATATAAATACATATCTGTATGCAATAAAAGAGTAACAGCTTTACTGTCCAACTGGTTAGAATATGGATTTCTAATAGCAAAAGCTAAGAAATATATAACACTTAAGAAAAGATTAAACTAATCTACATCTTTCCTTGTTTACCAAACAATACGTAGTATTACTAAAATAAACGTACATTTAAATTCAGGACTTCTTCCCAGATCCTCCCTCCAAATTGCATAATAGTACTGTCCTTACAGAACTTGCACCTATTTATAGGAACAGTGGTTGTTTCTGAGTCCCCAGAACAAATTTAAATAAAAAAATACAGCTGGTGTAACCATTTAGTGCAAATAGCAAACTATGGAGGCCTGATCCAAATTGTTCCCACCTGTGTCCTTACCTACTCCTTGGTTTTCTCCTCAATGTATTTCTCTAACTGTACATGTTGACTGTAGTTGCAGGAGCTCAGTTATTATATAGTATACACATATTTGCTTTCAAAGTTACATCAGAAAAAGTTGAAGAGTTCATGTTTTACCCTATTCTGATGTTCTATACAACAGCATGCTGGGAGCTATAGCCTATTATCTTGTGATTTCTCAATTGTTATGCTTGGGAACCTGCGAAAACTCAATGCTCAAGCTTCTGACCTAGACACAAGTCTCCAAAAGAAAGCATTGCTCCAGGCATTTCAAAGGCAAAAACTATTGACCACAAACTATTCTTTCTGGCAATATTTTTCAAGCAAATATTTGAATATCTTAGCTGCTTTATTATTGAGTGTATTGGTTATGAAGACAAAGATTTAATAAGATGTTGTGACAATCTATATATAATTATAGGTAACAACTTTAAACCAATTTTGTTTAACATTACTGAAAATGTGGGTATTATTCAAGATGTAAAATCAGACCTTTTTTTGAATATAAACAATTATCTTTGCATGTTCAAATGTGGCACAATAATGAGAGTGTTTTAATTCTGAAGTACAGTAAGAGGATGATTATACGCAAGGTCATTCTCTGCTACGGCAGTATTACAAAAGGCCCCTTGCTACTAATTATGTCATATTTATTGCTTCCTCTTTGATTTTACTTTAACGGTTGTACTCAATGGTTATATTATCACTCATCTAATAAGTACAATTTTAAAAATAATTGCGACAGCTTCTGAGTCAGAATTCTTTGGTATTCAAACCTGACCTTTTATTTGCATTGATCTAATAGTTCCTGAAACTGTACACCAATTAAATATTATAGCAATCACTCAGACATATAGAATCTTAATTTAAGACTCTTTTTACTGTTTTTCATGTGGATTGCATGCTTGACTTTCGCCTGTGGCCTTGCATGCCTATCATATGTATTCCCTAGCACCACTTACACTGTGAAAAGCATAGTGCCAGATCCTTAAACTGATTCATGGTTTTTCACAATGCTTATTCGTTAACATGACCTGCCGCTCATTGCCTTCTTCCCTTGTGCAAGTATACTGTGGAAGTTAAGGACAGTAAAGGTCCTGTGCTGATCCAGGCTCCTTAATGCAAAAGTAAATTCTGTTGAACTACCCCATAATTCTAAATGTTATAAAGGAAGATACTTCAATATTTCTCAGGCTGCCTTTATAAAACCATGTGTCCATACATAGCTGTTTCTGATGCATATTGATGAGAAAGCTATAGTGTAACTCGGAAACCAGTAGGCACATGGGCACTAACAGATACAAGACCACCCTTTGTAACTAGTCTCACAACACTTGGGCTCCACACCAGGTATAGTATAACTCCAGCCCAGTCAGAATCATGCTTTAGAAATGCCCATTGAAGCTCTTGGTCACTTTACAAAATGGATGTCACATTTCAGGAGTTCTGATTATTTCACTATGCAACAAAGGATCTTGATATCGCTTTCATTAAAATGTTACTATTAAGTTAAATTTAACTCACTGGAGATTAAAATCCCCCACAGAAGCCTATGGCAAGGGGAGAGGATGTGTATTAAAGCTATAGACAATTCAGATGGTTTGAGACAATGGATTTTCGTTAAAAATAAATCCCAGCAAATATTTGCACATTAGGGATTGGAATGTTGCATTTACTTGCGATCGGTAGGAGATAGATTCTAGCAGACGCCACCGGGTGTGACTGTCAGTTTAACTGGCAGCCCTGTTAACCAACCCCTGGTCAGGGAGCAGGTCAGAGGTGAGGCTAATTTCCTGTGCAGCCAAAAAAATTAAAAAGGACAGAAACTCAGAGTCTGGGGAGTTAGTAAGGGAAGGTAGCACTAGAAGGACACAGGTCTCTTCTAGAAGACTGGGGCCAAGAGTGTGTTGTAGCCTGGGACAGTGCAGCGTACTTTGCTGTCTTACACGTTGCAGAATGTGTCATGGAATAAGAAACAATTCAGGATTTACTGCTCTGTTCAGTCATGTGACATCTGTAATATAAACCAATTTCTTGATTTTTCATTGGCCCTGTCTCACTAAAGTGTTAAATCAGTCTGCCTTTTGGAATGGATGAGAAGTGCAGAGGGTAGGGAGGTGGGGGGGCATATGTGATATCACAGTGTCCAGTTTGCTTTATTCTTATGGTCCTGGGTCACAAATATGCAGAATTCTTTTGTCGCTGAGCTCAATGCAACCCGCATCAAGATGCAATCGAAAGAATAACTCACACCTGCTAGCTGTGCACTACATACAAAGTAACCAGTTTCAGACTGGTGTTACAAGAGAGCCTCAGTCAGCTCTTGTGCCTTGTATTACACTTTAGAACTACTGATTAGAGGCAGCCTGGAACTCTAAACTGTGTACAGAACTCCACCCTTCTGTGACTTCATAAATGGAGACAAAGGACAGTGGTAGAATTTCCTCTTTGAAATGCCTTAAAAAACTACAGTTAGAAATGTGAGCTATTAACTGAATGATCCATTGTGCACAAGAGAGTTGAGAGTATTTCCTATTCAGAAAGAGGTAAGAGCCTCCAGTCAAATGTATTCCTTTACTTATGAATCAGTTTGAGGTATCAAAACCAACAATTACATTTATACTGGTTATATAGGTAGGAGATAAAATACCTCCCAGATAATATCTTCTGACTACGAATGTTCATTGTAAAGATATTGGGAGTGAATTTCCTTACGGTTCTCAGCGCATTAGCAGCGTATAAACAGCGTAAGATTTTTTGTACTGAAGAAATATGTGTGGAAGTTGTTTCCGCCACGTGTGCACCTATAAAATGCTTTCCCAAGTTTCCTCGTGCTCTTTGAGCCATTCCCCCCACCCCCCCAATTCAATGCCTTTATGTCAGAGTGAGCCAGGGGTGTAGCAGCTACGAGTTTCCTGAGTCTGGGAATGAAGACTTAGATTTATGAAATGCAGCAACTGCTAGGATCAGCTGATACAGGAGGAATTGAGGAACTCCTGACATAGAAAAGTCCAGATTTTGAATACAGGTTTCTACAACTGGGAAATGCTTTTTAAACATTTTTTTTTTTGCAATTCTGCCTACACCAGGGGCTCAATTTTAGCCCCCAAGATTGGGTGGGTTGGGGACAGGGGGGCAGACAAAATCGATGTTTTTGGGAGCAGGCTGACATCCCAGCTAGAACCCGTCCATTTTTGCATTAGACTCAGGCAAATCTGTGTGTGTGTGCACAGCAGTCACCAGGAAGTCCCACCCCCAGTTAAATCCAGTGGGCCAGTACTTAAAGGGGCAATGTACCTCACTGAGGTACTTAAGGTACTTTATATTTTGTGTATTGGACACTTAAAATTATTTTAACCTTACCTGGGCGGTTTTCCCATTGCTTCCGATTCACATCTGGTGAAAGCAGGTGGGAAGGGCTGAATCAATGAAAAATATTCTAAATAAATTAAATAAGATGACATTTTCCATTGTAAAAAAAGTTAACAAACATACCTTCAAACCGATGATGCCTGAAACCCCCCCACCCCCGTTCCGATGTCGCCTGGATTCCCCCCCACCCCAATCTCCAAGGTCTCTTGGACCCCCCCCCCCCCTCGATCTTCAATGCCGCCTGGACCCCCCCCCCCTCCCCAATGTCACCTAGAACCACCACCCCTGCCCCCAATCGCCAATGTCGCCACTTTCTCTTTCTCCACCCCCCCCCCACCACTTCTCGGATGTGTAGCTCCTCTCTGCTGACAGGCAGCCAGTCTGTCAACCAGGCTGGCTACCGGGTACGAAACATGGAAGAGGCATTTATTGGCCTCATTAAGACCGCAATCCTACTTCCCTCTTCCGGGTTTCACACACAAAAATCCTCCTCCCTCGCCCCCCACTCTCCTCCCACCGGCATGGCCCTGGACTTGCTTCTCATTGTTTCTCACAGGATCAGGCCACTGGCAGATTTTCAGAATCCCTTCGCACCCACAGTCAGAGTTTCTCAGGATAAGGTATGGCATTCCCCATGGGCATACTCTTGTATGACATTGTCATGGAGGAGAAGGAGCATCATGGTATGGAGCAAAGGTGACTCAAGCAGCATTTATCGCAAGAAACATTACATGTCCTCACTGAAGTCTTCTCTTGTGTGAAACAAAGTCTATCTTTGACACCAGAGCCAAACCTCCTTTTCCCTCACTTTCAAAGGGACTTTTCCTCAAACCACTACTAATCCTACCACATAACACATCAGCCCTTTTTGCCCCTCCATGATGGAACATTCCAATCCCTAATGTGCCAATAATCATCACCTGAGAGAAGACATCAGCACCACAGAAGTGCACCCTTTCCCTAATACTCTAACCTCCATCAATAACAAAGCACCATGTCAGTGCACATTCTATTTTATTACAGTGAATTCCAAAGTGAACACAAGCCAACCTACTCTTTCTTAACACCGTGGTTCCCCAGGTGCCTTCTCATGCCTTTTTTAAAAATGTATTCCCGTGTCTCTTTTAGGTGCAAATTGAAGGCCAGGATCATGGGTGGTGGTTGGCTGCTTATGCTCTATAAAGGACTCATGAGACTGAAGTGGCCCTCGTCTCATGGCAGCTTGCTCCTGGCAAGCAGGTGCTGCTGGCTTCATCCCTGGAGGGTACTCCTGGGCAGTCTGGTCTCATCTCCCATGTTCCACTGCCGTGGTGCCTGAGGCAGAAAGTTTATACTGCAACATACATATTGTCTGCTGGCATGAATGTTAGCAATTTTGTTTTTCATTTAACTTTCTACTATAAACAAAAAAACATTTGGAGCCAATGATGGATGATTTAATGTGTTACTATCCTGTTATACAAACCCACCTTGCAAGATATTTTATAGAAAAGTACCCTTTTAGAATAAATAATTTCTTAAACCAATTCATATATTCTTGCAATAAAACAGAAATTTGGGGCAAAACATGCTAAAATGTGAATGTTGATAAACAGGATTCTTTATTCACAAAATTCATCTTAAGAAAATGTCAATGTTGCTTTTGAGTCAGTTGATTAGCCAATAGTAATCAGATTAGCAATCTCATTAGCTAATATGAATCATATGATCATTCTTTGGGCCCCCATTTGCAGCTATCACATCATTCTGACTGCCAGAACTAAAAGCTAGGTAGTCAGGAATTGGACAGCTTTCAGATTATGCAGCAATCTGTGACAAAAAATAGGTTAGATAAGTTGTTGAAGGAAAGGGGGATAGGAACAGGGGTGAGTACATGAAATTGGGACTATTGCTCATGTGGAGGATAAACACCAATATAGACTGAAGGCCAGTTTGTTTGAAGACAGCCTGTTTCTGTGATGTAATTTCTATGAAAGACCTACATTTTTGAAATCATAAAGCCAAAGAACTGTATGATGTAGCAATGAAGTATGTTACAAGGCTGCATTAACATCTTATCTGTGAAGTTCACCTAATTTATCCTGAAATGTTATTGTCTCCCAACACTTTGCTGATTGTGTTAATTTTGTATAACATATAGTAACGTTGCGTTTTTTTAAAACCAGTTTCTGTGTCTGTTTTTCCATTTTTGTTGTAATTTTGCCAGTAGCGGTTGACC
Source organism: Heptranchias perlo (assembly GCF_035084215.1). Classification (NCBI taxonomy): domain Eukaryota; kingdom Metazoa; phylum Chordata; class Chondrichthyes; order Hexanchiformes; family Hexanchidae; genus Heptranchias; species Heptranchias perlo. Next base: position 33,624,278 of record NC_090340.1, on the reverse strand, counting down.
GCTTTCGTGGTAAATTCAGGCCAGAAGCAGCATCTGGGTTTAATTCAACTGGCTAACACAAGGGGATGGATGTCACAGCTTAGCATTCCCATAACTGCGAATTAGCAGTTGGAAATGCGCCAGTCTGTCGACCTCTCGATCACCGAGATAACGCTCACAGCGCACAATGTGCGCAACATTGCTTCTCTCACCGGCCGGGCACAGGGGGGGGGACGTCACAATGGGGTCACTGGGGGAAAGCTGCAACATTTCAGAAGGAGAGAAGGCGGCGGCCGGCGTGGTGTGGAAATGGGAGGCTCTTACCCAGACTGGATCGACGGCAAGAACGCACGAGTTCTTAAAGTCAGCAACGAGAGGGAAAAGTGCCGGGTACGTGTGACACTGCAAGAGAGACGCTTTAGTACAGCGTGTGGACATAAGAGGACACAGACCTCTCCTCCTCCCACTACTACTTCTATCATTATTCTTATTAAATGGGTCCTGCGAGCACAACCCCCTGTTTAAAGAACTTACTTTAAAAGTCTCACGTAGGCCAGTAAAATAAGCCGAGGAATGATTGTGGACAAGAGGTCGCCTTACAGCGGCCCGCGTTCCGTGACCTATTGCATCACAATAAGCGTGGCAACAAATACTTCCCAGCCCCCTTCATCATCATCTGCATTTTCACATGCTTTTTCTCTCATCCTCCCAGTGTACTCAAAGTTTTAACATGTTGCATTAAAAATACATTTCAAATAATGACAGCATTATTGGTAATCGTGCATGCAAATCTCCAGATGCCACCTGTTTGTTTTTAGGTATATATTTTTGAAAAACAGTGAATTTTTTTTTTAAGTCCCCATGTACGGTTGGACTTGCTACTGCTTCCACTTTTGGTCGTAATTACATATACTTGTACTATGCCTTGTGAAACTAAATAATGTTCGCAAACACAATCTCATTTTTCAAATGTCTTCCTTTCTCCATCTGCCTCTCTAAAGTGCAAGTAGGGTATATAGACTCACTTCACTTGGTTTATTTTTACATCCAAACTGTTTTCGATGCCACGTCAATTAACTTCCACAAGAAACAATAAGCATTTACTTCTCTGATTTGTGAGAGCTACACATTTGTGGTTGGGCATACCTCAACAACTGAACAAGGTTACTGCCTTCTGGTTTCCATCCATTTGGCTGCTGCACCTGTTATTTAATTAAATGTTTACCGCATGAACAATGACTTTCCCCCTTATTTCGCTAATCTTTTTCTTGTTCTAGTGCTATGGATATGTCCTACTACAATTATATCAGTAATGTATTAACCCTTGGGTGGATAAGCTGCCTAGTATCATAGCTTACTTGTCTCGCATGGCTCTGGCCTTGCATCACTGATGTGAGGACCTGGCATTGATGGATTACAGCGTTTACATTCAGATTATCCTTTCTTCGTTAATCCCAACAAATCTTATTCAAAGATTGATTCATTTTTTATTCCTTATTGACTGAAATCTGAGATTAAAGTTTGTAAAATTGGGTCATGAATTATGCTTCAGTGATTCTAACACTGACAATACCAAGGCTTCCGAGGGGGTCAAGCAAACTGTGCTTCTTTGATCCCTCCTTGGTAACCCTCAGTTCTTTCTCCAGTTTTGGGAAAGTTTAGAGTTTCTTGTAGAACACAGTTTCACCGTAAGCTTACCCACCTCTTCATGACTCTATTGCTGATCCTCAGCCCAGTGCTTGGAGACGTCAATTGTTCCCTTACCCCCCACTTCCAAAATTGCTGTCATCATCTCTCCTTAAAAAACCCACTCTGATCCCTCTGTCCTCTCCTACTACTATCCCATTTCTAATCTCTCCTTCCTCTATACGATCCTTGAGAATACTATCAGAGCCCAACTCCACTCCCTGTTCAAATCTCTTCCATCTACCAACAACGCCAAGTCTGCCCTGTTCAATAATAACCAAAAACAATAGCCAGATTGCTCTCAAAAATTTAGAGAAACTTAGTAAAAAGTCAGAGAGTGATACTTTAATATTTTACAGCTCAAGCGAAAAGTTTCTCGTGCAGTCAAATTCCAGCTGAATCCTGCAGGTGCCATTAACATTGCCAGATACTCAATGTGCAGGGGCAGGGCAGGCAACTGTTCGATCAATGCAGCACCCATTGTTTTGCAGTACAGATTTGAGTAACAGATTCCTCCACACTACCTAAGCCAGCTTGTAACATTTGGGTGTGTAGAGACAAGAAACTAGTAGTCCTACGGCAGTTCATGCAACATCCTTTTTAAAGCAGGCTCAATGGATCTGATTCCTAAAGCTCCTCTGCTCTGCCAGTTACCATGCAGAGCCTCCACTCTGCAACGCCCTTCATCATTCGTGTACAGTACATCACCTAGCGACCCCATTTCTCTGTCACTATCTACATCCTCCAGATGTGTGTCTCAGTGCTGCTACTTGAAGGATGTGATTGATCACATTATGATGTGGTGCAGCCTTGCCAGTGGAAGATCCCCTCACAGTATCCCTGGGATGTGGTATCTCTGTGTAAAGAAACAAAGCACAGAATGAATATCTACACAGAAATATAAATGGTTGCAGTATCAACCGGGCTTACATTTATCATCACTGGTGCTTGGCATGTGTGTGTTCCCATTTTCAGATGTACATTTTAGTACACAGGATGCGCACAGCCCTCCACTTTGCCTTGCCCAATCCTTCCAAAACTTCAGCATTTAGAATGTCCATAATCATCTTGTAGGGTACACTGTCCACTAATGTAAGCTCCAATGCATTGACACGCTCCTATTGAACGCCAGCTTCTCCTGCAAAGAGATTAAGAGATAACATTTATTATGTATGAACTATGCAACAGATGGCATAGTCTTTTTGCCTGTGCTATCATGTCTGCTCCTGCTTGCTTACCTTTAACTTGTCACCCCATTTGCATCTGGATTCTATCTAGTTTCCTATACTAAGTAATTCCTCTACATCTCTTGCAAGAACAATGTATTTTGCATTTAGGGTTTTAATAGCAGTATGCTAGTAGGTCACAGAGGAAACTGTCCTGCTTTAATTCAGCTAACTACCTGGGGCTATACCCTTGTGATGGACAGTTCCATGTACGAGATACTTGCTGTGTCTCTTAGGAAATCAATCTGGACTCTCTTGAAAAGTGGCATGCCCCATAGCTACCATGGGGTTGAAAGTGCACCTCGTTACGTCCATTTTCTGGGCTGAAAACGAAGACACAGAGGTCCAATTTAGGGAGCCAACCTCCCGCGCCACACAGCATTCCGGAACCAGCTCCAACACCATATTGGTTTAAGCACTCTCGATGCGTCCCTGACATCAGGGTAAAACTGGCGTTGGGCCCCTTGACTATGCTATTAAGGGCCCAATGCCTGTTTAAAACCTTTTTCTGAAATTGGTCAAAAACTAGGGAGCTTGCCCTGTTTACAAAATTATAGGAAATCCACTTTGTCCAAAAACTATTGATGAACAACATTTAACACATAAATATTCATAAGCCTAACTTAATTCCTTAGATCATCTATATAAGTAAATGTCTTGCACGTTCCTCACATCTCCAAGTATCACACTATCATACTTGAAAATCTTCACGCTTGGAATTGTCTAACAAACACTGACTTGGATCTGATTGGCTCAAATATCATTCATAAAAAAGCAACAAATCACAATTGGACAGTTAAGGAACCTACCAATGATCCAGTAGCAAGCAGGTATGAAAAATACCAATCAAGCATCCGTAGTTGGTAAACAACTACCAATTAAACAACTGCCAAAGAGAAGAGAAACCAATGAAATCACTACAGCCCTGAATTTACCAACCATTTGTGGCATGTTTGGGTCTTGAAAGCAACTTGCCAACAATTTTGTCGGAGCATTCTGGGGCGGGGCCCATTTTAACCAGGTTTCCACTTGTAATGGCAGAGCAGTAGTTTCCATTGCGATCTGGGGCCTTCTATGTGCGCTTGGCGATGCTGCTGGGAGCTCTCAATATAGGAACATAGGATCAGGAGTAGGCCAGTCAACCCCTCGAGCCTGTTCTGCCATTCAATTAGATCATGGCTGATTTGTATCTCAATTCCATTTACCTGCCTTTGCTTCATATCCCTTGATACCCTTAACTAACAAAAATCTATCGATCTTAGTCTCGGAAATTTCAATTGACCCAGCATCCACAGTCTTTTAGAGGAGCGAGTTCCAGATTTCCACTACCCTTAGTGTGAAAAAGTGCTTCCTGATTTCGTTCCTAAATGCTTTAACTCTAATTGATGTGCTAACTACATCAAGGCGGCCTGGGGCTAAGATCATCTACCCAGACATCTCTGCTTGTGGTTGTGTAGGAGAAATTGGGATGGATCTAGAGGCAACAACTCATTCAAGGACCTTAGAGGCGAGAGGAAGATTGGAGATGGAGTGTTAGATTGCAGAGGTTAAAGGTGGGCTTTTTGAGAAGGGGGCTGATATTGGCACATTTGAAAGTGAGGGGACAGTGCCTGAGGAGCAGGAACCATTTATGCTCTCAGCTACCAGAGGAGCCAGGAAGGGAATTTGGGTAGTCAGCTGTTTAGTGGCTAGGGTTTGAGGAAATGGGGTGGGTCTCATTGTTAAGATGAGCTCAGAGAAGGCATGGGAGGAGATGGTACAAAAATAGGGAGCAGCGGGGTTCAGGGCTTAGGTGGGACTGCTGGGGGAGATTTGGCTCTGTGGGCAAGGGGTAGGGGGGGGAGGAAGCAACAAGGCAGCTGCAAAAATGTCCTCTATCTTGGAGACAAAGATATCCATGAGCTTCTTGCACTTGTTAGAGGTGGAGGGGGCAGGGAACAAGCTTAAGGAGGAGGTTGGTAGTGGAAAATCTAAGCCTGGGGTTATCTTTGCCCTCCAGGTTGATCCTAGAACAGTGGGAGGTTGTGGCAGAGAAGATCCTGATGTGGTCCAGCAAGATCTGACGATGGATGGCTAACCCATCTTGAGTTGGATTTGAACGAGTGAAGGTGGAGGTCCATGGAGGGGTTTGGAAGACGGTGAAGATTTTGCTGGGAATGAAGGCATCAAAGGTGGCAAGAGAATCAGACTGCTGCTGTAATAGATCTGCTGGTATCATCCCTTAATTACAGTGCAGGGTGAAGGGTTACTTGTGCAGCTATTAATTTTAGAAGATGAACAGTTGTTGATGCCCAAGGAAGAAAAGACAGAATAGCCAATATTACCTTGCCTACTCTTATACATAGAAAAACAAAGAAGTTAAAACATGGAAAAAGGATATTCAGCCCAACCAATTGGTGTCAGCATTTATCCTCTACTGCTTTGCAGTTGTGGGGGTGAGAGAGATGGCACTCAGTGCCAATTACACCTCCCTCCACATGGCACAGCAGACATCTTTTTGCTATTTCCTCCCAGTCTTTGTCTTCTTTGCTGCATCTCATCCAGGAGGGTTTGTAGGTCGGTTTCATTAAAATGTTGTGTTTTTCTTTTCGGTCTCTTTTCAATGCCCTGCTCCCTATCTTTGGATTGCTCTGACAATTTCTCCACTTGAAGGTATGCTTTAAAAGTGTCACAAAATCTCACATCTACGACAGATACCTGACAGTTACCTCAGTCTGCCAAATGGGGAATTGCTGCACCCCCCATTGCTGTTGAAATATTCAGCCTTTCTAGGGTTATTAAAGGCCTTTACCTGCAATTTCCATTCCCTCCCTCATGGAGATGCTGCCTCTAGGACACAAAAGCACACATGGACCCATTTAGGACCTAAATATTTTTTTGAAAATGCTTTTTATTGTTTTGTCAGTAACCCAGGATCATAGCACTACACAAGTTTTCCAGCATAACAATAACATAACACAACAAAATTATTAAACAGAATCATTCTAGTTGCCTTTTCTGTGTTTGAATTCTTTCCAAAAACATTTCCTTCCAGAGGCCTGCCCCATTTTAGGCACCTGGGACATGAATTCTGCTTCTTCCCACAGATATCACTCAACATGGGGCTTCTTTAAATGTTTTTTTATTCGTTCATGGGATGTGGGCGTCACTGGCGAGGCCAGCATTTATTGCCCATCCCTAATTGCCCTCGAGAAGGTGGTGGTGAGCCGCCTTCTTGAACCGCTGCAGTCCGTGTGGTGACGGTTCTCCCACAGTGCTGTTAGGAAGGGAGTTCCAGGATTTTGACCCAGCAACAATGAAGGAACGGCGATATATTTCCAAGTCGGGATGGTGTGTGACTTGGAGGGGAACGTGCAAGTGGTGTTGTTCCCATGTGCCTGCTGTTCTTGTCCTTCTAGGTGGTAGAGGTCGTGGGTTTGGGAGGTGCTGTCGAAGAAGCCTTGGCGAGGCGAAATGAAGAGGCTCAACCAGGTGAAAGATCACAACTCCCAGAATGCAGTTAAAGGCTTCCTCAGTCTAATGAAAAACACCACGGGGGTCATTTTCACCTTCACCACCTAGGCGGTGATCTGGTGGAGCCCATTGTAGAACCCGCCCAAATTTGCTCCCTTTGAAATCAATGTGATGAAAATCGGATGGGATCGACAACAGGCAGCGCCGACCTGCTCCACCAGATTATCACCCAGGCCGTGAAGGTGAAAATTACTCCCGGATATTGGAGCAGCGAGGAATGTATAGCTCTTTAGGGTTTCTTTTATGACTGAGGGCAGGGTCAATCATTCACAGAACACGTTAAGACTTGCTGTTTGCAATCCCCTCCTCCAGTCTAACGATAGAAAATGACTGACAACACTAAAGCCCAGGGACATTTTGAAGGCAGCTGTGATTTTATTTTTGGTATTGAACAAGAAAATTGAGGAAGCTTGAAGTTTTGAGTTAAATTTCCAGTAATTTTTCACAGGTAAAAAAATGTAACTATCGATTAAGTTAATGTAATAATTAACAATACAATAAAAGTGCAAACACGCTATATATTGGTACAGAACCAACCCTGCCCCTCCAGACTCATGTTGCATTGCCTGCCAACTATCCTGTTCCTTTTATCATATTCCTTTTATCATATTCCTATCCATACATGACTGCTCCATTTCCTGGCATTATCCATGAACACTGCCACACGAGATCTACTAGTGGTGATAATATGCTGCAAATGTACTTACTGCTTGCCTTTCCTCTCCACTTTAGCTATTGAAAACAACACGAGCTTTAGAGCATATGAACGTCCTGAATGAACAGTCAAGGAGGATGGAGAAAGAAAAAGTTGAAAAAAGTCTGGAAAAATTGAAGACCATTTCAACTCAAAAGATATTCACTAACATGCGAAAGGTGTGTTGTAATTATCTTATTGTATTAATTATACAGTTTCACAATGTTATTGGCCCGTAAATTGCTCCAAACGGCGAACGAACAGCGCTCGCCGCTCCATAGATTTATACTCACGCAGAAGCTTAGCATGGGCTTTTGTGCAGCAACTTCCTTGAACGGTGAGCTGAAAACAGTCCAGGGTTAACTCCTGGGAATCTAGGACTTGTGGGAGAGGCAAAAGAAGCAATCTCTCCCCTCAACCAGACTGCAGCATCCTTGACAAGCCGCAAAGAGTCAAAACCATGCAGTGAAAGCTATAACAATAAAATCATTGTAAAACCAGTTAGAGACTGCAAAATAAAGAGAGGGTAAGACTAAAAGACAGAGATAAAAGAGACAGAAGGAAAAAGTAAAAAAAAATTATTATTTTTAATTTGAACATTTTTTTTTAAAAACGTCCAAAAACTATTAAAATCAGGAGTAATGAGACTACACATTTTAAAAAAATGATTTTTAGTGCCAGAGAGGTTGTTTGGTAGTCATTAATACTACACTGTTAAACTTAGTTAAGACCTAAAAAACTCAGCGTAGCTGTTTTGTGTCAAGATTAGTTTGTGTCCAGCTGGAAAGTGCAGCAAGTTGGCACTGGTCCATTGATTGCAGAAGTGAGGTCTCTTTAACGCGAAGCTGACAGGTCACAGTGAACCAGGAAGAGCAATTTCCGCGTTTGACTGAGCACGAGCGGTCGCCGGAACTTGCTCTTCGATTTCATCACTCATAACGGTGAGTGGTGTTAGGCTCATTGTTACTTTAAAAGCAATTTCCAGTCCATTGTTTATATCAAAACCCAAGATAGGATTTGTAATGTTTATGGAGAAATCATTAAATATTAGACCGAACAACCAAAATGAAATTAAATATGTCTAATATCAATATATAACAGATAAAATATTAGCCTGTTATACTTCTAACATATGAGTTGATCTCCCATGGTGTTGCTCATGGTAAGTCGGAGATTATGGTCACTCTCTGGCTTTGTGTTGCTGTTTCTCTCTGTCTTTCTCTTCTGCTTCTGTGTCTCTCTTTTCTTCTACTTCTCGCCCTTTAATTCTTCTTTTCGCTTCTCTATCTATGCTCCCGATTGTCTCCCTGGCCTGTAATTTCCTCAATGTTGCCCCTTTAAGAAAATCATTGCGCCCACCAGTGGATAGCAGGAATTACACACAAGTTTCCTGGAGAAGCTCATTTGCATACCCATTGGTGCAAGCGTTGGTGTAAAATGGGTGTAAGCAGCGGAAACTCCTGTGCAGCCTTTAAAAAACATCGTTCACAGCCTGCACTCTGGGGGACAACAGGTAAGACAGTAACAGTGCTTTGCTCTTTCATTTCTCTTTCAAATCATTTCCCTGCATTCCCTATCAAGATTTTGATTATACTTAGACAGAATTATGATCACTCAAATGCCATCGGTGCTCAGAGGACAGCAGAGCAGTGCTCCATCCAGGAGAAGGATACAGAACTTACATAGAATTACATAGGATGGACAGCACAGAAACAGGACATTCGGCCCAACTAGTCCATGCTGGTTTATGCTCCACACGAGCCTCCTTCTACCTCTCTTCACCTAACCCTATCAGCATTACCCACTATTCCTTTCCCCTTCATGTGTTTATTTAGCTTCCCCTTAAATGCATCTATGCTATTCACCTCAACTACTCCTTGTGCTGATGAGTTCCACATTCTAACTACAGTGATACTAGCTTCAGTGATATAGACCTATAAGCCGTACTGCAGGAGACTGAAGGCAGGAGGCACAGACTCCTGCGTATGCGTACCACCAAGCCTCGTGTCACCTGGAGGGAGTTGGCAGTAGCACTGACTGCCAACTCCCTCACTCCCAGGACTGCAGAATTTGCAGCAAAAAGTTCAACGACCTGAGCAGGGCTGGCAAGTTAATACACTGACTAAGTTTTTCCTCTCTTCCTTGCCCACCTAACTTTTCAGCACTGTTAATATGCTGAAATCGGTGAGGAAATTCACCCCTTTTTTTTCTCCTTCCTGGTGAGTGGTATGGCAGGGAAAGCAGTCATCAATAGCTGCAGGCAGCATTTGGGGTGGATTGGTAGGGAAAATGTAGGCCTCAGCAGCTCCCTTCCCATTCCTTCCCCAATCCCTCATGCTCCCCCCCTCCACCCCTTCGATCCCATCATGTCCCCAACCCCTTCCTATCAGCCTCCTCAATCCTATCACTACTCCTACCCTTTCCCCCTTGAACTACCAACTCAACCCCTGTATCCTCTCCTTCACCTTGGTCCGTTATCCCTCACCTCACCCATAATCCTCAATCCACTCTCCCCCAAGGGTGATGCCAAGAGGGCAGAGGCCCCCTCACTCTCAATCAGTTTCCGTCCTCCCCTCCCATTCTTCCTATCTGCTTCCCTCAAGAGTATTCTTTGCTTTCAAAATTCAACTTTTTTTTAAAAGAGCAAATCAGAAGGAGGAAAGAAATTGCCTATGTGCCAAGGTATTAGAAGTACAATCTCTGTCTCACAGGTGTACGCAATTAGTAATGGCCTTTTATGTCAACAAAACATGGGTGAGGTAATTAGCTGGCTTCAAAATTCAACTGGTGTTTTTTTTTGAAAATTAAAGTAACATAAAATGAACAAGGACACACTCTGGAGCCTAAATGCATTAGAGCCCGAAACTGGGCACTATCCAGTGCACGCCAGAATGGAGAGGCCCAAGGACCCGCCTCAATTGGTCCACGGGCCTCACCATCATAACCACGGTGAGCTGTGGATGCCAATCGAACAACTCGGCACAACTCCCCGCCCCGAGCCTGACCAATATCAGCTGGCTCAGACTCCGGCCAAAGCCCGTAGGAAAGTCCGGGCGGAGGGGTTGAGGAGGAGACGATCGGGAGGAAGGCAAGCGCAGGCCGGCAGTGGCCGTAGTCTTAATGAGGAGGCAGGAAGAGCTTACCTGCAGGCTTCTTCCGCAGCCTCCAATGGTCCCTTTAAAGACCGCTAGGTTAGGCCACAGTTGAGCCTGCAAAAGTGGTCTGAGCTTGTGCAGCACAGTTTAAACAAATTTCATGAACGGGTCCGGAAATGGCTGCAGGAGCCTCATTTCAATATTGACAGGAGGTCTGTGCTTATTACAGGCAACTGCCATGGCAGCCTAAAGAAGGTCATGCCAAATTTGGCAGTAGCCCAGGTGCTCGCATAAATCGGGCATGGGCCTGCCCACTGCTAAATTTGTCATTGTTGCACCTGATTTATGCCAAATGGGCACAACAATGTTGACTAACCCCTGTCTCTCCCTCTGCATTTTTGTCATAAAGAGGCAAGCAGTATTGTAAAATCTAGTAAATATACAGTAACTTTTTGTTTTCAAAGTTGCCAGAAAAAGTTTCTAGGACAACGCCATCAGACCCACGCCAAGTATCGGTAAAGCCATCTACAGGAGCCTTAGGAAGTCAGTTTGGAGACCATCTACCTAAGTTTGCGAGCTTTCTTCAGAACCCCCCAAAAAGGATTGGTAGGAACAGCGAAAATAAATTATTTTTTGATTTGCAGTATCACATCATGTAAATAAAGTAGCTGTGCATGATTTATGATAGTTGATAATTCTACTGTGCAGTTACTAAAGCAGTGAAACTATTTTATAACTATAGCTGAAAGGCATCCTGATGGCACAGTGGGTAAATGCACCAGCACTATACTCAGTCATGTAGGTCAGGAGGGTCGCAGATTTGATCACCGTAATGACTGAGCTGATCTCAACTGGGGCAATGGTGGCAGTAGTACAATTGACCTAATTGTCCCTGTGCTAAGAAGAGGAAATATCAACCAGGATTTACACTCCTGATCACAATCCTGTGACCCGTGCTAAAAGTGTGCATCTATGGTTGTCTCATAAGGACAGGATTAGGCTCTACTGGCATGTCCCTGATGGGCAAATAGCCTGCCAATGCTCACTCTCTAGGCTTGCCCATAATGAATGGCTATTTGGGTGAGGTAATTGAGAGTTGCTGGTGGAACTATACTCCAGAATGATCACTATCTTCAAGAAAGAAGGGAAGAGTGGGGTGGGAAAAAAACCATGTCACTGGAATAATTTGCCAACAAAATAATATAGATAATTATTCCTAAATCTTGTGCTCAAAAGGTTTCCTATTAGTTTGAATGTTCTATGACTGCCAGTATGATCTTTGAATTGAAAGATCACGCAAGATACTTACGGATGAGGAGGGCCATTAGGCCCATCACAATTCATCCATCTAGAACAACGCTCCACTCCCCCAATTGTTACATCTCATTATTTATTAAATGATTTCAGGGTTTTCTCCTCTACCATTTGGTCCAGAAGTCCATTCCATGTGTTGTTCACTCTGCGTAAAGAAGAACGTTCTGATACCAATCCCAAAGTTACCTTTTGTGAATTTGAACCTGTGTCCCTTTGTCCTACTCCTCCTATTTAATTTAAAGTAGTATTCCAGGTTAACCTTTTCCGTACCATTTACTATGTTGTATATCACCTCTCCTTTCCAGGCTGAAAAGCCCAAGTCTCTCTGTTCTTTCCTCATTACTCAGAGTGCAGGGTGCAGACTCAAAGATACAGCGTTGTAGCCCTATCAGCAGTAGAACATCACAATTTCTGTCCTTTAGCATCAATATTTAACATTTTTGTCAGCTTTGGCTCAGTGGTAGCACTAGTGATGGCAGTCAGAAGGTCACGGGTTCAAACCCCACTCCAGAGACTTGCACACATAATCCAGGCTGATACTTCAGTGCAGTACTAAGGTGGTGCTGTACTGTCGGAGGTGCTGTCTTTTAGACAAGATGTTAAACCAAGGCCCTCCTTGCCCTCTAAGATGGAGGTAAAAGATCCCATGGTACTATTTGAAGAAGAGCAGGCGAGTTCTCCTGATGCCTAGCCACCATTTATCCCTCAACCAACGTGACTAAAAAAAAATTATCTGGTTATTTATCTCGTTGCTGTTTATGGGACCTTGGTGTGCACATGTTTCCTTGCCTTGTGTTCCTATATTACAACAGTGACTGCACTTCAAAAGTACTTAATTGGCTGTGAAGCACTCGTGAAAGGCGCTTATATAAATGCAAGTTCTTTCTTTAATATTTAACAATCATAGTGTCACCTGAATCTGTATATTAATTTAGCTGTTTATGTGATCTCCAGTCAACAGAACAATTGTTGAATGGTGTAGAATTCAGCACTACACATCAGAAATGTTCCAGATTCAATCTCTGATCTATTCTGAGTTAGTCCATCTCAGTAGGGTTACAATGAGCAAAGGAGGGGGAAAATTGGCCCATGTTCCTGCTTCTGGTCCCTATCCAGTGATGCCTGCTGGGCGTGCATGAGTGGATATCAGGTGAGGTTAGAATCAGACTCAATTTCAATCCTTGCAGTCTGCCAATGTTGCCCAGTCTGTCAACGCTCGCTGTAATGGTTTTCATGTAGAACACTCACTTATGCAAAGTACCGGAGCACCACTGGTGCATGTGGAACTGTACCTGAGGCAAGTAAGTGTGGAAAGAGGGTAAAGAAATGAGTTAGAAAGAATATTTTTGGTTTTTTACTTACAGTCAAATTTTGTGGATGATCAAGGTTTACGTTCCTGAGACAGTATTTGTTGAATTTTGGACCCAGTGTAATTTCATGTTGTTTCCATTTTCTTTGAAGAAAATGTAAAATGCTGTAGCAAATGGAGACTGAGGATAATGTGTCTTAAATTGAATATTGTTACTTACATGATGTAACCTTCGATTCAAAGGGATTACAAACATAAAATCTTTCTCCTGCAGGACAGTCAACTTCAAAATTTTCAGTACCATTTAGTAGATTAAGTTTGCCAATTAACACACCAACGTCAAGGAACACGGATAGCCCAAACAAGAATACAAACAGTGTGCCAGGAAGTGTCAATCTGTCCAAACTGAGTAAATATAGCGGCACTTATTCACGTTCCAGCCAGATCCCCAGCAGTCTCGGCAGTCGTGGGACAATCACAAGAATGCCCTCTTTGTCAAAGGTCTTTTCTACAGGTGGAAGCAAGCATTTAAATGACTCACGCGAAGCCTTATTTGGATTTCTTTCCTTTGATAAAAAGCTAAATGAGATGCTTGCAAAGGTCACTAATGAGGATGTTAAAGCTCAATCAACAAGTTATGAAACACTCAAACCTGAAGAGGTTCTAAGATGCAGGTAATAAAAATGACTGTAGTGACCATTTAAAACAAAATAAGCAAATCAAATGATTTTAATACATCCTGATTCACCCTGTGACAGACACAGCTTCATGTTCAAGCCAGAATTATTGGAACTGTCACAACATGCACACTAATATTTTCTTTCAGTGCCTTAAAAATATTTGCAAAATCCTTTTTTCTTCCCAGTTCCCTCAACCACCTGATACAGCTGCAGTGAAAACTCCCCTGAGTCTGGGTTATTGGGTATAAAATATAAACAATTTTTGCCTTGGTTTGTATACTTTTTTACACTTTTTATCAGAGCAAATACTGTTTATATTATTCTAAAGGGGAGATGTGGTTCAATTGGCATCTACTAATCAAAACAATAACCAAGGATTACATTTATGTAAAGGTGTTTAGAACCTTTAAGAAGTGTGGCAAAATTCAGGGTGTCATTAATTGTTATCGTAACTTTGAGTGGATGTTGTCATACCCACTGTGTAACACTTGTGGGGAAATAACAGTGGAAAATTTGTATCTCCATGGGTATGACATCTTAGCACCAAAGCAACATTACAATGCAGTCTCAACCAATTTTCTTGGATTACTGAAATACTTGTTACATATACAATGTTTTTTCTTTATAGCGGAAAGCACAATACATGAATTGCATATGTAATTCTAATAGTTTTTACAGTTTGTTCTCAGGGTGTGGGCAACGCTGGCAAGGCATGTTTATTGCCCATCTCTATTTGTTCTGACAACTGAGTGGCTTGTTAGGATACTTTAGAAGGCATCAAGAGTCAATTACAGTGTGGGATAGGGGTCACCCGTAGACCAAACTGGGTAAGGGTTTACAAATTTCCTTCCCTGAAGGACATTAGTGAATTAGTTGGGTTTATATGACAATTCAGCAGCTATCATTGGTCTGGTGCTAGCCACAAATGACCAGATTAATTGAATTCAATTTCACAACATGCCATGTTAAGATTTGAACTCACAACCTCTGAGTTGTTAGTCGAGCACCATAACCACTACACTACAACTATAATAATTATGAAATGTTGAGATATGTAGTTTATTTTTAGCAAAAACAGATATAAACTAATAACAAATAAAATAATTACTACATTTTCAACACATATTTAGCCTAGTATGTAGTTTTAGATATCTTTAGTGTTAGTATTCAGTTTCATTAAGAATTGGATGTACATATCTTATTCAAATGTATCTGTTACATGTAATGAAAAAACACCAAGATTAAATATGAAATGATATAAGAATGATAGAGGTAAGACACAAATGTATATGTGCCTTTGTGTACCTTTTAAGCCAGTATGTGCAGGAGTAGCACAGCTGAAAAGTACACAAACTAGCCCATAGCTGAACAAGCAGTGACCCCATATATATTTGTAATTCACCATTCAACTATCCATTACTTTGTGTTTCTTCGCCTTTGTTCATAGTAGTGGTTGATTATGTCAGGGTGATTTGACCACAGAGCAAAGAAATTGTTGGTAATTAATGACGCATCAAAGGCACATCAGCATAATGGATGCCCGATGTTGGTTGTGCAAAATTAAATCTGTACACCAGAATTTTTTGATTGTAAGGATATCATTTTAAGGATAGCTTATGAACTAAGAGCCAGTCTTGAGAAATTACACCAAGTGGTAGAAGAATGATTCCCTGTGGAATGGCTGCCATTAACAAACATCAAGAGTTTGATTTATAGTTTATAGCAGGTTTATCCATCCTTTCATTGCACACTATTAACTATATATTTTTTTCCAGATATTTGCGATTGTCTCAAAACAACATTTCTACCTTGCTGAAACAATGTGAAGATTCTGGGTTCCAGGTCGATATTCATCCGCATATGAAAGAGTCTGAGGTCAATGTCGATGGGGTTTTTTCACGTTCCTACAGTTCTGACATGCTGTAATGCAAGAGAGTCATTTTTTTTAAATCACCCTTATTTACTTTTATTTGTCAGTACACCTCAAACTTCCATCTTTGTGATTTTGAGGCATTTTAGTGCCCACCGGAATTAACTAGAATGAGGTTTCACTGTCCAGTTTGAGATCATTTCTATTTTATTGCTCTTCTTCAGCCAAAATTCGTACAATTTCTCAGCTGTTGTGTAACCTACATGTAAGAATCACGTGTGAGTGCAGAAACTCAGCTGAGTAACTATGGTTCAAATAAAATTTTCTATATTTGGGCTTCAGATGATCAGTTTCTTGTTGTCAACACTGAACAATTATGTCCTTCCAAAAGAAACTAATAAGACACTTTTGCCTTCACATTGGGTACATGTTTAAGATAAGATAGCTAACCGAACCAACCATTTATTAATATTTCAATCTGTTTATTAAATAATTTTTCAAAGCCTAGATAATTCAGAATATTAAATTTGTTTGCTCCATGCTTGCTACCATTTTAGTTTTTTTAAAATTAACAATAGTTCATGCTGTTTTAAAGTACAAGCAAATAGGAAACGAGGACAACTTGTCTAAATATTGTCAATTATAATGGGACCATTGTCGCAATTATGGTGTTAGGGTAAGATCCGATGACTTAATTTAACTTTAACATTGGGGCAGGGAAGTGAGGAGGGACCTGGTACATTATTAAAATAAAGATCCAAGTATTCAGCACCCGCAGCTAGTATTTAAACTGTAACATCATTCATAGCAGAGTTTCTCCTGTTTTACAGAAAACTGACAATTTGAGGATATTGATGGGCTTCATAAACAAAAGTAAAATAACTGCAGATGCTGGAGATCTGAAACAACTCATAAAATGCTGGAAATACTCAGCAGCAACAACAGATGAGTTACCATTTCAGGTGTACGCCCTTCACCAGAACATGAAAAGTTAACTCCTCTGTTCTCTTCACAGATGATGGCCTAAAAATTCGATTGCGCAGTGCCAATTTTCGGGCGCTACACGGCCTCCTAAGCATCTAATATGGCGGGCAGGAAGCGCACGCTCATTACAAGTTGCAAGTGCACTGCCCGCCATATTGGTGTAGACAAAAAATAGGCATCGTGGGCCTATGCCTGAAACCGGCGTTAGGTCCTTTACATATTCAAATAAGGGGCCTAATGCATGTTTGAGGTCTGCAATATTGGGCCAGCTGCGTTCAGGAAAACCAGGCTTACATGTGACCTAACAAGCTGTCCTTAAAGGGACCACTGCATGCCACCACCAACAAAGTGTTTAAAATATACTTACCTGAGCACAATCTTCACGACCCCACCATTAAACCGCGCAGGCTGCTGCCGGCCACTGCCCTCCGCACCCCCCCCCCCCCCCCCCATCGCGACCTCAACCTGATTGCCGCCACTGCATCCCCCCCCCACCATTGCTACCCATCCAATCCCCGGCCTCTACCCTCCCCGATTATCAGCGACCGTTACCCACCCTTCCCGATGCTGGTCGCCACAACTCTCCCTTTTCTGGTCACCGCTATCCTCCCTGTCGCCACCCTTCCCACTCGACTTCTTGAAGGACTTACCTGAAGGCCATAGCGGCCTAATATTACAAGGCCCAATATTATATGCGCCCGGGCCTATCCATTCAGGCACGGGGATTGTTCCCTGCACGCCTGGTTTTGGCCGTGCTCGGATTTCTAGGTTATGACAGACCTGCTCAGTGTTTCCAGCATTTTCTGTTTTTGATGTGCAGAATTAGACAAAAAGAAAATCTGTGAATGTTGGAAATATGAAGCAAAAATGGGAATGCCAGAAATTCACAGCGATCAGTCAAATTCTGAGAGAACGTTTCAGGTGTGACTCTTTATTAGAACAGATATTCTTTCTAATCTCAACTGTTACGGCAATAACTTACATTGATTTTCATTTTAAAGCACAAATGAGATAAAAGAAGACTCAAAGAAGGGGTGGGACCACTTAGAGATGAAAGGGGTCATCCCATACTTGAGTGTGAGGAACTGACAGGAATGCTTATTTTGCATCCGTTTTTACAGTAGAAGGTGAGAATTGAACAGTACGAGTACATGATGAGGATGTGGAAAGTGTGATGGTGATTTATGCTAAAGACACATTGAAGTGCACATTAAATGTGTGATTTCACTTGGCATAAGGCGTTTAATTACATAGTTGTATTTTTGAAACCATTTAAAAATGGAGGTAATTTTTAAATCACTGCACCAACAATTATTAATTTTTCTTTCTGCGTTCCATTTTTATGGCCATGGCTGCTTTTATATATACTTTGCTTAGAAATAGAATAGGATAATAAAAGAGCTTCACTCTATTATACAGAATGACATGCAGTGTGCCTGGAGGACAGATCTCCAACTGTTTGCTCACATAACATTGGAGGGGGATGGAAAAAAAATGTTTTTGCATACAGACCACACTTTGCCACTGGGCCAGATTGTCTCTTCCCCCTTTTGCCCAGTTCCTAGTGGCAGTGTGACACTTCTGCCATTAGAATGCTGCCAGCAAAATGTTTAAATATTTAAAATGATAGCTTTATTGCCAACAATGCAGCATACCTACAGTGGTAAATTAAAAACAGAAAATGCTGGAAGCACCCAGCAGGTCAGGCAGCATCTGTGGAGAGAATAACAGTTAATGGCCCAGAATTTGCATCCGTTTGTTTGAAAAAAAATTCCTCACCGTTCCGCTTGAAAAATTTTTGCACCGCAAATTGCTGGGAGTGCGAGCTGCTAACGGGCACCTGGGATCTTGGTGAACGATGGGACCACCAGTCTAAGCCAATTATACTCAAGGATAGAGAATGAGGAACGACGGAGAAGGAAATAGGGTAAATTAGAATCAAATTAGATACAGAAAGAGATATAAAGAGAGGAAAAGAGAGGGGATTAAGAGAGAGAGAGAGAAATGAGACAGAAAGGAAAAGTAAGAAATTTTTTTTTTTAAATTTCAAATTTCAAATTTCAAAAACCTCGAGGAACAATTTACTACCTGCAGGAATGAGACTCCACAATTTAAATTGTTCTTTTTCTGGGCCAGAGAGGTTGAGTGGCATTACAGGAACATAAATCTCATCCTTGAAAGGGTCTTACATTGTTAAGTACCAGCCCTAACTTTCTGTGGCGAGTTTAATTCATTTTAACAGTGCAAATGCAGCAATTTCTTGAAACTCACAGGGAGATTGACAGTGAGCTCCCGTTTCCGTGAGGCTAACGGCGGAACAGCGCAAATCATCCAGCAATTTGTGGTGATTCGCAACTCATGCCGTATTTCTTCCTCGCTACAAATCACTGGATTATTTACACATTAACAACGGCGAGCGACATTAAACTCGCTGTTATTTTGCAAATTCTGGCCCAATGTTTCAGGCCAATAACCTTTCAGAGATCTGTAGAGATGAGCAACTTTTAAGAAGTGCTGAGCCAGGGAAGAGGGGGACAGGGAAAGAACAAAAGGTAGAGAGGTCTGTGATAGGGTGGAGGGCAGGAGTGATTAAATGACAACGGTGATGATGGTGCAAAGCAAAAGGAGAAGATAATGAAACAAGTAAGAAACAAAAGATGGATCCAGAGGAGGTGTACCTACAGTGGTAGATTTGGTTGTTTCTTTCTGGCAATAGCCCAGACCAAATCATAGAATCATTGCAGCACAGAAGGTCAATCAGCCCATCGAGCCTGTGCAGGATCTTTGTAAGAGCAATCCAATTAGTCCCATTCCCCCGCTCTTTCCCCATAGCCTGGCAAATTTTTTCTCTTCAAATATTTATCCAATTCCTTTTTGAAAGCCACAATTGAATCTGCTTCCATCACACTTTCAGGCAACACATTCCAGATCATAACTACTCGCTGCGTAAAAAAGTTTTTCCTCACATCACCTTTGGTTCTTTTGCCAATCACCTTAAATCTCTGACCTCTGGTTCTCGACCCTTCCGCCAACGGGAACAATTTCTCTTTATTTACTTTATCTAAACCAGTCATGATTTTGACCACTTCTATCAAATCTCCTCTCAACCTTCTCTGCTCTAAGGAGAACAACCGCTGCTTCTCCAGTCTATCCACATGACTGAAGTCCCTCATCCCTGGAACCATTCTAGTAAATCTTTTCTGCACCCTCCTTAAGTCCTTCACATCCTCCCCAAAGTGTGGAGCCCAGAATTGCATACACTAGTCCAGTATTGGCCAAACCATTGTTTTATAAAGGTTCAACATAACTTCCTTGCTTTTGTACTCTATGCCTCTATTTATAAAGCCCAGGATCCTGTATGCTTTTTTAATTACTTTCTCAACCTGCCCTGCCACCTTCAAAGATTTGTGCACATGTACCCCCAGGTCTCTATGTTCCTGTACTCCCTTTAGAATTATACCATTTAGTTTATATTGCCTCTCCTCATTCTTCCTGCCAAAATGTATCACTTCACACTTCTCTTCATTAAATTTCATCTGCCTTGTGTCCACCCATTCCACCAGCCTGTCTGTATCCTCTTGAAGTCTATTACTATCCTCCTCACTGTTTACTACACTTCCAAGTTTTGTGTCATCTGCAAATTTTGAAATTGTGCCCTGTACACCCAAGTCCAAGTCATTAATATATATCAAAAAAAGCAGTGGTCCTAATACCAACCCCTCGGGAACACCACTGTACACCTTCCTCCAGACCGAAGAATAACCGGTCACCACGACTCTCTGTTTTCTGTCACTTAGCCAATTTTGTATCCATTCTGCCACTGCCCCTTTTATTCCATGGGCTTCAATTTTGATGATAAGCCTATTATGTGGCACTTTATCGAATGCCTTTTGAAAGTCCTTATACACAACATCAACAGCATTGCCCTCATCAGCCCTCTCTGTTACCTCATCAAAAAACTCAATCAAGTTAGTTAAGCACGATTTGCCTTTAACAAATCCATGCTGGCTTTCCTTTATTAATCCACACTTGTCCAAGTGACTATTAATTTTGTCCTGGATTATCATTTCTAAAAGCTTCCCCACCACCGAGGTTAAACTGACTGGCTTGCAGTTGCCGGGTTTATCCTTACACCCTTTTTTTGAACATTCTACAAAGGACCAGGTCTTGTCAGGCTGACTTTTATTTAGAGTATCGAGAAAGGTCTAGCACACTGCATATCATTCTGTACAGTAGAGTGAAGTCCTTTTATTATCCTATTCCGTAAATTAAGTCCTTTTATATTATCTAAGCAAAGCATATAACATTAAGGGGCTGAGAATTTGAATTAATTTATAAGTACAAATAAAGAAGCAAAATTTAAAAAGAAATAACTTTTGGTTCAAAGTAACAGTACTATCGCTAATTATTCTTTTAAAATTAACTTTCCCCTCCACATAGAAAATAATTTAGGAAATTACAGGTGCTATATATCTATGTATCTCCATTTCACAACTGCCAAAACTGTCACTTTAGCATCTTGAGGCACTAGAAGTCACATTGCAAAATTATTTATATACATCTACTTTACATTATAACACTGACTGGGAAACAAATAAAAGCATTGTGTGACTGGCGTAAAGCAATGAAATCAACAACAACAACTTGCATTTATATAGTGCCTTTATCGTAGCAAAACGTCCCAAGGCGCTTCACAGGAGACTCTGATTTTATCAAATGCATTGTTTCAGGAATCAGAGTTGTTTCTTCACCACATTGCTTTAGCTTTAGCACCAGCTAGTGGAGGAAAACTTTAGTTCATACGATTGTGTGGAAACAATTTGCCTTCAACATTTAGTTTGCTGCAAGTGTAAAACCATTTATTCTACATTTTTACCTACAATTATAGAATACAGTATACACAGTTTGAAGTGAACCCTTTCCCATTCATTAACTTATAGAGGTAGTTGTCAGCAAAATGCCTCAGGCCAACATAAACCTAAATTCAGGCTTGTATCATTATCCTTTTGTACATTTTATTTTCAATAGAATTTTGCAAACAGTCACTGCTTTACTACTTTCTTACCAAAGTGGCAAATTTCTTCCTTTCAGCATTGAAAATATGACTGATGCAAGCACTCAGACATTGCTCTGCATTTGAGGGGCACCATGGAAATACAGATTGTTATGGTAAATACTTGCAAATTACATACAAAAAAATGGCACATGTACATGCCCTAGTGACAATAATCACTAGTCATGTAATAAAGTGGCACAAATTGTCATCACTACATCTGTTTTAGTCATTCCCCACCTCTGTGAGATCCCAATGGATCATGGGAGTATCCTGTATAAATTGGAAAAGGGACAAATTTAGATAAATCACTGCACACACCACACCCCTGCCCTTTTCCTCAAATGGAATCCTGAAGTCCCTGCAGAACGTGAGAGACACAATCCTTCACATCTTCCGGATGTGCCCAAAATCCAACCCCACTGGGAATGAAACAAATCACCCAATTCACTATGGAGTTAGATGTCTGGGCTGTCTCCTGGCAGCAGCCCATCGCTGCATGAATCAAGTACTTTAAATTAAGTTACTGTGGAAGATAGTTCAATCAATTCCTCAAGTTACGGTCTTCATTCATGGTCTGTTGCCAGCAATAGACAACTGCATCATCACCCCCTACCTCACACACAATTTGGCAGTGCTTACTCCTACTGAGGTGTAGGAAGCTACTTCAGAATAAGCATTTGCCTGTAATATACTTCACCACAGCAGCCGAGGAGGGAAACAGAAACATGAAATAACAGGTCTATCCGAAGTTGGGCAAATCTCACAAATAGTAATATGACTTTTTCCTTAAAACGGACAAGAACAACAACTTCTGCCTCCTTTTTTACTATTTCATAGAAGGACAAGGGCAGCAGGCACATGGGAACAACACCACCTGCACGTTCCCCTCCATGTCACACACCATCCCGACTTGGAAATATATCGCCGTTCCTTCATCGTCAGTGGGTCAAAATCCTGGAACTCCCTTCCGAACAGCACTGTGAGAGAACCTTCACCACAAGGGTTCAAGAAGGCGGCTCAGCGCCATCTTCTCAAGGGTAATTAGGGATGGGCAATAAATGCTGGCCTTGCCAGCGACGCCCACATCCCATCAACGAATAAAAAAAATATTTAATAAATATACATGCTGTTAGGCACCTTACATGAGGCAAATTTCACACCCTGTTCCCCATATTTTGCACTGTCTGAAGAGATGTGGCACATGTTCCTCTGGTTCCTACTTTCTTGAATATACGGGTGTAGAAAATGATTTATCCGGTCCTTAATTTGCCACAAAATGTTACGTACCCTGAAATTGCTTAATATCGTGAGTGTCCCTTTAAATTAGCTGCATCATACACTTATCAAAACTTTTTTCAAAGATCACCTATTGCTTAAATTTAAATTCAGCAGCTGTTACATCTTATTAAAGGATAATGATGCTCCACAGTTGACCCATAGGACGTTCATAGTTACAAAAATAAAATTAAATAATGAATCAATTATCAATGTAATACAGTGGGAGGTATTGAACCCTACCTCTAATTTAGCACATTTTTAGTGCATCATAAAGCAGGACCACTAATTTGACTTATTCAAATGAGATCCTCCCTCTAATAATTGTCTTAGTTGGTGTTTCAGTCAACTACAGGCATTTTGTTAAAGCTGTCTAATATTGTATGCACAATGTAAACCACAATGAACAGTAAACACACAGTAATATTACTCCACACAAAATAATCCAGTATTTCTGATTTGCACATAAGAGAAATGATGTGCATGTATTCCCCATCCCGAATTAAATTTGTTGAGAGAAAAATGGAAGACTCCACACTGTTCAGAGAGAAGACCCGCTATTAACAGGTCTTGACAATCTCATTTGGTCATAGACATTGGTGGCAGGCTAATATGAAATGGCAAACCCCAGTAAGACATATCATGGTAATCTTCCTGATGTTAGTCGGCTCAATCCTCCTCTAAGTTCAGGTACAGTTTCTTAATTTTTATCTTTTTCCTGCTATTTATTTTGCCCTTCCCTCTTCCTTGCTGCTTCAGCAAAAAGGCCAATAGTCAAGAGACACCTCCTACAGACCTTAAGGTCCACAAGAATGAAGCAGAGTAACTCCAGCAGCGTCTTATGGGACAGCCCACCCCCCACTTGCAGAGTTCCTCTGCTGGAGAATGGCTGAAGCTGATCTACAATGCCACTTGGTGTTCACCTTTCCCTGTGATCCATATTTTCCCATTTCACAGAAGTGGGTCCAAGTGTGTTGTTGTTGTTGATGTTTACTTTTTTTTTTGCAGAGTTTAACATAGTTTAATTTACCTTCAGGTACATCCTCATCTTAACTGCAGCTTATTTGTTTCTTCTGCCCCACCTACAGTAATGGTGACACTTCTGCTTCATGGAATGCCAGGTAGAGTTCACATGTTCCAACACCACATCAAGGCTAAAACTCATTTTCAATTCTGCAGTTTAATAATCATCTGCCATTGTATCCTAAGAAAAATAATCAAAAGGATGCACATATATGTATATAAATAATTTCAGTATGAGGAATGAGCACGATTGGATAATGATAGATTCATAATAAACTAGATCACGGTAGCAAGTTCCTGAGAGACACCAAACATTTCTACAAGCATGAGAGTGACATGGCAAATCAGAAGAAATTAGAGCATCATATGTGAAGGTACATCGCTGAGAGAAACAGTGAGCATCACAGAAAGTCAGTACAAGAAACACAAGCAGCTGCCCCAATAGTCTGGTGGGTGAAGGCAGTGCATGCTGTCGCATTAAGCCATAAAGACATATTTAATTCTCGGTCTGTAGTGAGTTACCTAATCGCAGTTGGGTTAGGGTGATGATATTGTCGGAGGATTTGAGTACAGGAGTAAAGATGTCTTACTGCAATTATACAGGGCCTTGGTGAGACCGCACCTGCAGTATTGTATACAATTTTGGTCTCCTTACCTAAGAAAGGGTGTACTTGCCATAGAGGGAGTGCAACGAAGGTTCACCAGACTGATTCCTGGGATGGTGGGATTGTCGTATGAGGAGAGATTGAGTAGACTAGGCCTATATTCTCTAGAGTTTAGAAGAATGAGAGGTGATCTTATTGAAACATACAAAATTCTTACAGGGCTCGACAGGGTAGATGCAAGGAGGATGTTCCCCCTGGCTGTGGAGTCTAGAACCAGGGGTCACAGTCTCAGAATAAGCGGTTGGTCATTTAGGACTGAGATGAGGAGAAATTTCTTCACTCAGAGGGTGGTGAATCTTTGCAATTCTCTACCCCAGAGGGCTGTAGAGGCTCAGTCATTGAGTACATTCAAAACAGAGATTGATAGATTTCTAGATATTAAAGGCATCAAGGGATATGGGGATAGTGCAGGAAAATGGCTTTGAGGTAGATGATCAGCCAAGATCTTGTTGAATGGTGGAGCAGGCTAGAGGGGCCAGATGGCCTACTCCTGCTCCTATTTCTTATGTCTCTAGTACCTTAGGCTACATGCTGGGGTGGGAGGGGAAAATCATCCAGGGTTCCCATTCCTGAATGTTATTCGGTGACTCCAGCTGCCAAGTACACGTATGTGGATGTCAGGTGCCAACTGCATTGGATTCAACTCTAGAATCTTCCATGGTTAAATAACTTGCCGAGTCACCATCTGGGCTCACACATGAAGATAAGACACTTCATGGAACCATATCCCAGTGAGACTCAATGTCTTTAGTAGAAGGGAAGAAAAAGAGAGATAAAAAGAACACAAGGATGTGCCAAGGCATAGTCAGAAACTGAGTGATTGAAAGAATTAAGAACATACAGGCAGGGTACTGTGAGATATGACAGTGTATCCTAAGAAACTACTGCAGGAAATGAAAGCATCCCTGTGAGAAAAAGCAGCATTGCAGCAAAGCCCATGAGAGATAAAAGTGCTGTAGCTCAGCACTGTAGAATGTGATGACAAGCCACTATAGGAAATGAGAGCATTACAATTAGTTGCTACAGGAAACAAGCACATTAAATCACCTCAGTAATTAGAACATTGCACATACTTGTATCTACATTATCCATGTACCATCTTATCTCTTCTGATGAGATTAGTTTGTGGAGGGTGCAGGCTTCTCTGCCCCCACAAACTACAACACATCCAAAATGAGAGAGTCTGGGTATTTACCCAGTTCTCCATTAGATCCTTGCGCCCCAGCTAATTAACTTTAAGACCCTCGCCTACATCTTCAAATCCCTCCATGGCCTTGCCCCACACTATCTCCAGCCATACGTCCCTACATACGGACTCTGCTCCTCCGACACTAGCCTCCTTCTTTCTCCCTCTGCTCCACTATTGGTGGCCGCTCCTTCGTTAATTTAGCTTTACATTGAGCTCAGAGCTGCTACTAATGGGCTGGAAAAAACCCCAGCAAACTCAACAATAGGGTGACCTCTTGGCAATATTTCATATTGTGGTTGCCATTGTCCTTTCACGAGAAGAACAGGATAATCTGGTGGCTAAATCTAGATTATTGGATAAATTGACCCCGAAAATCCACTGGACCATTTAGATCAGTGTAGTGCCCTAGAGGTGGGACTTCACCACTGCTGCAAATTGCTCGGTCAGCTGATCAGCCCATTTATACATCCATTGGTGGTTCAATATCACAACTCCAGTGTAACACAGGTGTAGTACACTGAGGCGAGTAGGGGAGGGAAGGTTTGGAAATTAGGACTGCTGCCTTTAAAAAGCCAAGAATGACTGAAGATCACAGCAGCAGGATGAAGGACCAGCAGGCAAGTAGGAAAGTGTTTGGCATAATGAGTTGAGTAGCTGGAATGAATGGTTTGTGTGTGCTATTGTACCACTTTTAAAGCATGTCTTCAAGTGAACACAAAATTTCAATTATACCAACCGTCAGATGCTCCTGGATGAAATGTAGCAAAGGAGACTGCTGGGTACGCATGGGAGGAAACCTTAGAAAAATATTTCATGTGCCACGTGGTGGGAGGTGGCAGTGGTACTGAGTGCATCTCTTCCGGCCCTACACCAGTGCTGGAAAAAGTTCAATGACCTGACGAGTGCAGGCAAAGTAACACACTGGCCACTGTCCCTTTTCTTCCTTGGACACCGACACACAGTTCAATCTTTAAAATTAATAGCTGCACAAGTAACTCTTCACACGGCTCTGTGATTAAGGAAAGCATTCACTCAAAATCTTATAGTATGTGCTACCACCTCTCCTACAGAAATTACTTGCATGCAAAACTTTAAATCCTCTTTCTCCACTTTAGAAGGGTGATGCCAGCAGATCTATTACACCAGCTATCTGATGCCTGGGAGACTCCTCTCAAACGCTAACCTTCACACAATTCTCTCAATCGTATTATGGGAGAAACCTGCAGACGATGGCCATGAACTGCAGGGAACTGGAGGGGATATTTCAGACATCAGAGAGATAACTCTCCCTCCTAAGAGGAGCGGCCGTTGGAGCTGGAGGGGAGACACTGCTCTAGCTGTGGGAAATGGCAAGGTTGGTGAGACAATGCAGACAGCAAATTAGTGGATGCACACCTAGACAGCTGCTATGGCATCCCTGTAAAGCAGCAGACAGCCAGAAGCTTCCACACCTTTCCTGAGCAGAAGATGATGAAAAGGAGGAAGATGATGACAAGCAGGAGCAAAGAAAATTCTTTGTGGTGGACTATAATGATGACAATGACGATGAGGATGAGGATGTTGAGGAAGAGGATGTTGAGGAGAAGACCACTCAAGCTGCCCATGGCTTTGGAGTTCGGGGACCTAGATCTCCTGGGTAGTGGTCTGGAAAAGGAGATTGGTTTTCAAGCTTGCAAGGCAACTGACAGCTGTGACTCTGGAGTCAACAACCCTCATTTGCAAAATCATAGAAACTTTTGCTTTATTGCAGGCATCAATGGAACATGTGGCAGCTTCACTAGGATTTGTGGCAGCCCCCATCTCAGAAGCAGCCCAAGACTAGTCGGTGCCTGCTTCTTCATGGAAGCAGACTGCAGCTCCAGTAGCAAGATCACATAGGACCCTGCATACCAGTTGTCAGTCCCTGGGGGAACAGGATACAAACTGCTGTCTCTCAGGACTTTCAAGATCTGATGGATTCTGTTGGAACAGCCAGGTTGCTGGTCAGTGGAAACACAGGTTCAGAGCCCAGGTGAATGGCAATGGTTGGAGTTGACCTGCATGAGGCTGCCATTTCTCAGTACAGCAGCACATGCTAACCATCCAGCCTTCCCCCTCAAAGTACCATGCAAGTGGCAAGTATGGGTTGGCACCAGGTTGCCCAGGCACAAGATCCAGAGATGCAGCCAACAGCATGGGATTTGTGGACTCCAATGTTGTACCTCCTCATTTTAATAAATCCTAGTGACTCCCATGAGACCCTAGATCACAAATGGAAGTTACAGTAAAACTATAATGGGGCAGAAACAGGTCCCACCCCAGAATTCACCTCTAAAAACACTGGCATACTCATTTTACGCCATAAACTCACTAAAATTGACAAGTAAATATGACCCAAATTGTCAAATATACGAATAGTTCTTATAAAATAAAACGCAATGAGTGCAAAATCTTACTAAAACTTTAATGGAGAGAAACATTTTGGAAACCTTAAGATAGTGCAATGATCACAGTTCGGTTTTAAACCATTTGAGCTCCAAGTGAGTAAAAAAAGCTTGAATTTTCAAAATCAGAGAATGGCAAAGAAATGTTTATTAACTTGACTTGAGGATAATTGATACATATTCCAAGTGTAAAAGTAAACCCAGTCTTGCTAATCCCTCCCTCTCCAGTCACACATTTTCAAACATTCTTGGTGTTAAAATTAGAACAGAAGCAGAGGACTGACCGACATCACAGTGAAACAAGCGAATAGTTTGCGCTGCCGTTTAACAGAAGCAGCTTTGTGGTCCTGGTAAGCCTGCGAGAAAGTGCAGGTCCATTTAAATAGCTCTCAATTAGTGACCCAGTTCATCAACCTGTGTCACTTTCATTTGAAAAGTTAATGAACCCTGGAAAATATGTGCATTCATTAGCAAATCACAAACATTCTTCATGATCCCTTAGAACATTCAAAATGAATCCTTTCTGAATAAAGAATATATGAATGAACATAAGGATTCTGCCAACTGTCAATAAACAGTATAATGAGTGTATCCACGCAAGTGGGCTGACATGATAGCTCAACAGGGAAGTAGAAATATAATTCATACTTTATCCCTCCATGCAGTGCTATATTTGTGATTTTTTGGAATACTATAATTCGTATTATATATTTATATTAACTATAAATTGTAATTACATTTAGTGTGCATAGCGTGGGGAGACCAAAGTGACAGAAGAGGAGTAGAGAAGTTTATCTTCCCCAGTCCTAGATAAATCAACAGTACAAGAGAAACTGATAGTGACTAGAGTAAAAGTTAATAAACAGGTGAGAAAGAAACTGAGGGAGAGATTAAGTTAGAATGTTGCATAACAGATATTAAACTGATAAGGCCAAGAAGCAGGTGTGTGTGTGTGTGTGTGTGTGTGTGTGTGTGTATAAGTAAAGAGAGAGAAAGAGGGAGTGTGATAGAGGACATGCGCAAGAATTAAACTGACATATGGGACACAACAGAGGAATAAGAGTTA